>NC_137465.1:136234858-136822641 GCF_964235325.1 Thermobia domestica | reverse complement strand
ATGTTGGAAGCAACTTTATTTAACATTTCTATTGATTCAAATTTGTTGGAGCTTGAATCACATTCAACACTTTAATTTTTTAACCACTCTACAATGTCTTTTTTGGAACATGATTTCGTAGGGATTTTTTTCGTGTTTTATTGAGTGTCTGCGGTCATTACCTATAACAATCACGGAATTTGGTGCTACATTCGGAAGAAGTATTTCTTGGAAATGTTCATATTCTGCTGCTCAAATTCTCCGTGATAATCATCTGTTTTTGTACCGTGAAAAACGAGGTCAGTCCCAGGAATTTACCCCCTCTGTCATGGTATGAATCACACTATACTCCCCCCCCCTTTCCGGAGATGCCTTGTCGCCTAAGCACAAATCCTCTCTCCAGCTTCACTGTCTGTTTTCGAAAATATGAATAAATGTTTAATAACATGATTTTTTCACCAGTAGAAAGAGGTTTCTCTTCTTTCTTTGCTTCTTATAACAATGTGGGAATTTCCAGCGACTGTCTCCAAAAATACCACTACAGCAGTTAAACACAAAATTAACTACTAACAGCACTAATAATAACACAGATAACACACGGAATAACTATAACAAGAAAATAACAAAATAAAACAAAACAAGAAACGCGCACAACAAAATTCACTGAACTATCACAGAACACAATGAATAAAAACTGTCTTCCCGCTTTCGCCGACGTGGCAACAACTGAGCTCATGTTGCCAAATTTACCTTATCGTAAGAAGTTTAACTGATAAAGAATGAGTTTGCATACCTCTATTGTTATTCTAACTGTCTGTCTTACTTTCTTTGTGTATCTACTGCAAAAGTAGCTCCATTTTTAAAAGTTTTTCGATACACTAATATTTGAGTGAGAGTAAATCTGACAATCTTACTTGTGTCATGCTTCTGCTGTTGTTATCGGCTAAAGTTAGGGTTGCAAGCACTTATATTAATATACTAGATGAACTTACCAGCTATTCTGGACACACGAACCATTATAAACTGCCGCGCAAGTCAACTCTGAAGTTTAATTTGTGTTTACCACAATCTTCGAAAACATTTTAAATTCTGTCACTAACCGAATTCACCAAAACCGTTTCTGGTTTTAAACCGGCTCGTTTTTCTACTTAAAAAACGGTTCGGTTTTCTATTACAATCTGCTCCAGTCACAAACGCAACAGGTTTTAAATTCGAAACAATTTTCTCTGAAAATCGGAACTGTTTTATAATCTTCCCGGTTTTTGAAAAATCTCTGTCGGTTCTTTTAAAAACCGCAAAACCGTTATTTCTTTTCGCACCAGTAGTATGGAATACTACACAGGACAATGGGTGATCCGGAACCCTCCCCCGTAAAAGTTGTTTTAGGCTTCATTTTTTACAAATGTATATTTCCCCACCGCTTCAATGACTTGTTCAAGCAAATTTAGTTTTGCTTAAAAACTTTCAATAGAGAAAGGGCAAGCGCATTTAAAAGGTTTTACATCATAAATAACAATAAAATACATAAAAAATGCAATGTATTGAAAATAAGAATAGCATAGGCTAGGCATAGGCTAGCAGTTTTAAAATTGGCTACCTATAACTTTGACAAAAATAATAATGCAGGAATTAAAAAAAAAAAAAACTTTTAGGGGTGTATAGACCCGGATCCTCCCTGGCCACACTACTGCTACAAAAATTAACATAGTTTAATTTTTTGTTATGCTACACCTTTCGTAAACCTCTCGTGATGAGGAGGGAATCTCATAAATTATGGATGAAATTAAGAAATACCCGGGCATAAATAAATTTACAAAACAATCCGAATAAATTTTGAGATGAGACAAGAACTAATCCTTTGATAATTGAGACGAGAAGTAAGTCTTCCATAATCGAGACGAGGAGAGAAAACCTTATTTCTCGTCTCGTGAGTAACATTATTTGGACAGATTGGAGATTGTCACTATTCATCTAGCGACCCCAAGAAACTATGAATTCTACACTGATCTTAGTAAGTTTGGACATTTTAATTTTCATCCCCACCATGTAGATGGGGCTAAGTTTAGACTTGAACAGCTTCGGGAAAGTTACTATTCATCTCAATGACCCCTAAACTATGAATTCGACACTAATATCAATCGTTTCCGATTATTTTTACATATCAACCCACTACCAACTCGTAATGTACTAAAAGCGCGACCTCCCACTAGAAAGGGAATCAATATTTATACTTAGGGGGATGTTCAAAATAAAAGGGGGTATATTCACAAAGCAATATATTCTGTAACTCAACTATTAGTGATAACTGGTTTAATGGTCTTCTCTCTCTCAACCTTCATTTATACGTATCAATTTGCTTTAAAAAAAAATACACGCTTAATTATTTGTCGGAAGGAACTGCGGCGCCCAGAGGAGAAGGATTAAGCATGTCCATCTTGTTGATTGTCTTGATCCAAACTCCGAAACAATGAAATAATGTGCTTTACAAAACTAGACATGAGCATGTGTTTACTTCGTATTTTGAAGGGAAACAAATAAATCAGCAAAACCTTTTTTTTAAAAAAAATGGATGCAATAAATATATGATACTGAGCGATGGAATTGGATTTGAAGATAGAATTGGATTCCTTTTCTATCCAGGAATGTGTAAAAAATTGAATGTTAGAAGGGTCTAGATTCTGAAGGGAATTGTCAAAAATGCTAAAATTGCTAGACTGTCTGCTTATTGTTTAAAAATGCCAAATTTCAGCTTTCTAAGTTGAGAGGCTGATGAGACTCCCCCCCACTCTTCTTTGGTACATTATTATAATTAATGTGATATGATAACATCTCAATTGTTATTAAGGTCCAATATGAACCGAAATTTTTTTCATTCTGCTTTGTTGTTTGGCCATATATAAAATTGGATTACAAACACTATTAAGTTATTTAAGTAAAGATATTGTTATAAATAAGTACATAAAGTCACTTGTGTTATTCACTTCCCTCATATTCTGCGAATAGAGGCAACTGTAGGGTCTGTAACCTTGTTGTATGAGACTATATGCACATGTATAAAGGGACAATAGTCTTTCATCCTTTCTGACAGAAAAGTGCACTTTTTGCTACTGGCTACACTGGTTTGACGCGTTTGACGTACTTCCGTTTTATATTCTTCCTAGGGTGAAACAAAGAGTAGTTGACTAAGTAATAACGTCTTTTGACTCATTATTTGTCGGACTTTAGCAATAGTGGATGACGAAATCGGGCATTCCCTTTTTATACTACAAATATTATTTAACCTTATACAACGCTAAAGATAATTAATTAAAAATATATAGCCTATACGAATATGAAGTTAACAAATATCACTCTTAACTAGCAGGCTTAATATTAGATTAATCGAGATACTGGTCAAGTGCTATATATGGAGCAATGGACAGTATAGTTCAGTGACTTGGCCATTACGGAACTTAGAGAAAAAATATTTAGAGATTTAGAAATGGAGCAAGATAGAGTATTGGAGAAAAATAGAAAAGATAAAATTGACGGAGAGAATAACAAACGAAAATATTTTAAAGCTGGTAGAAGAAAAGAGGGCGCTTCTAGTCAGCATCCTTCGTAGGAAGTCCAATTGGATTGGACACATTTTGTGAAGAAGTTGTTTTCTTCATGCTGTTATAGATTGAAAGGTGGGAGAAATGGGAGAAATAGTAAAAAGAACAACACAACTGATCGATAATTCGAAACACAGAAAAAAATATTGGGAGCTAAAGAGGAAACAGAAGATCGAGAAACGTGGAAAAAACATTTCCAGGCCTGAACCAAAAAAAAAAAAAAAACTTTTAGTCCCTGGACCTGTCAACAAGCAGAATGCTTAACAATAATACGAATATAAACATAATTTATATTTAAAGTTAAATATCTGGATAGAATTGCAGTGCCTCGTCAACGTATATAGGTTATTACGTTGTTTTTTATTACTTAGTTACTTAACCTGTATTAAAAGTACGAAAGTACAAATATTTTATATCACTAATATTAGTGGTATTTTCTTCTTTTGAGCAGAAATAAGAGTCACATAAAAAAATGCAGATATTTTTTACGTGGGTGACATTGATGAAATCGAGTATGCGCAAGAGTATGCCCTAGTATTTTGTGCTTGCAAACGAGATAGAATCTTCCGAGTGGAGTTGCGTACATGCGAGCAGCAATAAGATAAAATGGCTACCGTAATGCAAAATCCCTCCAAATGTGAAATGAGATCTGTTGTACGATCTCTGAAAGCCCAAGGGCAGAATGCAGTAGTTGACATCTATCGGGAATTGTGTGTCATTTTTAGTAGGGATGGCCAGAACCTGTTCCTGGTGGAACCAGTTTTCGTCTCTGAACGGATCCGTTTCTAGAAGATTCGGTTCCGGCACCGGTTTTTCGGATCCAGGTCTGGAACCAGTTCCCAAGATCCGTTCCGGAACGGGGTTTTCGGATCCAAGTCTGGAAACGGTTCCGTAACCGGTTCTGAAAACCGGATCTCCAAGAGCCCGCCGGAACCGGAACTTTGTGGCCATCCCTAATTTTCAGAGCATTAGTAGTGAGTGAAGGGAAGGTCAGGCAACGGTGCAAGAGAGTTTCCGGTAGGGAGTTTAAATGTTCATAACGAAGAGCATAGAGGAAGACCTAGTGTACAAACTTACAATTTAGTGGAAAGTGTTCATGGGCATGTGCGATCCAATCGCCAGTTCACAATGACTGAACTCGCCAAAGAGTTTTAGAAGTGTCTGCGGAAACAATGCATCGAATTGTGACTGATAAGCTGTCTGTTGGAGAGTCCAAGTAGCGGTCAAAGCAATGGCGGCACTCTGGTTGTCTTGAAGCGAAGAAATTCAAACAAACACCATCAGTTTATAAAATCATGGGACTATGTTTTGAGGCCACAGGATGTGATTCTTCCGAAATTCTTGGAATCAGAACGAACAATTACAGCAGATATGACGCCGGAGAGGAATGCTACGCTCTGGAATTCTTCTGATCCATGACAACGCCCGCTCACACGCAGATGCTCGCGCTATTGAGACAATTCAAAGATTTTGAGGGAACGATTCAATCATTTTCCTTACAGCCCCAGCCTTCCCCCAGCGATTCCTTTCTTTTTCTTCACCTGAAAAAGGCTTGTATCGAAGAATTTCAACTTCAGTGAAGTGTTCAAACCATCAGTTCTGAACTAGCTGCACTCTTAGGTGGTAGATGTTCATACAAAGAGTATACGGAAGCTAGTGCTACGCTATCAAATGTCTAAAGGAGGTTCATGGTGACTTCATCGAAAAATTTCTTCTCTTATCATATATCGGAAGAGCAAGAATGTGGTAGACAGCGATCTCAGCCTTACAGAAGGTCCTATCGCGGTACTTCACTGGTAGAACTGAGGTTTGTAGTAATAAACATTGTCGCCCATGTAAATTGTTTTCGTTAGAAATTTGAAGAGCGAGGTACATTATTTTGTATTTCTTAAAAGGCTTCGATGGAATATGAAGTTGATTTTCTGGCCAAAGTTATCGTTTGATATGAGATACCTTTGGTACAAATTTTACAGCAATCCGTGTAAGGACACTTTTCACCGCCTTGTTCGGCTATACCCTTTATATCCCAACTTTGAGGTATTTTTTCTCAAATTCATATAGGGATATGTTTAACAAGAATTTCGTAGGTTTACGCGTCCTCAACTTAATGTAGAAAGCGTAATTATAAAAATATCCAAGTGTGGGCACTTTTACCGCTGATGTGAGTGTTAGTTCTTTATGTAGTACAAAAGTAAATATTTCATTAATTCTTCAATACACATTTTCGTTAGTACTCATTAATCCTTTGTTTTCATGATATTCTCAAGAATGAAAACGATTATTACTAAATAACAACCGGAAACTTCACTGCTAATAGCTGACTAAAACCAGTGTTGAAATATATTGCCGTACGCTAAATTTAGCAAGATTTTCTAAAGGAAACTTACAGAACTGCATGGCCTTAATACTTACATCGAGCCTATAATCTACATCTATCATTTTACAGTAATCGGTTAATTTGTAGTTTGCCGGAAGTGGTGGAAGAGGAATAGGTACACCGTCCCATTCATCCGAGTCGCCTGGACGAACCGCTCCTTGAGATGTTGCATAAAGTAATAGCTCATCCCTTTTGTGGCGGAATCCTTTGCTGGAAAAGTATGTGACAACCTGCAACGAAAGTAAATTGTATTTAAAGATTAATGGATTTTTACTAACTTTGTACTTTCGGTACAAAATTAGTTGTGTGTTATCTAAATGAAATGGTAAGAGTCAATTCAATTTATATTAATAATAACAAACATTCATAATAATAAGAGGGATAAGAAGAAGTTTTCTAAGTTCCAGTTTCTCCGAAAGTTTTCAATGTTAAAACAAGAAACTTATCGCGTCGCTGTAACTCGTTCACGCACTGCCTAAAGCAGCATCAGTTAGATGGATTCCGATGGACCGTAATCTGATGTGCGCAGCTATAAGTTACACAATTTTATTTCTTTACGTTGCAAAAATATTGATCCATGATTGTACAGTATCGAACTATCTGCTTTAGTGGGTAAATTCATAAGAACCATTGATCATTTATAAAGTAGTCTATATTTCAAATTTCGGGTTTCCCAAAGGAGGACAATATAAGTGTTTCCCAGAGGAAGCCTAAATTGTCACCATGTCCTACAACCTCTCCTAGTATTCAGTTATATGTTTCACTTCCACTCGTCGAACGTCGATTGATCTAAAGTATTTCCTCAATTTCTAACAACAAATATGTTGCTTTGTTTTTGTTGGTAGTTTTGAGGCCTTATTTGGTTCTTGTTATTTTGTAAGGGAATAATCAAAATAACCAATGATTATCAAGCTTCTTGATTTCAAATATGAATACCTAATTTTGCTTGCGAATAGCTTCTTTTCCTATTTTTAAATTTTCACAAAGAAAATCAGCTCAT
Source organism: Thermobia domestica (assembly GCF_964235325.1). Taxonomy (NCBI): domain Eukaryota; kingdom Metazoa; phylum Arthropoda; class Insecta; order Zygentoma; family Lepismatidae; genus Thermobia; species Thermobia domestica. The sequence goes on along the minus strand of NC_137465.1, from coordinate 136,815,689 downwards.
TGCTTATTAGGGTGTATCGAAAAAAAATTCGAAATGTTAAGGTGGGTAGTGCTGAGAAGTGGCCACTTGTGACCAAGAAGATGTCTGATTTTTTTTCTGATTTTTTGGATGTCGTTTAGGTGACACGCATCGACCTTGAAGTTTTTTTTTTTTTAATTTGAGTATGGAACATGCACAACAATTTCACAAAAATGACATTATTTGGCTATTTTATGTATTTTTCTGCCTTATAGTCGTTTATTGTCTTGTTTATGACAAATATGTTAAATTCGTGCCCCAGGGATGGTTTCCTATGCTATTTGCTTATGCTTTGGGTTAAAATGTTCTATTTTAGGCTAAAAATGCCTTTTTCTATTGGTGTTTTCCGATTGGTTTTGACTTTGAGCTTCATTATTAAATTTTCCGATATAAAATCCTAAATAAGAGGTATAGTTTTCTAATTATTTCCTTAATTACTGTCCAGTGCTTCACTTAATTTCATGCTTTGAAACTAACCCAGAGTTCACCACAAGGAGGTGGTTGTATTGCAACATTCACCCACCTAATATTATGTTGGGAAACATGGTTTTACTAAGGGGCAGGCCAAGAATTTCTTTTAGCTTTCTCCATAGACTTTAAAGTCACTTTTTGTTCGCAATGTCGGAATATGCCCTCTAGATTAAAATTTCGCTTTCATGTAGCTATCACGTGCACCGACGCCTAAAATGGAAGAAGTATCCCCTGTGATGATTTTGTAAGTCGTTTCACTTCTTGGGTATGGCAGAGAAAGTCTTGAATTTTTGCTATTTTTTTAAATAAAGTAATCTATTTCTTCATTTGTGATATTATTGGTCAACAGAGGTTCGTGAAAGGAGCATGAAGCCGAATTATTCATGTCATAGTATTGTTCTGCATTAAAATTAATAGTTGGTAAAATAAAAGTGTCTTTTTTTTTCAATCCTCTTGCTTTCTTAATTCCTCGCAAACTAAGATTTCTAATGCCTGAGTTTTGGTCGGTTATTAAAGACAGCAGAAGATTTTCAGGATAGGTGAGGACTCGTTTTGTTGAATGGCTCTATCAATCAGATCTCTCATGTTGTGTGGGAGAAATCGGGAAAAGTGGATCATATTTCAGAAATGTTGTGTTCCATCAGTTATCAATGGTTCCTTTTCGATCTCAAACGACACCGGTGCGTACATCTTCATTATGTACGTTGCAATTAGGTGCAGTTGCTCAGAGAGGTGGGACGTGCTTACATACAGCCGGAGCACTCGGCATGTCGTCGTTAACTACCGTGACTGGACAAGTGGTCCGCGCTTATTCTTCACTAGATTGTGCAGACAAACATCGCTTGAAACAGCTGAACAAATATCCAAAAGATATTGTTGGTCCGTGCTTAAATCTGTTATAAGAAATCCAGTCGCAGTGGTTAACAACGGCATGCCCAGTGTTTCAACTATATGTAAGCGCGTCCCACCCTTCTAAACAACTGTAGCTTATTACAACGTATATATTGAAGATATACGCACCAGAATGGTTTGTTATCAAGAAGGAACCATTGATAACAAATGAAGCATGACACTTCTGGAATATGATCCACTTGTCCCGATTTCTCCCACACCACTTGAGAGATCTGATTGATTGGGTCATTCAACAAAACGAGTTCCTCACCTAAAACGACTTATGAAAATCATGACAGGGGTTACTTCTTCCATTTTAGACGTGAGTGCAGTGATGGCTACATGAAAGCGAACTTGGAATCCAGAGGTTATATTCTGACATTGCGAACAAAAAGTGATTATAAAGTCTATGGAGAAAACTAGAAGAAAATCTTGGCCTGCCCCTTAGGAAAATCATATTTCGCAACATAATTTGGGGTGGATGGACTTCGCAGTCCAGCCACCTCCTCTGGTAAGCTCTGCGTTATTTTCAAAGTTCAAAAATAATGAAACTAAGAGAAGCACTGGACAGTAATTAAGGAACTCTTAGTAATAACATATTTTTATTTAGTCTTTTATATCGGAAAACTTTCGAATAAGCTCAAATTTAAAACCAATTTGAAAACATCAACAGAAAAAGGTATTTTTAGCCTAGAATTGACAATTTTTGACCAAAACCATAAGTAAACAACATAGGAATTCACCTCTGAGGCACGAATTTAACATATTTGTCATAAGCAAGACAATAAACGACCATAAGACAGAACAAATTCATAAAATAGCCAAATAATGACATTTTTGTGAAATTGTTGTGCGTATTGCATACCCAAATCACTATCAAACTTCAAAGTCGATGAACGCCACCTATACGACCTCCAAATTAAAAAAAAAAAAAAATCAGTTGTCTTCTTAGTCGCAAATGGTCACTTTCCGCACTAGCCATCTTAACATTTCGAAAAAGAAAGTTTCTTTTTTCGATTCATTCTATTGCTCATTATATCTTCAGATCTAATTTTACCACTGGTCTTACAGTTTGTGTTGGAAGGACTAGTACACAAAACATAACTCAGAGAGTTTTTACTGTTTTGTGAACCTACATTTTGTAAACCTACTAAGGATACTTGGGTTTGATTCCTAGCGGAAGCTTATGTGGTTCGGATCCGATATTAAGTTATAGGTGCACATTTCATAGATTGTTGGTGTTGAAAGGGACGCTAAACTCCAATATCAAACAAATCTACTTCATAACTACGTTCTGTCTAAGTTACTGACGAACTTCATAACAACTATTTAAAATTAAATCGATTCTAAGTGATTGAGTTCGCTCACTCTACAGAATGAAGTATCGTCCCATTGGAAGTGTATATTATAATTTGGTTTATTTAGAAATGAAATGAAGTCTTTCAGTTGAATGTCCCACGATAATGCCCGTTAGATTAAGAAAGACGTACGATTAAAAGAAGTGAATGACGATGGAAGAATTGATAGACTGAGAATGCGGGAGGAGTTCTTTCTAGAATGTCTGTTATTAGTTGTAGTAGTTGATTTGATTTTAGCGTCCCATTTAGCGGCAAGGCTTTATGAGACGAGACATGGACTTACAGCTTAACGTGGGATCCGAAATGCATGAGCTTCCGTCGAGAATCGAACTCCGATTTTAGAAAAACGTATCTGACCAAGTCAGTTATTACCCGTTGGGGTTAGAATAGACCCTATTATTATACTGGTATTGGGAAGCAGTGATGAAACTGGTCAAGAATTTTGTGACCTGGAAGCAGTCACATTCGTATCCTAGTATGACCGAAACAGACCTAGAGACAACGAAACGTCGTCATGCACACGGAGAATTAGACTGATACTGTTAGTAAAATGCTAGTCTAATGGCTAGCGCGTGCGTTTTTGGTTCTTGTAGTCTCGTGTTCGATTCCCGTTAAGGGTCAATTAAAATTTTAATTTAACTACAAGTTATTTTCATTATCCATCCGTCCATTAGCCTAAAGAACTTTAAGTATATTTGAAAAAATGTTAAAGACTATATACATGCAACAGTCAGGTGCCAGTGTTTTGTAATCTATTGACAAAATAATAGAAAGACAGGAAAGAAAATCTCTTGAAAACTGAAACTGAACAATGTGTTAGCATTCATGCCTGATTTGCTACTAGCGTGACACATTAAATTCAATGTAACATAAATATTACACACAAAATTCACTACTTGACTGATGGTAACATGGAAAATGCTAGGTATTGTTAAACATTGATCATAATACCTCATTTTATATCAATAAATAGTTTAAATAAATAACAAGACAGTAACAATACTATTAATCTGTATATCTGCATAGTATATAAATGAAAAATACGTTGTCTATTATAACGGAAATGTCTAAACCGTTTGAAATGAATTTTATTAACACAGTTAACACCTACATCGGACTGGGTTGTTGTCACGCCATTCTTATTAAATTGCGTATACTAACAGAGGAGAGGGGTTAAAAATGTACGCCAAAAATAGAATATCTAATGTTTGTGAGATGAAACTTGATATATATAAAAACCTTATTTTTAAAACGAGTGTGCACGTATCCGACCGTGTTTAGAAATTTCGGTGTTACCAGGAGAATATGTGCCATTTTTATTATTTTTGCTCAATATTTAAGAGCGATGACATCGAGGTTGTATCTTGTCATCACAGCAAAACGGATGAAGCACTTGAAATTATCTTTTTAATATAATGTATTTAGCATTTGGCCCAGTCGGGTTGCTATAATTCATTAACACATATATCAAAAGAGGAAGAGATGGATATAAACACCTTATTTTTAAACAAGTGAGCCCATCTTTCCTTGTGCTTAAAAATCCGCTTTTAAGGAGAAAAGGGGAAAAGTTCTAACTATGCGGTCAATGTGAAGAGTGATATCGTGATTGTCTGTCCAATTATTACGGGAAATCGAATGAACCGTTTGAAATGAATATTTGAATACATTTAGTACTTGGAAGAAAATGGTTAGGTGGCGTCCACTGGAACTTGACAAAATTTCGATACAATTTAGAGGATGATCAATTATGCCGAAATATAACATTTCATGTGGAAATGAACACGAGAAAAGAAGTAATAGCGGATTTAAGTTTAGCATCGGAAGTCACTGAAAACCAGAATGTGATGCGCGCAAACGAAAAATCGTAACTTTTTATAAGGCTTAATGACATGATTAACAGATTATTTGTCCCAACGGATCGACTATTTCTTACGCGTGTCTGAAGTGTTTAGTTGCGCTCTCAATTGGTGCTGACTGATTGCGACTAAATTGAAATTTGTTCCTTATAGAGTTTCATTACTAAACTTCACTTCAATCCCCACAACTTCTTCTCGTGTTAATTTCCACCTGATTTTTGTCATTCAGACATAGTTGATCATTTTCTAAATAGTGACCAAGTTCATCAGAGGCCCTAGGTGACCATTTCTTACAAGTGGAAAGCAGACTTTATTAAATTAACTTCGGGACCTCCTTCGCGAGGTAGTAGCGCACATTCAAGGTGTTAATATTGCAAACTGAGAGAGCACAATAGCCAGCCAGAAATAGTGGAGAAAAAGCGTCTTAATGATTCCAACTCGCGCATATATGATACGACGCGTAAAGTTATCAAGTGACGGCGTAGCACAATTAGGACCATCTACTACCCCTGTGCAAAGGGTCTCGGATTGGATTTCTGTTCGAGTCAACTTTCTTGTTTTTTGCTTCAACCAATAAAGTAACCATAACATAATAATTCACCATACGCTTATAATGCATAAAACAATAGAAATGTTCAAATCATTCCATGTTCCATGTTAACTAGCAATAAAATGTAACCTATTCCACGTTGTATATTGATTGAGTTATATTATGATTCGCACAGCCGTTGTGTAAAAAAATTCTTGACTCTTCTTGTCTATATTTGTGGATAGTTTATGAATTACAAGAGGATGAGGGAGAAATTCCTTTTGGTAATATTGGATGTATGATATAACCAGCGGCGTCATTTTAGACTTTGCTTGAGGGGGCAAGAGGACCGCCGACATAAGACTTTCACATTTTGTATTAGACAATCGATTAAAATATATTTATTCCTCAAACTCTTGAGGGGCAATTGCCCTCTTGCTCTCCCTAAATGACGCCCTACGCTACAACTGTTATAGTTTGCCATGCTATAGTCGTCTGAATCCGTCCTCCCTTGCAAAAGTCCGATCAATTCGCGCACTGTTCACAGAAATAGACACGAAGCTTCAAGAACATCTTTTACACAACGACTGTGCTAACCATAATATAACCGGTGGCATCAATATACAACGCGGAATAGGTTACATTTTATTGCTAGTTAACATGTAATATTCAAATTTTTACAACTGGTTTGAACATTTCTATTGTTTTATGTATACAAACATATGATGAATTAATATTTTACTTGTAGTTACAAATGGTTAAGGCAAAAAAATTGTCTCGAGGAGAAATCGAACCCAGGACCCTTTATACGGGAGTCGTGGATAATCCTAACTCTGCCACGCCGTCACTTGATAACTTGACAGGTCGTGTCATGCACCCGGTACTAACCCGATGTATTCGTGGTTAGTATCAACAAAAATATATAGCGTTTTGTCTTCATAATTTGTTTGTTAGGGTCTCGCTAGTGAACTGTATAAAATTGTAATGTTAGTACTCTGCCGGTATTCCACACGAAAATTTAAACGAATTTTTTTTACAATTCTTTCCTTTGCTTTTTTTTTTTTTTTTGTGTGTGTGTGTGTGTAATGGACAGCTTGAACAATTATCTCGGCTGAGTTCGTAATGAAGCCGATCCGTTAACATTTTCACGGAAACTGTGACTTTAACTGTGGTTACACAGTTTTCATAGATGGATATATACTTAAGTATGTGCCGTGAGATAAGTTCCGAAAGTAGGTAAGTTTTACATGACATCTTTGTTGTCTTCAGCAGAGTTTATTTTCTGGTGTTTTTATTTGTGTTTCAATTACAGTGAGAACCTCAATAATTCGAAGCTGAAGGGAATAGACAAAAATTAGAGTTATCGACTTTTTCGAATAAGTAAGGTTCGAATTATCGAAGTTCCGCGTTCCTCATTAAAAGTGACTATATACAGTGTTTCGGAACAACACCGACGACGTTTGGGAGGTGATTCCTGATACCAAGAAAAGACAAAAAGTATAGACCAACCTGGGTGCAGAAATGCTTCCTTTTGGCTACCGAAAATATGAAAAAATGAACTTTAAAAGTCCATAGCTCCAATACTATGGGACCTACCGAAGTCGGGTCAAGCCTTCACTTACGAATTGATATGTGCGCTATCCAAATATATATGTTTCATAATACTAAGGTACTCACGCAACAATATTTAGAAAAGGCAGTTTGGCTATGAGCATATAATTTGAAGTACTCACCACCTACCTCTACAAAAATTGTTGCGGAAGTACCACAAGATTCTGAAACATGGATATTTGGATAGGACATACTAGTTCCTAAATGAAGTCTTGACCCGACTATGGTAGGTCATATAGTATTGGAGCTATAGATCTTAAAAAGTTAATTTTTCATATTTTCGGCAGCCTATAACTCAGGAAGTAAGCATTTGTGCACCCAGATTGGTCTATACTTTTCGTCTCATCTTGTTATCAGAAATCACCTCACAAATGTTGTCGGTGTTGTCTCGAAACACCCTGTATAACCTCTATAACTCGAAGTTTTATTCTTTCAATCTCTAGAACTCAAAGTTGTGAAAGCTCCTTAAATTAAATAAGATGAATAATAAAAAGAAAATCCTGTGCGTTTATTGTTTCGGAGGGAGGAGGGGGCTTTCATGTCTAGACATTAGTAAAACAAAATTACAGTACACATTAGCAACAATGACAGGAGTAGCAACAATCGCAATAACGTAAAAGCATAGGGCTATAGGTTCGAATTATCAAGGTCACATAAAAAGGAATTCGACTTATAAACTTCGATTTGTAGAGGTTCGCAAATACGAAAGTTCCAGTTATTGGGATTTTTAAATATGATTATTTAACTCTTAAAATTCGACTTATCGAGGTTTCAATTTTTAAGCATACTACTTATAGAGGTTTTTCTAATTGAGTGTTATGAAGAGTTTGAAGGGAATATGAAAAAATCGAATTATCACGGAATTCGAGTTATCGTGGTCCAATTATATTTCTTTGCTTCTCAATGATTTATTCTTTGTTCCTATGCAGGCCCGAAACCAGCCACAGAGATTTGGGGGGACATGAGTAAGTTAGGGGGTCAAGTCATTAAAAATTCTCTTACAAATATCTAAATTGTGTTTTCTTGTATTGATGATAGCATTTTGTATTCAGGTCTGGAGGGGCCACGAAAGGTTTATGGGGGTCAGACCCCTTGTCCCCCTCTAGTTGCTGGTATGTTCCTATGTTATTTCTTCTTTGACCTTTCGCGTATTGTTTTGGTTTCTCTCATTTATTCTTTCTTTCTCTAACACTTCCGCTGCTATAGTGGCTAGCTGTGTCTCTTTGGTCACGTAGCCCGGGTTCAATTCCCAGTGGTAGATGATTAAAAATTTGAAAGTATTATGGTGGTATGGTCCACGTTCTACATAACCTCAGTGCTGAAAAGAGACGTTGGAAATAGACAGACAGATATATTTGTTTCTATTTACTTACATTTTGTTTTTCTGTTGTTTATTCACTGTTACATATCCTTCTGTTTGTTCCCTCTGGTTCTGTTAATTACTCATTAGTTTATTAATAAATGTTTTATATCTTTTTCTTTCTGTGATCCTTTATTTGTATTTTATTTACTTATTTATTTATTATTTTGTTTTGTGCAGTTTATCCTTTAATTTCTCTATTATTAATTAAAAACAATATAAACATAATGTAACATCCCAATTTTTGACTAAAAAGAAAAACATAATATGAAGCTAATATTTCAAACACTCTTCCTTAATCCTCAAAAGAAAAATAAAGAAATAAAAACGAAAATGGAAAAATCTAAAAATATTCTGGCAGACGGCCAGAAGAACTACAAATTGTATGTTGGCATCACTGTATGTAACAATAATAATAAGAAAAGAGCGGAAAAAAGAAATCAATGTACAATCATGACGTCACGGACGGAACATACGTCAGGTAAACCGGAAATGCCCAACCTACAACTGATTTTTAATGTGCCCTTCATTTGACTTGGTTCTAATAAGTCTCTTTTTTTCCCTCTCCTTTAAAACCACAAACTCAAGGCTGCAGTAGTTGCCTTTTAACCGAGATACGAGCGACCTTTGCAATTCACTCATGAAAAGATTTCACAGATAGTTTCTCTTTTTCGTGTGGCTTCATTACTCACAGGCCTTCTACTCTAAGGCTATTTCCTATCCTTTTATGCTATCTTAAATGTCTCCAATCACACAACTAATAATTCTTTTTAAACGCAACCAAGACAAAAGAAATGAAGGATTTCGTTTAAGCGAAATAATGTTAAGAGGTAGTAGTGTCAGTACTTATTTTCTCACATGCCACTAGTTCCCGATTACTTCAGAGTTGCGAACCCCTTTTTTTCTTTAAGGTAAAATACAGAAATACATCTCTTGTATCTGTGTAATAGTAGCAGTAAAAGAAATAGGTAGCAATACTGGCAACAATTATGATACAAATCGTGTCCGTCGGTTTTTTCGGAGTACTCACATTTCCTCCTACACTCTGATTCCACCAAATCTTCCATTCTCGTTAGTTTGCCTTTATTATCGTATCCCTTAATCTAATGGATGTAATCGTGGAACGTTAAACTGAAAGATGTTTTTATTTGTTATAAGCATACAATATATACATAAGACTATATACAGAGGATAATTGTATTATCTTTTTATAAATTATGAGTAGATAATGTCACGCAGGTGCACATCCACTGGAAGTTCACTGGGCCGGACCTCGCCTCCAAAAACTTCCTAACTCAACATGCATTCATACACTTTCTTGATAAAACTAGGGCCTATAACCCATCAGGAAGTCGCGGTCGGAAAGAGGGATTGCCGCCGTCGACGGTGGCGGGCCGCCGGAGGTAGTCGGCTCCCGTCCGCGGTGGCACGACGATCTACTTGTTCAAAGTTGCCGACCTTTTGCCGAGGCGGCAAGCGGTCGAAAATCTAAAATAAAATGCCCTTTGCTGACTCTTTGCCGACTGTTGCCGACCGCCAGAGTCGGCAAAACAGTCGTAAAGGCCTCTTTCTGACCCTCTGCCGATTCCTTATACCGGCCTCTTTTCGACGGCAGAGCCGGCGCATTTAGTGCACCTTTACGGCTGTTTGCCGACTGCTCGCCAAGACAACTTTCCGACGGCGGCGCAGGCACATTTAATGCTCGTTTCTGGCTGTTCGCCGACTGCTCGGCAAGGCAACTATTCGTCGCGGTCGAAAATCGAGCGGAAAGACGCCAGCGTCCGGCGCCGGCAATCCGACCGCGGCATCTGGTCGGCATGGACATATTGTCCGACTGTAGGCGGAAGAATCCTAATGAGGTACTTGTTATCAGAACAATCTTTTTTTTCTGAAAATATCGATTGAAGTATTTTACAATTAGCTACTTATCGTCTTCTCGGGTGCAGAATGTTACCCATTGACTACCACCTAGAAGTAGTGGATTGTAGTAATGGACCCCCCCCCTAAAGCTTATACCTCTCCCAACAAAAATTTGAGTGCACGCCTGATGTCATGAATCCCCTAGATTTGTTTCAGAGAGCCAGTGACGACGCCAGCTTTAAGTTCTTAGGGGGGCAATGGAGGGGCAGATACATTTTCGGGGGGGCTATTTGCCATATTAAAAATGTCATATTTATTACGTTTGATTTATTTTACATTACATTGTGTATTTCGTTGCTGTTTTTATATTAGACCTATATGATTATAAATTAAACTTATTTCAAGTAAAATTTGTAACTAACAAATAAGTAACGTCTGCATATGAAATATTTTTCAATGAAATTTTTGAAGCCTAAACATAAATTGAATTACTTTCGCGTATGGAACAAGTAACACATGCATCTAGTACTACAATGCTACGTCTCTCTCTCTCTCTCTCTCTCTCTATATATATATATATATATATATATATATATATATATATATATATATCAAGAGAGAGAAAGATAATTTATGAGGAGCTGCTGAAAATGTCGTAGTGCAATCCAGAAGGAGTGTAGGTACTAGGTAGAAAAATGAAACCATAGTTTAGAAAAACATATCTCTGTATGTACAAATACAAATTTTCATATTAATAATGAAATTCTCATTGTTTCTCAGGCCTCTGAAGTGATTATGTGTGCCCAAAGAGCGAATTTCACGAACATCCAGATCCTAACTGTTATAACATTTTTGTTCCACCAAGGAAAGTCACCGAAGTAAATTAATTAGGAAATCAGTGAAACACCACGGAACTCTCCTCCGTTATATACAATAGTAAAGAAGTAAGTGGCTTAGTATAAACGTGGCGATTTCTCAACAAATTATGCTTTACATCCAGGATGATTAAAAGCAATGACTCTTCCAGAAATCATGGATGCAATTTGTGACATTATTCTTGAAAATTGCAGCATTTCAGTCAGTGGTGGCCGGGGCAGGAGGGCCTAGGCCACCCCAGTTTTTGAGTGACAAGAATAATTTAAGCTATTATTTATATAGTTTTTAAAATGTATAGTAAACTCACGATATACTTATTATAATTTGAGGCCTGGCTGCACCCCGCTTTCTCAGTTTTTACCTTCTCAGCAAAACTTGTATCAGAAATTCTGGGTATTTCTTTGGAACTCGTTGGTAGCATAATTCAGAATGACTTGGGTATGCGCAAGTTCTCGGCATTATGGGTTCCCAAAATATCTGTCAGGAGAATAAAAGAGTGACGGCATTAAGAGAAGTCTTCTTCCAATTTGACCGTAATGCTGATCAATTTCGCTCAAGAATAGTAACCATGATTCTGATTCGAAACAACAGTCAATGGAGTAGTAGCACTCATTTTTCCATCGCCCCAAGAAGTTCAAGACATAGAAGTAGATTGAGAAACTGTTTGCAACATTCTTCTGGGATAAGTATGGGGTCGTACTCATAGACTACCTTTGCAACGGTCAGATATTTAATCCAGAATCTCTACATTACTTACAAAACTGAAAGAAAAATTCAATTCAACGCCGCGGAAAATGAAAAGAAAGGAATTCTGTTCCTTCAGGAGAATACACCTATCTATCAGGTCCCTGCGAACACAACTGACATTGCATAATCTAGGATTTCTGTGTCTAGATAACCATTCTTATTCCTCAGGTTTAGCTCCGTCTAACAATTACTTCTACTTATTTCCCAAACTTAAATAACACTTGAAAGGACGCCATTTTAGATCTGATAGGGGTAGTGCTACGAACAGTTGTGCGAGAAAATCTTCAGATTTTTTAACTTTTCTGCAAAAACTGGAGCACTGTACAAGATAGTATATTGACTCTTGGGGGAAGTGTAGAAGAAGTAAAAATTTCACCATTCCACGTGCACTCCTTTTGGGTTGGGCTACGAATATTTCAGCAGTTCCTATAGTGCGTCCAGTAAGAGAACGTCTCTGACAGCTCGCAGTGACATTGCCACTACTCTCGTGTCAATGTTTTTTTCGGTGCAACTGTAGTGGCAATTTAATTAATGGTATAAGACAGAGTGATCGTGGTTGGTAACACTGGTATCAAAGTAGGGGCTGCAATGTCCCACCGCATGTGGTAAGAAACGTCAGAGACCATCTTTTGTTGGCCGTGCTATAGTCATTATGGTAGACGTCACGTCTGTACTTTGAAACAAAATAAGTAAGGGAGCACTAGTATAAACCAATTACTAACTAAAGATTAGCGCTCTGACAATAAGTTTTATTGGGAATCAATTTAATTCCATAAATTTATAATCATTTGCAGGAAGGGAAAACACAACTCAGGCACGTAGCCAGGATTTCGTGAAGGGGGAGGGGGTCCGTGACATAAAATACTGTGGTCATCACAAAAGGGGCTCGATCACTCTAAAATATTTTACTGGAACATATATTGGTGCGTTTAGCCAGGATTTCGTAACGGGTGGGGGGAGTGACATGAAATTCTGAAGGCCCAGGAGCTCGATCAATCTAAACTACTTTACTATCAACATATATTGGTTTGTTAGGACAATAAAATGAGGATATGTTGGCAAGTATTTTAATAACAAACTATGAAGAAATTTCGAGCAAAATAATAAAAAAAAGTATTGAAAACACTTTGCAATATTTACGTCCTTCTCCTGTTTATTCAAATATAACAATTTTCCTTTCGTTATGACCTCAATTATTATAAAAAGTACATACTGAATACTGTCTTGTAAACTATCTTCTAATATAAATAAAATAAAGAGTTTGTTTGTGTGTTTGTCTGTCTGTCTGTCTGTGTGCGGCCTGGGGACCAGACGAGTGGACCGAGAGTTACCAAATTTTGGTCAGGGGTGCCTTGGCCCAGGCCCCAGATCAAGACAGAGCGTTTTTTCAAATTTCGAAACAGTGGAGTCTCAGGGGGGCGTTTACCGGAACCGGCTTGGGAACCAGACAAATTGACCGAGAGTTACCAAATTTTAGTCTCGAATACCTTGGTCCAGGCTCCAGACCAGAGTTAAACGTTTTTGTCGAAATTCGAACCAGGGGGGTCTCAGGGGGGCGTTTACCGGGACACGTAAAAGTAGTAGAAAATGACCGGTATTTATTTATTTATTTATTTAACAATCACCAGATACAGCTCAGAGGCCATTTTACATTGAATATCTAACAACATTAACAATGGAAAGGATTTGGGAAGGTATCGGCCAGGGCCAGTTTAGTAGGTGCCATCCCGGCATTTGCCTGGTAGGACTGAGGGAAACCCTGGAAAACCTCAGTCAGGATGGTAGGCAGCGGGATTCGAAGCCACGACCTCCCGAATGCGAAGCCAACGCTCTTCCACTTGAGCTATTAGTGTCGAATTCATATTTTCGTGGTCGCTGAAATCAATGGTAAAACTCCAGTAACATTAACTTCTTCCAAATTTACGCTATTCGGCTCCGGGCCGGGGGTCACCGGAGGGGGGGTGAGATACCAAGACATATAAAAGTAATCCAAAATGACCGATATTAGTGTCAAATCCATAGTTTTCGCGGTCGCTGAAATCAATGGTGACACTTCCATTAGCGATGACGTGCAAGTATGCGGGCCGGGAGTCAGCGGGGGTGGATACCGAGACATGTAAAAACATAACATAAAATGACCGATATCAGTATCAAATCCATAGTTTTCGCGGTCGCTGAGATCAATGGTGATACTCCCACAGGCGTTGACTTTCAAATACAGCCCCTGTGCGAAGCATGTGTATATTCAACTAATTTTACAATATGTGCGTTCCTTTCTCTGTTGAATCAAATGCTAACAGAACTTTCTTTCAACATATTTTTTTTGTTTTTATTATTCCGTCAACTACTGTCGGTTCCAAATGACAGGTTAAAGGAGCAACAGAAAATTGTCCTTGAAATAACATGTCTGAAACTGCAAGGATGCGATGACGAAAAGTTATGATTAAAAATGTCCATGCTGTTACATAACGGCACTTATGCTTTCGAAAGCTTGAAATCTCCCTGACTAGTAGCAGGAATTCTGAGAATTCCATAACTTTTCTTGAAATTTCAAATTCTCTGACTCTTTCAGAATACCTCGCTTACCTCGCCACCATATTGCAAGTAATACAAATATCCTCATTAGAAAGAGTAAGCAAAAGCTTCCTGTAGTTTTCTTTTTAATTTTTAACGCTGATCCTTCTTTTTATCATTTCATTTTGTTTTATACCTTCCTTATTTTTTTCATTTCTGGTCTCAAAGGGGGGGGGGACCTGGAAAGTAGACCACAATTTGACAATGAGATTGGTTATGATACTGATATAAAATACTACATGTAGAAAGTTTAAAGATTGTAGGAGTCTGGTGGGGCAGTCTAAGTGGCAGTCAGGGGGGCAGAAGTAGCTACTAGGGGGCGCTCGCCCCCCTTGCCCCACCCCCTATGGCGTCGTCACTGCATAGAGCCCTATGGGAGCGCGAACTTCATATTAGAAAGCTTGCTCTATATTATTGTACCGTATCAACTACTGACATTACCAGTGTCACAATGTCCAGTCTTGTTCAAAAAATCTTGGCCACCCACCTTGCTTTTGGAGGGTCATATTTTGCCAACTGTGTCTCCAAATAAATATTTCAATTGACTAAAGAAAATCCACGTTTATTTTATTTAATTTCAAATCTAGAATACTGTTTTTCTTTTTTAAAAGAAAATTGGGTGGCCACGTTCAAGGGCGCCCATCAGGGGGGAAGGTGGGGCGCACGCCCCCCCTAGAGGAAATAGTGTTTCGGAAGATCGAAAACACAATAGATATTTTAGAATAGTTACCTAAAAATTTGAGACTACATTTGAAATGTCGCTTATACTTGCCCCCCTTGGAAACCACAACATGGGCGCCCTTGGCCACGTTTTCTAACAAGATTGTACATCGTGTGAAGGAGTTCGGTTTGTCACAATGTGCACAACCTGAAAATGGAAGTTCGATTTTTTTCTTAACGGCTCAACAATGGAAGTTTCTCTTCCGTCGCCTTCAAGTCAACAATTCTCCTCATTTCGCTTTGTTTATCATTCCCCACGGAAACTATTACAGTGAGCAAAATAAGTATTCGTCCGGCCAAAACTTAAGTGTTTGAACGCATATAATTGACATTCAACTCAATAGTAAAAGGAAGAATGAAACACAGATATTTCATTACACTACATTTATATATACCAAACATAGAAATGAAGTTATTCCATATTCAAAGCATACGAAAAAGTACAAATAAAATGAACTAAACATATTTCACGCCAAAAAAGTATTCGTCTACTAAGAAATACTATTCATCTGCAATAGCTTGTGTTGTTGTGCCCCAACTTTTAATACTTTGTGGGTTCTCCTTTTCGCCGCAGGACCTCCTCCAACCTCCTTGGCATTGATCTAACTAGATTTTCTGTTGTTACGCTGGTAATTTTCCTCCATTTTGTCAACAATGCGTTTTAAAGATCAGTCGTATTTCAAATATGGTGTTTTCGTATGTTTGTCTCCAGAGAGCGCCACAGATGCTCAATTAGAGTTATGTCCGGTGATTTTGGAAGGGTTTCCGAGGTATTGTATAAGAGCCACAGCTTCGTATTCAGCGCAGTGTGATTCCGGTAGTTATCTTGGATGAATATGTAATCACCTGCTAGGCCCATTTGCTCAACGCTCGTGAGAAGATGTCTTCAGGATGTTGATGTATACTGTATGATCCATTATTCTTACAATGAAACAATTTTCCAACCCCGTATGCACTCATGCACCCCACACAAGTACTGAGCCGCCCCTACACTTCACTGTAGCTGTAAAATTATTTTCCTCAAGTTCACAATTCTTCTTCCTTTATACCAGAACTCGTCCATCTGATTCAAACAAATGAAATGTGCCTTCATCAGTGAAACAAAAATCTAGAAGTCAAATATCTCGTTCCTGTGTGACATTGTATACTCCTGCCCCTTTTTTCTGTTTTTTTTTTTTTTCTGATATATGGATTTCTGTGGCCTGTTTGGTCTCCATATCCAGCTTCATGGAGGACGTTTCTCACGGTTTGGACTGACACTTTCTTTGGAGACTATTGTTCGAGCTCCGCAGCTATGAGTGGTGCACTCACTTCGAATTCTCCTTAACTTTACGTGCGATGAGACATTTATCTTGCTGCGTTAGTTGTGATGGACGCCCAGATCTCGACAGATTCTTGCATGTTTTTGTCTTTTTAAACTTATATATGAGACCTTCAATGCTGGTGATAGGCCGACCAATCATAGGCGTCTAACACTGGTCTCACTAAACGATTTACACTTACCAAACAATCGTATCATCATTCGTCTTTCCTCTTTACTTGTTTCTTTTGATTTCCGGCCCATTTCGTCTTCACCTGGTTGATTTCTGTTTCTTGTTGACCCCAATAGCAGCACACATACACTCTTTGACTACAGTTCACCAATTGACAAGCGTTTGCAGCTATAATACGCAAAGACACGCGTTACGAAGAGTGTGTTGCTTCTGGTATAGATACAAGACGAATACTTTTTTGGCAATAAATGTGACGTCTCTCTTCTTTATTGTAACCTGTAGAAAACGAAAGAGAAAGTTTCACTTGTTTCTTCCTTTATTTTATGCTGGGAAATATAGACAAACCTATGAGCATATTATTGTGCGATAGAATTTTCTTTCCTTTAATATATGAGATGATTTATATTGTGTGCGCTTTGAGACGAATACTTTTTTTGCTCACTGTATGTACTTGAGAGGACACTTCAGACGGAATTTAAATTGCACGTCGCTCTTAACAATATTAACTTCCTATTATTTTCCATTCTCTTATAGGCTTGAGTACTATACGATAATTTATCGTGATATACGATAAAGCCTTAATACTATATACCAGTGGTTCTCAACTGATGTATCGCAACACACTGGCGTCTGACGCAGTCCCCTAAGGTACGTGACGAAATTTTAGAATTTGAAAATCATGAAGAATTTAATAATAATTTGTTAAAATCGAGACAGGCTGTACCAGTCAACACCTCCAGCGGTAGCAATAATGATTAGTTCTATATAGAGTCACTATAAAAACTACTTGGTTTCACTATTCTAATAGATATTATTATCATTTATAATAAAAATATGAAACTCGGTAAAGTGTGTCGTCAGCGAAAAAGGTTGAGAACCACTGCTATAAACGATAATGACCTCGCGATAGTAGGTGAATATACGATAATTTCAGAAAGCACATTCTTTGACAGTTTTTACATGTGTAAATGAATTGTAGATGTGCATTACACAATTATAAAATACACACAGTCAATCATTCCCGCAAAAATGAATTAATTATTTGAGAACTGGCAAAATGGCAACCCTGCATCCATTCTTTAAATTCAATTACGTTTCTGATGTTGTTCATAGTAGTGTTAATAAGGATATAAAAACTGCTAAGGACAGTGGCACTGATTTAGATAAGCCTGTATATTTTGTCTTCAAGCCTGCATATATATATATATATATATATATATATATATATATATATATATATATATATATATATATATATATTCATGAAAATACGGGACACCTTCGACCTCCCCTCTCCTCCATACTTTCCAACACAATCCAAATGAACTGTAACTTTGGTTGTGAACAACAGTGTAATACGCGCAAGTTCTCTCAACTGCAGCTACTTTTCTCTCTTCGTTCCCTGCAATTATTGTACGAAATGAAGATATTTACTATCCAACTATAGAAGAATCGCCTAAAAAACTCTAGATGACGTCTTATAAAAATGCTTTACTGAAAAACAATCTGCAAATAATTTTGTTTTATTTAAATCAGTGATACGATCTACCTTCAATATTCTTCGCGCGTTTAGCAATATTTATTTACATGGTTGTATTTGCCAAAATTACGTTTCTGAGTTTAATCTGGTGAAAATTTGGCTAATTTTTCTCCTTACGTCGTGTGTAATTGGCAGGGCCGAATTTACATATTTCTAAGCCCCAGATCAAACCACAATTTTGTGCCCCTAGCTTCTCAAAAAGATTATTTATAATTCTTGTTAACTTATCTAATGTCTTTCTGGAGAAAAGTCACTTTTCTTCCCTGTGCTTGTAAATATAGCAGCACTTGAAGCCATCTTGTTTGTTTGCTTTGTGGTGTTGGAGAGTATTCGAGTTTGCACCAGGTGCAATAGAAAAAGTAGCATTCCAAATGTTGCAGTCAGCTTCATAGTTCAAATTCGTTGCTTCCAGAAACGGGTATTTCTCCTTCAAATTAGAAGAAAACATGCACTTCGGTTTAGGCATTCTTACTGGTACAAAATTGGAACACTTCACCTATTGTCAACGACTGCTCAGCTCGTCCACTTTATCAAAGATTTCAAATCCCCTTGACTGCTAACGGACAACTGCAACTCTGCGCTGCGAGTCTATTCGTTTGCTCACTATCAAATCGGAGAGGGTGGTGTGATAACTTCCTCGAAGTTATTAAATGTTACTTACAGCTTATTTTTCAGTCACAAATTACAGGATTCCCAGCCAATGTTGGAATTTTTTATTTTTCATTGTTGGAATAAACTGATATTGATAGCAGAAATGGGACGGGATTAAAATATGGAACATTTTCCTGTCCCGACTAAATTTACGAGGACGCGGGGACACTCAGGTCCAAAATCGGGACTGTCCCGTTTTTTACGGGACGTATGGCAGGTTTGGATTTGGAGTTCGAAACTGAAGATTACTAGATATATTTATAATATATTATTGCTATTATTAGTAGTAATATACTTGTTTCTACAATTGATACGAGCATTAGATATATAAGGTATTTTTTTTTTGTAATATACGATAATTTTAAAGACGAAAACCGATAATTTTGTTCTCTGAGGTTGGCAACTCTAATTCTCCACTCAGAACCTTTAGTGTTGCTATGGCAATTTACTTTTATTATATTTAAGATTTACTAATAGCGTAATATTTTCTCAAGTAATATTGAATTCGTAAGTGGTAGTAGATTACTATCACTTCTGGTTTTAGTACAGAGATTAGAGTGAAGATTGGGATACTTTTAATTTATTGCAAAAAAAAAAAAAAAACGCTTCTTGCTAGTTATTACCATTTTTACTTTACAGTGATTAACGTTATAACAGGAAGTGGTTGATTTCTGCAACTTACGATTCGAATAGAGGGTTGAGAGACCAGATGGTATTTACTCTTTTAAAAAAACGCTAAATCGATTTCAAGAAAGCATTTCTCACTATCTCTTATAGTTTTTGCTCTATGTAGATCAACATTGAAACCGTGAGTGGGAGTGAATTTCTATCACTTCCTATTTTAATAGAGAGTTAAAGATTGTGATAAAATATATACTTGGAACGCTTAAAGAATTTACAGGAAATTCCTTCCCACTGTTTATTACCGTTTTGGTTCTATACTGGTTAACTAGAATTGGTTTATTTCTACCACTTCCGGTTTGGAAATAGCCTCCATCAACGAACTAACTACCATTTCTAACTTAGTATATTTTATGTCTTGGCCAAAATTAATGCTGATACATAAACTACTTGAGATTGTGTGTCTCTCTGGTAGACACACCAACAGATAGAATATATAAAATAATGTGTTTTTCGCAAACCAAACTTATTTTTTAAAAAAATAAAAGCCGAAACAAAATTCGGATTGAATTTGAGAATTTAGACGTACGGGAATTACAAACCATACTGATGAAACTAAATGAGTTAAACTTCTGATATTTGATCAGTGTTTCATTTAACTGACGTTTCAAGGGCATCTTAGTACCTTTATCCTTAGAGTTACAATAAAACAGGAAATGAGTTCAGAACTGGTGTTATCCACGAGAGAAGGCAAACCACAATTATAGTAATGATATACCAGATGAGGAAAGACAAAAGAAGTACTTCCAATAGAAATTCAAGATATGCTTTCCGAGGCGGGACAGCATTTTTACATTTTTCGAGATGAGACAGCCCCAAATTCCGTCTTGTGGTGAACATTATTCAAAACACATACTATTGTATGGGCGCTGAAAAGGGAAGTTACTCGTTATATAAACAATTAACTAGCATGTTTATGTGGATAAAATGTATCAGTAAATGTATTTATGAATTAATAAAGTGCATATTGATATTATGTACTACTAAAATACTGTAAAACACATTTCTTTCTGAGTTTTACGTTCCACGGTTATGCCGGCTAGGCTAAAGGAGACGGTGAACATTTCCAATTATATATTTTTAAAATTTAAGTCGTATGTAACGAGTTTTAAATGTCTTATTTGTCGTTGCCTGGTTAAATTACTAACTCAGATGCTTTCTATGCGCTTGGTTACGCGTTCGATTCTCGGTGTGGAATGATTCCATCCGTAGCAAAATCGACTGGCCCAACGTTGGAAAATGGTGGCGATGTGACATTCCAACGGTAATCTAACGTCAGCTTTGGCCTTTTTGGCAACCATTTCCCATCCATTTTCTAACCATAAGAAGTTGGGTCTTCGTTTACTCAACGTTGTACCAACCACGCCACAACGACATTGAGAATGTTGAATGTTCGTTCACCCAACCAAATCCCACCAGTCTCCCTACGTTAGCCCAGCCAAACCTCAACGTTAAATGGTGGTTCCCCATCCAAATGCAGACGTTTGCCTAACCAAATCTAGCACAATTCTCTGGCGTTCCCCGTGTTATCGCGGCAAGTGGGGTAGGATGGTTATGCATTCGATTTGACACGTTTGACTTTATATATGGTATTCATGATATATTCCCATTATTTCATGGAGTTAGGGTCTTTAAATATTCGATTAATTTTTAGTTGTACTTCGACCGTGCAGGAAAAGAAAAAATGGAAACAGTAGTGTAGAGGACGCAAACCCCAGTTGATCTGTTGGCGAAGTACAGGCCTGCTTCCTATCTTTTTTAACTACTCATTACTAGGTTTTTACTTAATTTTACTTCTTTCACTCGTTTTTCCAGTAACCTAGAACGACAAGGACACGAATACAGAAATATCGATGACAGTTAAAATTCCAAAGAATTAAAATTGCATGGAAGAATGTCTGGTTCTTGTAAGAAACTTCTTTCTGAAATTCATTCTCCGATACTTCCTTCTTTAGCTGCTCTGTCACATTGCTCATGCCTACAAAACCTCGACGGTAATGCTTCTTTTAATAATTAATTTTCTATATTTTTCATTATCATCTTGCTATGATGAAACTCTCTCAAGGAACATTACTGATGTGATTTCTGAAGCAAAACAACATTTTATATTTTTAAGTAAACCAGTCGCATACAGTTCAGTCTTCGACGCTATCACTTGCATGTCATAAAAACTTATGATTTTTTACTTCAGTAAAATAGTGAAAGTGACGCCAGTCGTTGAGACTACATGCATGCTACCTGTACTACTAATTTAAACAGCCCTTGTTTCCCTGTCATGATTACTATTTCAAATAGTACATGGATCTATTTTTAATTTTCCTTCTATAATATTGACTCTCTACACCCTCTACGCACACACAAAACATACGTATTTATACAACAATTTACTTGATTAAAACTATTAATTTTGTAGCTATCTACGTCAAAGAAGTAATTAGATCGTTTATCCTGACGTCACTTCTACATAGAACTGTAAGTAGTTCATATTATGTATACAATAGTTCTATTTTGTTCTCTTTTCTATTTTCTGTTCCAATTCACATACAAAATAAAATAATGAAGTACCTTTTTCTTTCCTCTTAAGTATGTGTGGAATGAAGTAAATGTGTTGATAGCATAAACATTTAAGGTCACTTAGCCACAACAGAAAAATCGATTATTCCATAACACGCAAAAATTGTTTTATTTGCTCATAGACAACATACTTGCCTCTCTCACGCCCACAAATCAATAAAGGACAACTCAGCATGTAAATGAGCAGCGTACATATTTTACATATAGATGGAAAAGAAAGTCTATGTGCGTAACATATGGGTATTTTTTCTGGTCCTTTCTTGTATTTTTATTAAAAATTTCGTTTACATTTCAGTCAGTTTTCCATAAAGAAATAAGTCCAAGAAGGTAAGTAAGTTAGGACTGGATCAAAATTGGTTGGACGATGATGAACCGTATAATGTGGGTTTTGTACTAGTTGAGAAGTTAATTGTTACACGGCGCTTTTCTGTTTATCAAATCATACATTCCCATACTTCTGAGTTTGTAAAGAAACAATTAAAGCCTCGTCCACAATTAAGTATAAATGAAAGTATACTACGGGCGATATGGAGGTAATGGCTCAGCATTTTCTCGAATTTGGCATATAATCAGCACATCACTAAACAGTCTTAAATCATTTGGATGAACGTGGCAGCTTGACGTTTGGGTGCGTCATGATCTGACTTAAATACGTTCACTGAAGTGAATTTCTATCTGCGAATCTCTACTAAAACGTAACGATTTCGAGGTATCTCTGAAACAGTTAATTACGAGTGAAGAAAAATGAAAAACCTATGAAAACAATGTGCGAAAAATATCGTGGTCGAAACTAGAAAAAGCTCCACAGCCTGTGGTAAAGCCCACACTTAACGTCCAGCTGGAATATTATACTATGCGATTAGTAGGATTTGAAGAACACCGTGTGTTACGCATCGTACAGAACGATAGACTTAGATCTTTGCCGTCATCAATTAGTGCGAGTGCATCTAGCAACTCAAAAGAAATGGCCAGAAGTAGCCAACAGAAAGGGTGTCGCGTACCACCCTGACAACGCTAAACTGAATACATCTTTACCGACCCGTAACCAATTGCGAGAACTTGACTAGGTGGTTCACTAAATCCACCGTATAGCCTGGATCTGCTACTATCAGACTATCATGTATTTTGGTATCTGAAGAACTCCCTGAACGATGTTAAGTTAGTCTCAAAAGGAGCCTATAGAAACTATATTTCACAATTGTTTGACCAGAAATCATAGAAGTTCAATCGCGACAGGGTTATAGTGTTGCCGCAAGTATGGTAGATACTCATCTAACAAAATAGTGCATACAAAGTTACGTAATGTTAATATAAAATTCATAATACATGTATGCTCAATTTTGACCTTCAAAGGCTAAATACGTTTTTAAATAAGTCTTCTAATTATGGGACTGAATATGGTATGTTGTTTTTCCTTTTTCATTTGAATCTATTCTTATTATGTACTAGCAGAATACGCGTACTCGTTCTTTGCACGGGAAGAATATGTTTAATTTTAGACAAAAAGGGCTGAATTTGGATTTAAACTGTTTGTCTCAGCGGCTCCAAAAACTATGAATTCGACAGTAATATCCGATACTATGAATCGGTCATTCTCGATCATTTTTAAATACCTCCCCACCGTACCCCCTAAGTTGCACCATCAAAGTGAAATTATATAAAAAAAAATATAACAGCTCAGAACCTCATCTATGCTGAAAATTTAAGATCGATCGAGTGGTTAAAGAGGTATGAATTGAAGTATTCAGTAACAACTACCTCTATAAAAATTGTTGTGAAAATACCGTAGGATTCTGAAACATGGATATTTTGATAGGGCACATACTAGTTCCTAAGTGAAGTCTTGACCCGACTACGGTAGGTCCCATACTATTGGAGCTATGGACCTTTAAAGTTCATTTTTTCATGTTTTCGACAGCCTATATTCCCGAAAGGAAGCATTTATGAACCCAGGTTGGTCTTTATTTTTCGTCTTACCTTGGTGTTAGGAACCACCTCGCAAACGTTATATATATGTATGTATAATTTTCTTTGCAGACGCCTTTTTTTTATCTTTTTGCCAAGTGATTCTTCCCAAGCTATTATCCTTAGAACTTCTACTCCAGAGGTTGAATTCCGCTTGATTACTTTGAAACCTTCATGCTTTACAATATTTTAACCACGACAAATCAGAAACATAACATCTATTATTGTATAATAAAGTGGTTTCTCAACTAATTATGTTTCGCTTTTCTTCTGTTTGCTTTGTAAGCAGAATTACTTAATACCAGTTAATTGTTATTTATTTATTTATTTTAAGATAGTTGTTTGCGTTTAACATGTTTTGAATGAAAGTTATTGTCTTAATTCAAGCTTATAACACGCTTGTTAGAGCAGAATACGTGTAATAAACTATAGTCAAACAGATATTGACTTAAACCAGACAGTAAGTACGAATGAAGGTAGAAAACGTAATTTTACATTGCAAAAATAAATGATTATTTAAAATATTATTTAAAGAATAGCATAAGTTTAAAATATGGCCAAAATCTGGAAAAAGGAGACATGAAATCTACAGAATGAAGAGCTTGGTCTGATAAGTATCTTTAGCTCCCTAGCGTGCTTTGCAATAATCGCACGGAAAGTAGCTTTTTTTCTTTCTTTTTTTCTACACAGGTACCTTTGCGTGTTCAAATTGTATTCGCATCTTTTGAAAGTAAAAACAAAAGAAAACAGAAATCGGCAATCTTCCTCGCTATAAAGGTGAAAGACAAGAGAATAATAATCAACATACATAATGGTGAAGTACGCAAATTACACTGTATATCATAATGTCTCCTCGAACGATCACAACTACGAGATTGTATTAAGTCAAGTTGACTAACCAACCTTGGGTTATTTCCTGCTACCTTCAGGCTCTCAAAAATATTTTTTTGAAAGAAAAGTCCAGAAATGAAAGAGATTATGGCATCACAAACAAAGAAAGTAATTTAAAATCAAGGCATTCACACAAATTCTGAGAACTTCTCTAACACAGAAGTTATTATTTCCAGAAATAAAGATAAGCTGTCTATCCTTTTATTATTAGGCAACCAACATGCCTTTGCTACTGTACAGGTTGCATTTGCTAGGGGAATGTTATTAGATATTTTAAACGGGATACGAATAGCTACGGTTACCCGTGAAGATGATTAACGGATTTACTTCTTTAACGACATCGGCCGAGATAATCGCACTAGGTGTCTATTGCAAAATAAATTAATTAAAAGTAAATTAATTAATTAATTAAATTAAAAGATAAAATTAAAAATTAAATTAAAAGTTCGTTTTCGCTTAAAACTTGTCGTGTGCAGTAACAGACTGACGTATTAATAGTGCAATCTTATAGATTCCATTGGGTGATCTTAATAAGCAAACACTTTATATAACCTTATAGTTCTGAAATTCTTTAACAAAGTAAGTTTTACTTAACAAAAACTTTGTGGCGTTTCTTTGAAGTACCGCATATTATTTCTGTCTCAATATCTGGAAGATGATGTTCATAGATATTGATTCTTATGCTTCGTGGGGCTTTGGATACCACAGTGCAAATTAGATTTTATTAGATTTGCCTTTGTTATTGCATATGTTTACATGTTTCAGTATGTCAGTATTTATTAATGTTTAAGTGGGCGATGTGTTATCTACCTGCTGTATAATAGCTGTACTATACAACATGTGTTAACTGAAAGAAGGATTACGTGCTGTTGTTATTGATTCACACTAATGACGTAAAAAAATCTATACACGAGTGATATTACGAATTTCTACTTTCCCTCTACGAAAATGTATAACATAAATATAAATATACAAAAAAAAAAAAAACGCACGTGACTGTATATGGTATGTTACAATTAAATTAATAATTCATGCATTTTATTATTTCTACGTATATTGTGGAATGTTTTGTCTACAATGAAATTCAAATGTGAGTACTTAATTGTATATATATATATATATATATATATATATATATATATATATATATAGAGAGAGAGAGAGAGAGAGAGGGAGAGAGAGAGAGAGAGAGAATCTGTAGGGCATGAGGTCACCGTCACTGCAATGCCTAACTTTTGAACCTCTACATCCTGGTAACAACACATGGACACAACACAGTAAATATATACAGGATGTTACAAAAATATGTCACAATATTTTGGGAACAGATTCCTCACAGGGTTATGGACATATGCTTAACCCTTTGGGGATTTTATGGTACAATTTGTACCATACTCGTTTTTCATGGTACATTGCGTTATTTCTCTTCTATTTGAGCTTTTTCGTCCGGTTTTTTTTTTGTTTGTTTTTCAAGTCCAGAGGCATTGTAGAAGACATTACGTATGGTTTCAGACCTTCCTGCGTCCAGACATAGAAGGTGATGACGTCATAAGTCTAAAATTTACTTTTTCATTTATTAAGCCTATGTTCAATATTTTTTGGCGGGCTTATTTTTGCACGTAGAAGATTGAAATTTTGCACAAACATTTAGTCCACCGAGTAGTATTTACCAGATTTTTTTTTCAGATTTCTGCGTTAAAACAGGGGGGTCCAGAGGGGCTAAAAGTTGAAAAAAGGGATATTTTACCAAAAAAAATCCCGTTTTTTCGTCATTTTTCCGCCTTAGCTACACGATGGAGACACGTGAGTCATACCGTCTGAAAGGCAGTTCTATTCTGAAGAGAATGATGTGCAAACCATGATCCTAGGTTAATTAGGGATGTCTCAGGAAATTTTTTCCCTGAGATCATAGTGTATTGTGGTAATTTGGGGCATTGTGGGAATTCATGATAAAATTTCTCCCGCCCTTAGTATTCAAGATAGAAACTTGAAATTTGGCACACACATTCAGTATACCAAGTACTATTTATCAGATTTTTTTTTAGATGGCTACGTTTACACAGGGCCGTTCCAGGAGGGGGGAAGTCCGAGAAAAAAATTCCCTCCGAAAGTTTTCTCTTTGACATCATTTTTCCCGCTCCTGGTATATGGTATGAGCATGCAAGTGGTACCATTTGAAAGCCAGCTCTGTTCTGAAGAGAATGAGGTATGAACCATGATCCTAGGATAAATAGTGACGATGCAGTAGCTGCTTGACTGAAAGTCTAAAAAATAGCCCAAAAAGCCGAAATCCGGAAAGGGTTAAAAGTGGATAGTTTCAGAGTTATAGGATGCCGAAAACGAGAAAAGTAAGTGAAATTTAAAAGTTCATGGCCGCACTACTATGGGACCTATCGTAGTCGGGTCAACACATGAGGAACTGGTATGTGAACTATCCAAATACCCATGTTTAAGAATGCTCCAGAACTTGCACACCAATTTTTAGAGATGTAGGTAGACAGCGATCAAGTATTTCCAAACAACCTCTTAAAAAAATGATTGTCCAAGTTCTGGAGCATTCTTAAACATGGATATCCGGATACTTCACATAGTAAAAGTTGCTCAATGATGTCTTAACCCCACTACGATCGGTACTATGATAATAGAACTATGGACCTTTAAAGTGCATTTGTTTTACCTTTTCGGCATCCTATAACGACGAAACTATGCACTTCCGACTATAGATCAATATGATTTTTTTTTTTTAATTTTAATGTGAGCAATCCATTCGCAATATGTTGTGACATTTTTTTTAGTTTAACGTCCCTTTCAGCAGCAAGGCTATATGAGACGTGGACCTACTGATTAACGTGGACTCCGAACCGCATGAGTTCCCGCCGGGTGTGACAATTTTTGTAACACCCTGTATAGGAGTTTTTGGTATATCAAACTTCTAAAAATGTAGAAAGTGAATCACACAGTATACACAATATGCATAAGCTAATAGCTGTTAATATAGCTTTTCTTATAGACCGAAATGTGGATGAGTAATTTATGACTCATAACTAGCACGTATTCAAATCTATGTCGTGAAAAGCATTCAGCAGATACTATGCTCTTGTTTTTAGATTATTCACTGTAATTCAAAACGCCTGGGTGAGTCTAATGGTGACACAACTGAATATTGTCTTAATGCAGCGTACTAGATGTTACATGCGAAAGTTGGTAACTCACCTGATAGAACTTGGCATGACTTTGTAGTACTTTCTTATCACTCATGTTAATTATTTCAGCGAACACTTTTATTTCTTCTCCTGGAACATGGCCTCTTCGCTTAATACGAGCTTCAACAATTATTGTTCCTTTCTTACAACAAAAGAAACAGAAATTTGTAGTTTTCTGACCACCAGCAGAAGCCTACGTAAAGGAAAACAGATAATTAAAATACAATTTTCAGTTACGATTTAAAGACAGGTACAGCCAGGATTTCGTAAAGGGAAGGAGGGTCCGTCACATGAAATACTGTGGTCGTCACACTAAAGGTTCAATCATTCTAAGCTATTTTAGTGGCAACACACAGTGATTCGTTTACCCAGGATTTCGTAATAGAGGAGGAGGGGTTTGACATGAAATACTGAAGGCCCAGGAGCTCGATCAATCTAAACTATTTTACTGGCAACATATATTAATTTGTTAGGACAATAAAATGAGGATACGTTATTAAGTATTTTAATAACCAACTATGAAGAAATCTCGAGTAAAACAATATAAAAAGTATAGAAAAAGATTTTACAATATCTACATTCCTTCCTCTGTTCATTCAAATATAACAATTTTCCTTTCATTATGACCTCAACTATTATAAAAAAAGTACACATCCACCATTATAAAAAGTACATATTCAATATTGTCTTGTAAAATATTTTACAATATCTGCATTCCTTTCTCTTTAGAATTAAATGTTAACAGAACTTTCTTTCCACATTAACTTCATTTTTGTTTTCATTATTCCGTCAACTACTACCTGTTCCAAACGAGAGGTTAAAGAAGTAGTAGAAATTGTTTCTGAAATAACATGTTTGATGCTGTAGAGAAACGATTACGAAAAATCATTATAAAAAATGTCCACACTATTACAAAATGTCCACACTATGTTTTAGAAACCTTGAAATTTTCCTGACTAGTAGCAGAAATTCTGAGAATTCCGTAATTTTTCTAGAAATTTCAAATTCTCTGTCTTTTCCAGGATATCCTGCTCGTTCGCCACCATATATTGCAAATAATACTAATCTCCTCATAAGAAAGAGTAACCAAAAGCTTGATGTAGCTTTTTATTTTTAACGCTGATTCTTCTTTTTCTCGTTTATTTTTGTTTCATCCTTCTTATTGTTTTTCATTTTTGGTCTCGAAGGAGGGTCCGGACCCCCTGGAACCCCCTTGGCTACGTGCCTGTTTAAAGAAGTCACAAAAATCAATATTTGTACGTGTTAATTGTGTGTAACGTACAGCCTTTTTATTTTTAAATCTTGGCCACTTACTTTGCTTTAAAATGTCATATTCTTTCAACAGTATGTAAATAATTCTAATCATTTGGCTCTACGAAACTTCAATTGGATTAATAAAATTCATATTTCTTTGATTGAATTCCAAAGGGAAGTATTTTAACAAAGAAAACTGGACAGACAGATTTTTCAATTCAAGAATGTTAGTTAGCCACCTGATGTCGCTTTGACGTAACCAAAGTTGAATCTTACTCTTTCACAGTAATGAAAATTAAAATACCCAAAATCTTCCGTTGGCTCTTAGTGCCTCAATAGTATAGGTATATTACTTATCTCTGTTGATTCCACACGATGTAGAGTATTCTGATTGATAAAAAAAAAAAAAATATGATAACTAAACTTTTCCAATTATCTCTTTGTAACTTCCATTAACATTGCTTATACATTGACTGGTTGGATTAAAGTTTAGCATTTCTTTCAACAGCGAGGTTACATGAGAAGTTTACCTATAGCTTAACGTGGAATCATGACCACATGAGTTTCCACTAGCAATCGAACCGCATCTCCTACGACCAAGATGTATACACTAACTATATAAACACGAGGGAACATTGAACAATAGTTAAACTCAAATTAAACAATATTTAAATCTCCCTGAAAGATGCTCATCTGAGCTCTCTTGTAGTTACATGGTTAATGTACGCACCTAGGCACGAGAGAGTTGGGTTTTGCTTCAAGATGAGAGCTCTAATGATTCGCATTCCACGTTAAGCTGAAGGCCAATGTCCCAAATAGCCGCAGTGCTGAAAGAGACTTTAAACTCCAACAAAGCAATAAACCAAGATAGTCACCTTTTCACATCTTTTGTATTGTAGTGTTTAGTAGAAGTATTTTCAATATTTTATTTCAAATAATATTCTTTTGTACCGCATTTTTTTAAATATTAGGGTAGTTATGGAAGAATTGTGGGGTCTCGTTACGTGTTTGCCTTAACAGCAGCAGTTATGTAAGTTTTAGAGTTTGTAAATGAAACGCGTTGTTCATCTGGTCACGTGGTACATATTTCACTGGTAATCATTTTTCTCATTCCTCACGATGCATCTTGGTGTTACAGTTTTCGATGCACGAAAATACTAGAGGAACTGTGTGAACTGTGTTTCTGACGAAAGGGGGGAGGGAGAGGACATCGGGATAGCAACAGATGCTTGATAACGATATCTTAATATTTTATTTTTAAAAAATGTCCGTTTACATGTCACTTTTAAAATATCAGGATATCCATAACTATATTTGTAAATACAAAATATGCTTTTTATAAAAAAAAAAAATGTTGACATACAAAAACTTCTGGTGTCAAAGTTTTTCTTAAGTAAGTTTTCCTTTACAAATGTGAAAAAATGTATGTAAAAACAAATAGAAAACAAAATGGTCCTTAACCTAACATGCATAGACTTTGCGGAGAACAGCTTCTACTGTAAATTTACGAAACAAAGAACAATTAAATTTGAATTTAAGGACTCCCGTTTTTTGTGTAATCATTTACAATGAAAAACTGATTGTTCAAAGAGTATTTTCATTTCAACTATCAAAATAATTTGGAGTTATTAAAATTATAATAAAAATAATTAAAAACACAAACATATAAATAAACTATATTTATATTCAAAAGATTTTTTCTTAGAAAAAACTTTACGTGTCAATGTTTCCTTCTAAAATAAGTTCTCTCCAGATAAATGTGAAAAAACGTCTGTGAAAATAAATAATTTCTAAATAGCTACTTTTCTCAACGTTTCCAAAATTATGTGTGGTGCAGAAAACAAGAACTCATTTTAATATCAAGATACATTTTTGAAGTTTCCAAAAATTCAAATGAGAAATGAAAATGCAATAATTCACTATTACCTCTAGATTGGTCTTCTAGAAATTAAAAAAAAACTGTAATAAAAATAGACTATAATAAAGAAGGACAAAAAAGGGCTAGATGTTCTTTATCGTTATAATGGCTAGCAAGAAATTGACACAAATAACTATCGGATTAACATTGCAAACTGTTAAAAAGAATTAAGGTAAGAGGTTTTTTCTCCACTGCTTGCTGGTCAACACAGATTAACAGCTACTTCCAAATACAAAAGAAGGTTACTTATGGTATTTCTTTAGTAAGAGGAGCGAGACAGTATGAATGTTTTTAGTATTTCGAATAGTTGATTATGTTACTACATCTATCGTCGCCGGAGGATTTAAGGTTGGGAAAAAAAAGAATGTTCCGTATCATTTTATAGCTAATTACCATGTCGAAGTAACAAATTTAAACATAGTGTGTGAATGACACATCAATATTTATATTCATTACGTACGGTGTTCTTATTGTATATTGCATAAATAATTTTAAGGTACTGCATATTTTATATATGTAGTGAAGCATTTACAATGATACATTCTTGTAACTTTTAGATAATACTCCTCAATATGACCAAATTAACAGAGTTGCTGATCTAATATGAATTTCGGATTTGTTCAAATGGAACTACGTCAGGTTATTACATATTTCAAATATACGCGTAAAACGAAAACTTACAATTCCATATTTTGCAGTATTGCAAACTAAGGGCACTACAGTACCACACATCTAGGACTGAAAACCAATCACAACAATCACATCTAGGAGGATTTTTAAAACAATAGTTAAACAAATGACATGTTACGCAAATGAAGAGCCTCAATGGGCTTTCAAAATGCAAGACTTCAACTTACTTTTCGGAAGTAACTAGCTAAAAATACGGGACTTTAGCACCTTTCTGCCCTTTTGTTTCTTCAAGCTCATGGATAAGGATTTCATAAGTTACACATCTGCAAGTCATTTCAAAGCGTTAGTCCAAACACATTCTTTTGCTGCATTTCTTTTTTTTTTCACTAAAATGGCGAAAGTAGGTAATGTTCGGCTTATTTTATTTTAATAGGAGGAAAAAACAAACTTGATCCGAAAATCATTTGGCTCAGGGGTAAAAGTGAGAAGGAACGCGGAGGACGCCTTCCTCCCACCTCCAAAAAATATGTACGGCGTCCCCCAGTTCCTAAAAAATTACAATGGGCAAAGATAGGCAGGGGCGGTGTGACATCATTCTGCTACCTACCGTCCTCCTACCTTTTCAGATCCACTTTTATCCCTGATTTGGCTACAATATGGATTGGGAAATTAGCACTTTTGTGAAATTAAGTTATCACGTTTTTTTTTAAATAAAAAATAAGGTTCACTTCATGAGGTTTGTAATGCTAATTTCCCTTTTCTTTTTGACAGCATTACGGATTCAGCACTTAATAAAATGTTCCGTGTAGACACATTAAAAACCAGATACATCTTAGGCAATCCGTAAGAGTAAGTTAATACTTAACTATATATGTATGTATAATGCAATACACAGATAATAATTAGTTATTTCATTATAAGCTGTTACATTACAGTCTATAGTAGATTTTGCTTCAAAATACATTTGTTTTCTGTAAATTGACCGTCTGTCTCAGTTCGCCACTTTTCAATCGAATCGATGCTGATCAACATAGATAAGTTTCACTGTACTGTGAATTATATAATTACTCGTCCTCGTACTTCCTATTTGTCCAAACATCTTCAAATAGTATTGAAACTAACTGTTAACTTTACTTTTAAAAAAGCAAAGGAATTGTTATGGTGAAAAAAATCTTTAAAAACGTGAAAAAATACTACGCTCAACCAAAGACCACCGTGTCGTGCCTAGAGAGAATCTTAGTAAGAACTATCAAGGTATAGGAGAAAATTGTTTTCATTATTTTTGCTTTCAATGTCTCGTAACTCTGTTCTCTCCCAAGCTCTTCCTATCTCCCTCAAAAATCGCAGAGATTTTCATAATTTGCACAGAGAATTCATTTAAAATGAAACTGATTCTGTGGAAAACGTAAAGACAAAAAGGTCCTTATTATGTGGGAGAAAATCGTTAATGACGTATGGCTTAACATAAAGGTTTTAAAGGGAAATGTTGAAGGATGTCAAGATATGATATATATTTGTTTCTAACATTAGCTCATTTTCCTTTATGGATTAGCTTTCAAAACGTATATAGAAAACAAGATCCACTTTCTCTGAGAGATTTAGAATCTCTGTCACACTATCAGCCTTTGTTAGGTGTAATCGATACTATAGCACTACAAATTGATCCTTAGGTCTGTTTTTTTATTCTTTCTCTATGTTAATACACATGGTTTCCAAAGCTTTTTAGGAGTGATGTGATAATGTAATACCCAATGGCAGGTAACTTGGAACAGACGACACTACATATAGCACTGTAGTGCTTAATTTTTGTTTTATGTGATGCACTTGTGAGAGAGACGAAGTTTATGTGAACATCTTGCAGTCATTAGAAATTTGTAATTACACAAACAAGATTTTGGTGTATTTGTAATGGTGATAATTGAACAGTTCACAATGACATGAATATTGCTTCAATAAAAAATAACTCTTCTACTCAAATTTGGTAACATTAACTTGATAATCTATAACAGCCTCTTATCAATGCTTTGATTTATCTAGCAGAGATATGGAAACTTCCATTCAACTACCCAATGAGGTGACACTAAACGAAAGCATGTGACTACTTCGGAGAATATCAATACTCTGTTTAATGTTTCAGAATGTACGTAGATATTGAAGAAAAAAACTAGAATTGCACAGTTTGAGGTAACTGATCTCTTCAGCCATTTCTTTTGGAGTTTACCAAACACAGAAATAAAGTAGAATGTTTTATAGGCTTCAGACATTTCATCTTTTAATCTGCCGCGTTCACTAATTAACTACTGAACCTTTAAGTGATGATACTACCTAGGTAGTAAATTTATAATGCTACAGGAAAATTATGTGCTGACTAAACTATATCTTAAGAGCCAGCAACCTTGCATACAATTGCGTATAGATTCCAAGTTCAATATATAAAATGCAACAAACAATAAAATTAATAAATCTACTCTCGGTAGTGTAGATATGTTATTAAAAGAACTTAACCACATTCGGTAAATGATTTCCACCAACGATCCAGTGTAATTCCACAGCCTAAGAAGAAATATTCAGGCCCCTTCTCTTTTATCAACATCTGGTGTTGAAAAGAACTTTTAACCTTGTAGTGACACGTTCCACTACTTTTTCCAGCTTGTAGTTGCCGTATTAAGGGTTCAGAATTCTAACAAGGACTACATGAAGGAAAATCTCTAAGAAAACAACCAAGGTAGGAGAAAGTGTCTTTGTGAAAGTTTTCGTTGTAAAATAAGGCAAATGACGAAAATTAGTACTATGTTTGAATTTTCCTCAAGAAGAAATACGTGGACATTTCTAAATAGTATTGTATTTCCTCTTTCGTACTAAGTTATTATAGTAAACATAATGATATTTCATAGTATCAAACTAGAAACAACAGAAAAAAAAACAATTGCGAATTCTCGAAGAGCATTAAAAGAACAAACTTAAAAAGAATTATTTTTCGAAATTTATATGAAATTCTAAATATATTAATAATTATTAAATCAATAACTGGTATTGGTATTTAATCAATATTGGTATTGATCAACAACAATACCATCTCTCTATGACTTACGGTTCCCGAGATATGGCTCCTTAAATCTCTCGAAATCGGAACTTTTTTTGGCTATTATCTAGGGAACGGTAAGAGTGATGCGAAAAATTCCATCACTTCTTTCAGATAGTTTTTGATGCTCTATCGAATAAAGAGCTCAAAACTGAAAAAACTCACAAATAACAGACACACACGCAGACAGATAGACAGACAGACAGAGAAAATTCAGTAACAAACTTCTGAAGTTCACCGACTAGTGTCGGTAAATCAATCAACACAGACCTAAAATTAAGTGATCGTAATTAGATTGTAAATACAATGTTGAAAGATGGCTGAATTGTATTATGTCCAAGATAATGACCAAAAATATGTTACAGAGCATTCGGATACACGCCTACAAGATTACTGTGATTTTTTCCTAATTGTTCGTTACTTACGACAGGTAAGGAAATGAGAGACAGTAATGTTGTTTATAAAAGTGTTGCAATACTTATAAGCATGTAATTCGGTCTTATCTCACTTAAATCGAATTTGCTTCCATACTTTTTGTTCTAACTTCGTATAGAAAATATAACTTTTCGAGATAAAAATCAAGCAACACAAATTGCTTGACCACAAAATTCCAAGCTTTCTTTTACGAAAAGATCAATTTATCGATCAAAGTCTTTCAAAAGTAGGTCTGAATTTTCAACGTTCGGCTTACCAGTCTCTTCTCTAGGTTGTCCCCAAATAAGAATAGTAGTTTATTTTTATTTTCTACTAGTTTACTTTCGATTTTAGTAGTCACACTTTTTGGTGGGAGGTTCCACAAATAGTTTCGTAAATTGCCTCTTGGTGGAATGAGGTTTCACACAATTGAAAACTTATAAAGCTCAATGGGTGAACTACATATATATATCAATAGTTTCTTCAATGCTTACCAAGCTTATATTTTCCAGAAACTTTTTAAGTAAAAGTGCGGTTAGTTTCGTGTCTTATCTTTAGTGAAGTACTAGGACAGTAATGATTTTGTGAGTACCACTGGTTGTATGAGATGTAGGCCTAGAGATGGAAAATGCCTAGATAATTTTTAGATTTTCTGCAGATGGTTATGCTGTCGTCTTCAAGGATATTCCTAGGAATCAATTTTGTGAAGTCTTTAGATGTTTATTCTCCGTAGTATCATTAATATCCCCGGCATTTATTCTTCATATTTAACAAAGAAAACAGTACTTCCTTCCCACAAATTAAACCTTTATAAAAACTGATTACACTTCCCGATCATATACCCAACAAAATATTGTAATTGATTTTACATATACTTACTTCTGACTTATGGTTCATGTTGAGATCAACGGAAGAACTAACAGTGAAGAGCGCCATTCTGCGAACATTTGGAAGCCACATTCTTTCTAAGATAACTTCACAGTAATATCTCACATAGCCATAGCGACCGTGGAACGACGTCGGAAGTTTGGTTGGCAGCGTATACTGGAAGGGAAAGGCATGGGAACCAGTCCATAGGCATTCCTTCATACCTATAGGATAAAAGAAGTTTTAGATTTTTTTATTTTACTTTGGAACAAAGAAATGTACACGATCAAAGAGAATTTTCTTTTAAAGGACTGAAGGAACAGTTCTTAAATATCGGA
Organism: Thermobia domestica; assembly: GCF_964235325.1. Taxonomy (NCBI): domain Eukaryota; kingdom Metazoa; phylum Arthropoda; class Insecta; order Zygentoma; family Lepismatidae; genus Thermobia; species Thermobia domestica. The sequence goes on along the minus strand of NC_137465.1, from coordinate 136,779,317 downwards.
ATATACAGTACAATATAAATCGATAAAATATACTATTTTGATCAATAAAACGAAATTTAAGGTTTATATAATTCATTAAGGTAACATTTTTAATATTTGATATTGATTTCTCGACTACTGAAAATGTCGTTAGCTAGACAGAAGACAGTTAGATAACAATAGACTTCTTAAAACTCTTCGCTAAAGTCACCTGTAGAAATTGAATCAGGTAATATGTACAAAATTCAATTAAACAGTTTTCAAACTTTTTTCTAGTAGACCAGAAATTTGGGTGTGTAGCTAGGGACATCATAATTGTTGGACTCCCAAATGTATACGCTGTACGAAAGATTCGTAAAATAGTGTTAGTTCATTGGTTGCTTGGTTGGATTATTGCTTCGTATCCTTTTCGGCAGCGAGGCCATATGAGACGTGGATCTACAGCTTAAAGTGGGATCCTAACAGCATGAGCTCCCACGAGGAATCAAGGCCGGGTCTCCCGCGCCAAAGGCGCGAACACTGATTATGCAGCCACGAAGCCGCATTTTCTGGTTATTATCCAGTTATTTTCCACTTCATAAGTTCTTGATATTCTTCATTGCCTAAGTTGTTCATTAATTTAAAAAAATAGGTGAGGTTAGCAAAGAGCCTTATAAAAATAAAAACATTTAGTAGGGACTTTAGCCATTAGCTGATATTGATAAAATGCAAGGAGAGTAACATGAATCAACTTTTATAAGATACTAAAATGTATTTTAATACACGAACCGCTGAATGGAGCTAAAACACAGATATTGATTTAAATCAGTGTAATGCAAAAATTTTAGATTTAGTGTTGTTAATATTAACGAGTCGTCTATGTATTAGTACAATTAAGTTCACAGTTTACCAACTAACTTCGTGAGAATATGATTCATTCCATTTACTCAAGATACAGGGTTTGTATGATAAGTAATGAGACCAGGTCTGGAAACATTGTTTTATTGATCTGATCTGTACAGGGACTTAAAAGCTTTCGAAGTACTCTCCTCTTGCGTCGATGCACTTCTGCAATCGATGTTTCCACGCTGCAAACGCTCCCTGGAAGTCAGCAGCCGGCATGTCCTTTAGAAATGTGGTCACGGCTGCTTGGATGGCTGTGACGTCTGCAAAACGGGTTCCTTTCAAGCGTGGCTTCAGCTTCGGGAAGAGGAAGAAGTCGGCCGGGCTCACATCTGGGCTGTAGGGTGGTTGTGGAAGGACTTCCACCCCAATCCGGGTCAAAAAGGAGGTCACTAAGAAGGCGGTGTGGGCAGGGGCATTGTCGTGATGCAACTTCCACCGGCTAGCGATCGCCGGTCTTTTCCGCTTGACGCTCCTGTGCAGTCTCTCAAGGACTTGTTTGTAGAAGGCGGCGTTGACGGCTTGTCCTTGGGGTACAAACTCCTTGTGGACCACCCCCACATTGTCAAAAAAAACAATCAACATTGTTTTCACCTTTGACTTCGACATTCTGGCCTTCTTGGGGCGCGGGGACGCAGGAGTGTGCCACTCCGCGCTTTGACGTTTCGTTTCAGGGTCGTACTGGAACACCCACGACTCGTCACCTGTTATGACGTCATCTTCAAAGTTAGGGTCACTGTTCATGAGGTTCAACAGTTCCTGACAACAATCAACACGTCGTTGCTTTTGTTCGTCAGTCAACACTCGCGGCACCAGTTTCGCACAGATTTTTCTCATTCCCAATTGTTCCGTCACAATCTTGTGCACTGTTGTGTGGTTCATATCGAGTTCATCAGCAATCAATCTCAACGATAATCGACGGTCTGAGTTCAGGAGATCCCTCACTTTTGCCACAGTTTCGTCCGTAGTCACTGTTGTCGGGCGTCCAGCCCTCTCCAGATCCTCAACGCTTTCCCGGCCGTTCCGGAACGCACTGTGCCAACGAAACACCTGGGCTTTGGATAGGGCTTCCTCTTTGTAGGCCTCCGTGATGAGAGAAAGCGTCTGAGTAGCCGTTTTCCCCAGGCGAACGCAAAATTTGATCGCATAACGCTGTTCGATGGAACCCTCCATGTTTGTTGATTTTCCGCCGTGACAAGAATGTTCACAAGGGCTTTGTCCAAGGCTTGTCCGCGCTCCACTAAGGCTCGGAGCCAACTGACGCGCGGTGCGTTGCTTTGCTCGGACCCCCCCCCCTACATCCTCCATCACCGACAAACCCGCTCCAGCGACACGCGCGCCGCGGCGCGGCGAGTCTCATTACTTATCATACAGACCTTGTATGTCTTAAAAATTGTGTTAATAACTACGTAGTGATAGGTATTAATAATAGTAGTTGTGCTTCTGAAATAAGAAAGTTAGAAAAATAATCCTAGTTGACACAACATAATCATTAATAGCCATTGCATTAGCTTCGTTGTAGACTAAATAGCTAACACAGTAAAGTTTAGTGTGCTTGTCTCGAGTTAAGTTGATGATAGTTCAGTTTTATGGCGTTTATCAAGTATTGTGAAGACGAATAAGGTGGTTATTTGAATAAAAGAAACAGAATTTGGGTTCATAACAAAGGTGGGCAAAATATGAGATTGTCTTTAATCAGGTACAATTGAAATCTTTGTCACTCAAAATCAATAATTAGATTGAATGAAATTGCAAAGTAAGAATTGTTGTGAAGTTAAAGTTTAAAATGTTAAATTTATGAATAGTTCCAAAAAGTTATTCTAGAGATCCAGAAAATAAATGAAATAAAATGAAACTTCTAGTTTTAAGTCCCACGTTATGCCCTTTAAAGAGATGAATAATCGATGAAAGTAAATTATTATGAAATATTTTATGGCATAATAATGTGCGAGAAAATCCATGAAAATGAAATGAAATTTTTTAGTTTTACGTCCCACGTTATGCCGGTTAGGCTAAAGAAGACGGTGATGATGAGAGATGAATGAAATGGTGGAATGAAGTCAGTGGGAGGAAACGGGAGAACCCCGAGAAAACCCACGCACACGGTGTTTGTCCACCACAAAGTTCACTTGGCGGGAGCAGGGTTTGAATCCGGAACCCCAAACACCAGAGGTGAACGCTCTACCACTGAGCCACCGCGGCCCCGAGAAAACCCATAAGCTCGATGTAGTCCACCACAATCGCAAGTGGTTCTATACCAGATCATGTAAAGTGCATTTTGCGCCGAGCAAACATCATATATCTGGGTTTTCTCAGGTGTCTCCCTTCTTTTTTTAGACTTCATTCACTTCATCATTTCACACATTACCAACATCACCGATGCCCATAGCTCCTGTGCATAATTGAGGAACCTTAAACTAGGAATTCCATTTTATTTTACAAACTACTGTGGCCAAGGATCGAACCAGGAGACCCAAAAAGCCTGAAATTGAAACCATATGATGATACCTATATCTGAGTACTGTATATCTTCTAATATATAAAAATGAAAGGAAACTATGTTTCTTGCTTCATAACTCTTGAAACACCCGACCAATCTTGATCAAATCTTCAACGTAGATGGGGTTTGGGAGTGGGATGAGTTTTATCATTTTACTTTGACGGTGCGATTTACGGAAGGGAAGATATTTAAATATGATCGAAAATGACCGATATTAGTGTCAACTCCATAGTTTTCGGGGTTATTGAGACCAATAGTGACAATTCCGACGCCGTCTAAATCCAGATCCATCTTTCATTGCTTTTTACGTTCAAAGTGAAACGTATTCTCCCCGTGCGAGAACGGGCTTATATATATATATATATATATATATATATATATATATATATATATATATATATATATATATATATATATATATATATATATATATATATATATATATATATATATATATATATATATATATATATATATATATATATATATATAAGAAATTAATCCTAATTAGACAATATTATGAGGTTGAATTCTGACCTGAACTTCAATCATCCTCCTGGTTGACCGAACAATAGGTTAGGCCTATATTAGATTGAGGGTAATTCAGAAGGCATTGGGTAGTGTGAGGATATTTCATCTGTCGTCTTGAGATTTAGAGTAATTACGCAATTCTATCACGAAATTCAGAAATAATAGTGTTGACACATGATGTGGTCAGTTAAAACTTATTAATCGTGATGATAATTTTTCACTTTATTTTAATGTCGCAGTAATGAAAAGAACAACGTTAATGTGCGAGGTGACTATACGTATTGGTTGGGGAAGGTCAACACTGTCCAGAAAGATTTAAGAAAGGAACGAAGAATTTATCCCAGGCACTGTAATGCATGTGTTGTCCTCTCATAGAATGTACAAAAAAATTTTAAACACTGTACTCCAGAACTCAGAATTTTCCGTTAAAGGTTTATTTTACTTTCTGTTGTCCGCACAACACAGTTGTTGTCCTGTTAAGTTTCTGAGGTACAGTAGAGCGTCGATTATACGAAGTAATTGGGGGACATGGGTGTTCGGAAAACTGGTTTGTTCGGATAATCGAACTGTACATGTTTATTTGCCAAAAAGAAGTACTGTACAGTAAATTTATTCATAAAAAGAAGTGTGCTGATTGTTGAAACACAGCGACTGGCGGCTTGGCCGGTCAGCAGCGCCTTATGAAGGCTCCATTAGAAGCAATGTTCCGCCAGCGGTGGCTCAGTGCGGCGACTACTGTGGGAACCTTGGTTTGGGAGTGAGGGGGATGATGGACGGTAGGGTGGGAGAGTAACAGGTGCGAGCGAGTACACAGTTCGGTTAAGCGGTCGTTCGGTTGACCGACGTTCGGATAATCGACGCTCTACTGTATTTGTAAATGATTTTCAGTTTGCTAAAACTCCTTTCCTTGCCTTATAGTGAAAATAAATATTTATCCAGTTTTGCGCCCAGGGCACAAACTCCGTTTGTTTCCCTCACCCTTACTTACTTCACTGCACTTAACCCGTCTATATATAACAGAAAGTGTTCATGACTAATTTTTGAATTGAAGCTTTTGATCCATACTAGCTCTATTCACTTTTACTCTTTAATAATGGTCTCATATAACATTATACAATGTATCAATACTTACTGCTATATTTGTGCCCAAAGACGTAGAATCTGTAATCAAAATATTTCTCGTGCGAACAAAACTTGCTGTTTTTCTGACGTTTAAGTAAAGTCAACGGTGGAATCTTTTTCGCTCTTCTTTTCCATTTGGAAGTTTTCTTCTTTCTCTTAACAGTTACATCACCGTTCTTTTTACTACCAAACCACACTGATTTTTTTCTCTTCACTGGCGGTAACGTTATTTTATTCGGTACACCGAGCATTCCGTCCGATATCACACTAATCGTCGTTGGAGTCCTATTCGCATCGATTGATGAGTCTTGCACTAAAGAAGAGTTGTCCATTGTTTCTGGAGTCCTACTAATTGGTTGTAATGGTTCTTTTTTCACTAAAAAATTAGGGCTACTTCCTAATGAGTTATTAAGATCCGTAGTAGATACTTCTAGTGAAGTCATGGGGGCAGGGGAAGCACTTAGGGACTTCTGGACATGGTTTTCTTCTGGCAAAGGTTTAATTTCTTCATCCGGAACAAAATTCGGATTTGTTACACCAGTCATGGACGGTTTTCTGAAAAGAAGTGAAACACAACAAATTAAATAGTTGTAATTAAAACATATTGTATTAAACCTTTATTTATTAGTGGAGAAAAATTATAAGAAAAAATTAATGAAATATTAAGATTTATGTCCCAAGTTTATACCGCCTAAGCTAAAGGAGACAGTGATGATGAGAAATGAATTAAATGGCGAAATGAAGAAAGTAGGAGGAAAAGAACCCCAAGAAAACCCACGCACATGGTGTTCGTCCACCAGAAAGCTCGTTTGCTGTGCGCTGGGTACCCCATATACCAGAAGCGAACGTTCTAACACAAAGCCATTGCGGCCCTTAAGTTATAAGATAGTATTTTATAATATATATATATATATATATATATTATATATATATATATATAGATAGATAGATATATATATATATATATACCCAGACCGAAGTACCATTTTGTTTTTGGCCTGTAAATTCCAACTAAAGTTCGAAAATAAAAATGTGTATACAACCTTTATATCCAATTCAAAGATGATAGATGCAGAAATATCTACTTGAGATGTCAGTACATTATTTCTTTCTTAGCGGCATTCCAGTACACGATAGTAATACCCGTAGCAAAAGTATCAGACGTTTAATGTTAGTATTAGTTAAAGTAATGCTATTAGCAGTAGTACGGAGCAAGTGGAAGTTATAGTTACAGTCATACGAAGCAATAGTTGCATTGTTTTTCACATCAGGATATTTTTCCCGATCCAGTTTTGAACCTAATTAAATAAACTGTTTTTGGTGTTCGATCTGTGTTTAACTCTGACGATGAACGCACGCTTGAAACTCTGTGTCTTACACGCTTATGAACAAACCGAAGAGAAAGTTACTTTTGCACGTGTTTCCTGTATTCTGGACAGCTATACAGGGTGTCTCGAAAGCCCCCTGATATAGGGTAACTGTTATTATCAGAGTTATAACAAAATGTAAGAGGGGGAAACTGTCTCCAAATATAATGTTTTCAATTTAAAGTCAAGGAATTTTCAAAACGGACAAGCCGTTTGGGTTGTACACTCTTTATGCGCCCAATGTTAAATGAAAATGTAATGTTGCCATTTACCTAGACCCACAACATAATTGAATGAAATTGCTGTCTTTTACGCTAACATGTAGATGCCCAGCCCGCACTTCAAAGAGTAACTTCATTCATTTATGTTGTGGGTGGATAACGTTGCATTCTCATTTAACATTGGACGCATAAAGAGTGTACAGCCCAAAGAGTTCGTCTGATTTGGAAAATTCCTTCACTTTAGATTGAAAACATCATATTTGAAGACGGTTTCCCCTCTTACATTTTGTTGTAACTCTGGTAATAACAGAGTTACCTTATGTCAGAGAAGTTTTGAGATACCCTGTATAATGACGTAACAGCATAGATGGCTTTTCCTCTTACATTTCTTATTAGCTTGTATTTTAACGTGATAGTTATATGATACACTCTACGTGTTCATAGAGCGTGAACATATGTGCAAAATTGCTACTAAACTGTGCTTTATATTGAACCTCTTTGTAAGCTCATGCATCAGTGCCAAAAGACGTTGCGAACTGGTAAATAGCTTTAGTATCATGTAATATTTTATGAAAGTAGATATGTAAAGACAAAATGTTTGACTTTTATACTGTTTTATCGAAAATACTTTACATACAAACAAAGAAGATGACAAGTAAATTATATTCTGACATTCTAAAGCAAAATGTCAGAGATATGAAGGTTTGAACGTAAGTAACATTGCAAGGAAAGAGGAGAAATTTAAAAAGAAAAGACGGAAAGTAAGAAATGTAAGAAGAAGGTATTAGACGTGAAACGAAGAAAGAACCTAGTCATCTTTTACAACTCAAGGTAAAAGTTCAGAAAACAAACTCAAAAGACAAAGAAAAGAATGTCTTTACAAAGTACATTGTGCTTTAGTATAGTTCGTTAGGTATAGTTTTGACGTAACAGTGAAAACAAACGTTACACAGAACACTAATTTAATGTTTAACGTTGAGTATGAAAGCATACATATATTCCCATTGACAATCGAACCTATATATTACACAGCAAAAGGAAGAACACTAGCCACTTAAAGTGTACAACGAAATACTTTTTCCTTTTCCATTCTCTCAATTAAAACCTAAAAAATTTGTAAATCGTACTAATAACTTAATTGTGTGAAATTCCGATTAGTACAAGCTTCCTATAGAGATAATAAAGGTCTATTAAGAAACAAAATGAACGCATGAATATTAATGCATGCATTCTTACAGGCTATAGTTTGTTTTCATGTTACATGAAAACAGTCATTAATGTTTGTGTTGTTTCAGGTCACGGTCAGAAACGATACAATATGATAATATATGTGTAAACGTTATTAGTAAATCCCATCGTAGTTAATCATACAGACTATGAATTATTATTGTCGATCACAAATGTACGAGTACAATGAATTTCATAATAGAAAACAAATCATTACGAGTGTAAACTCAACATGCGTGAGAGATATGGAACAGTTAGTGATATAAAAATATCACTAGAGTGTATTGGACTGCAGGATTTACCGTAATATACAGTGGCTGACTAACGCTACCAATCCTCCAAATGCAAAGTCACTGTGTAGGGTATTTGGATATACTGTATAGTTTTTTTTTGTTTTTCTTTAAAAAAAAAGGACCATAGTATTGTACGGTTAGTTCGTCCATCTGTTATTCTACACGATAACTCTTGTACGAAAGCGAATTTTAGAACTCTGGTTTTGGCAATACAAAACTTGAGCGATTATTTGAGACGAGTTTGTTCCAGGAGTCAATCTGTTAACTTTTTCATGGATAACAGTGATGTTAAGGGCGGATATTCATATTAAGTTTAAAATATATAAAATTCTACGCAAATCTGCACAGAAGCAAGAAGGAAATGCTGATTTCCTATAATAATAGGATATGGAATCCACTTATTATCCTCTGTATTACCATATTTTATTCTAACCTAAAACATTAAGAATGCTGTTCAAGGACCTTTTTCATATGTACTATATATATATATATCTTTACATTAAAGATTAATCGAAATCCTTACCCTTCAACTAATAATCCTTAAGCATATCTCGATTATTCTAAATTAGTTATTTCAACTTTTTTTTTTTTAGATACTGCTTTCTCACATATTTTCTACGTATTTTCCTAGAAAACCACTAGTGTTTGCCCTATTTGGTCTCCAAATTTACTTTTAAACAAATTAAGAAAATAATATGGAAATTTAGTGGAGATCGAATTTTTATGACAAAGACATCTTGACCTGTTTCCAAAACTAAAATCAATTCCGAAATATTGCGTCAATAATTCTGAAACACACTGTATATTAGTTAATTTCATTTATTAATTTATATTAATAAAACATAAATGGAATCTTGTTTTTGTTCACATCACGACCAAATAGCTGAGAAGATTGACATGAGTTTTTTTAACTATAGTTAGTATCCACTTCGAACTATTATTTTTTCACCTCATTTCTATTAATATTTGGATAGTGCGGGAAGCAGCATGAGTTCCAAATTTGTCAAAGCAGAATATTTCAGGTCACACAATGGATTAATTGATTTCTGTGTTATATGTAATTTTATCGGTTTTTCGTTCTACACATTATAACATATTTTCTAAATTTTCTAACGTATACTTTCAACATAAACCACACAATACTAGTGAGGAAATGAATTATCTTAGAAAAAAGAACGTACAAACGAGAGACTTACAACAGTAAAAGAAGAGGAAAGCATACGGAAGCAGTCAGTCAACGTTCTCTTAGGTTCCCATTCCGATTTTAACACTTGGGTCGAACTGAGATTCCCACATTCCACTTCGATCGAAATACGCATGCTAAAACGGTTGGAGGTTTGCATTCATCTTTCAAATATTTCTCATAAACTTACTTCTCCAGTGTGGAAGATGGCTGTTCGGCCAATTCTAGATATGTTTACGGTTCCACTCATTTAATGATTGACAGGTCACTCATAATAATATCAGAAGTCTTTGTTTTAAATAATAAGCGTACTTTAGCCTCGAAATCAACTAAAAACATCAATAGTGTAATTCGTCCATTACTTTGTTCATTAATCTTATTTTGATTTCACAGAATAAACACCAACTAACGTCTTTAAGTTTTACTTCTTATAAACCTATCAAAATATTTTCCCCAGGAATTCCATCTATATATATATAAAATGTAACGATATTTATTAATTCTTACTAAGCCGCTCACCAATATTAATGATTAATGGTAAATTAGTGTACCCTGACCTAAAACATATTTTCGCGAAGAAGGGGGGAGGTGAGACGGCGACATGTAAAAATAATTTTAAACAGTGACTGGTATTACAGTCCAATCCATAGGTTTCGAGGTCGCTGGGCAGAGTAATGTTATTCCGGATGATGTTGAAGTCCAAATTCGTCACCTATCTGTGCGTACAGGGTGGTAAGAGGAATCACAAACTACTGATATTAGTGTTGAATCTTGAGATGAATACTGACATTACCGATGCCGTTTAAGAGTAAATTTATCCCCTATCTGGATGGAGACCCGTGGGAAGGGAATAACATGTAAAAAATACTCGAAAACAACCAATATTAATGTCCACTTTAATTTAAAAATTAATTCTATACGTCAAGGTTATTCCAATTCCCTGGAAACAAACCGTAAGTAGTTATAAGAGTAACAGTTCTTTTACTACTCACATATAGAAAAATCTGACTATATCAATGATGAAACAAAATGGTTTGAAAATTATTGCAGATCAAAATTGGCCACAAAACTCAACTCGTATATTAAAAGAAAGTCTATAGCCATGAAACACAACACTTAAATTAATATAAAGTGGCATTTACTAAGTGGAATAAAGTGGGGGGATGCCAATTGGTGACGAAATTACGATCACTGAATTACTCAAAAGTGACATGACATGGTAACCCAGACTACATTCACACCTCTAGAGGGAGTTATAAAGTACTCATGAAGAGGAAGAAGGAGATTCGTTCAGTTTTTCTGTACAAATGATTTCAACATTTGTGTTTCCTTACTTTTCTTTGTAAATTTTGGTCTGGTTATTTTGTGTAGCAAGTATTCGTTATTTTTCTAAGAGTCTCATAAGGCCCACAATTTTCCATACTATGTTCTTTTAGCAAATTAACGTTGTATGTTTCACTTTGTGTATTTGAATATTTAGCCTGCATAGCTTTGTTCAATATAAAATGGCGAGTCGGGGTAACTTAACTTCGATCAGAGGTGATCAAACTTGTACCCAAGTGATCGGAATTACCCCGATGTTTAATAATGTACCGGTAACTACGATATGTACAATATTTTTAATTAGTTTACAAACAGATAGCAGTACGTAGTTTCTACTACATATATAAGCTCTATTCTCCTCAACAGCTTGGAGGAAGATCTTGTCCCATTTAACGAAAGTTACAAATATGGAAAAAGCTGTCCACGACTTCCAGTGAATAGAAATGTATTTACAGAGGAAGATTTCCTCCATACTAACCTTGGAGCAACCGTCTCTAATGAACATAATCGTCCTACTACTGAAACATCAATAAATATCCAATCTTCAAATTCCGCTTCAGAGTCCAGTGTTGACAAAGGAGATCTATCTGAAACTCAGAACCATTTATGCCAAACTGATTCTTCCCAACAAGATGGTTCTGCGGGTTCTTCCAAACAAGGTGATCATACTACGTCCCTCATGAAATCAGTGACAACCAAACAATAAGTAATATTAATCCGCAAGCGTCTTATTCCTTTTAAGACATTGTTCCTCTCCCTGTTGTGAACGTAGAACACAACAGTGCTTTCATACGGCAAAGAAAGTCGAAATTACATTCCGAAATATTAACAAGCATCCCTATAAAAGAACGATTGATACAACGAAAGAAGATAAAAGGGAAAATATTTTAAAAACGTTACAATAAATCGAAAAAATATGCAGGACATTTCTAATCTCGAGCATTTCTGAAGATGATGGTTTCTTGACTACGATAATTATGAGGTTGAAATTGAAGATGTAATTCTTGCTGAATATGACATCTGTGCTTTATGTAGCGATAGTACCTGACTTGGAATAAGTTAATAAGTTTTTAATCAATAAATTATTTATATCGGTAAGAATGAATTTAATGTATAGAATACTTTGACCTTTTATCTAAATAGTAAGGCGAACCAAATTTGTTGATTGAATTAACCCCAAGGGGCCGCTGTGGCTCTGGTGCTTGTTGTTCTTGGTTCGATCCCAGCTCGCTCCAAGTGAACTTTCTGGTGGACAAACACCGTGTGTGTAGGTTTTCTCGGGGTTTTCCCTTTTTCTCTCACTTTCCTCCTTCCATCATTTCATTCATTTTCTAGCGCTTCCCGCTGGTCTAGTGGCTAGCATGTGCGCCTTCGGGCGCCGTGCACATGCGCCCGGGTTCGATTCCCGGTGGGAGAGCCTTTGTGATTTTAACTATCCTCGATGTTTTTGTGTTCGTGTCCCTGTCGTTATAGGTTATTGGAAAAATCAAGTTAAACGAGTAAAGCAAGTAAAATTAGTAATCAGTAGTTCAAGTAAGCTATTGAGACACGCTCGGTGAGTCAGTAAACTTTTAGAAGAAAGTGGTAGAGCGTTCAACTCTGGTGCAGGGGGTCCCGCCAAACCCTACTCCTGCCAAGTGAACTTTGTGGTGGCCAAACACTATGTGCATTGGTCTCTTAGGGATTCTTCCGTTTCCTCCTACTTTCTTCATTCCACCATTTTCATTCATTTCTCGCCATCACCGTCTCCTTTAGCCTAGCCGGCATAAGCGAGTGACGTAAAACTCAAGAATATCATTTTTTAATTAACCCCAATACTTTACCAATCAGAGTATACAAGTGTTTCAGAACCAGACATCTATTCCTAGATCTCCATTCTGGTTCGGATGAGGATGTTTGATTTCAAGACCATTTGTGGATAGCCATTGCCAAATTTTGGGCTTTTCCAGTACGTTGTCTTAAGAGAATACACTATTCCTTTAATGAATACGTAACGACGCAATCTTCCTTTAGAACGCCCATATAATCAATTTTCAGAATTTTATGATTTGTAAATTAAAGCAAATAAAATCATGATAGCAGCTCTTGCTACCTTCCCACCTATTCATGCTTAGGTTGCAACATTTTTTTTTCCAAGCTTTATTTTTCATTTTGTTTTCCGGGCTAGTCATCTGTATCTCTGTCAAAGGACGGGTCGCTGATTTCTTTCATCTCGATAAACCATCTACGTTAGGAGGTTATACGTTATCATTAGGCAAGATTGTACCAAACTGAGGTGTGTAACCCTAGAAGACCCAAAGAAAAGAATGCAAGCTTAATGTCGTTTGTGTGACAAGCAGGATTAGAGAACTGTTGTATTGCTGAATTCAAGGCTCGAGGTTACGAGCCATGAAGTTCTGCTGACCTGGGATTGTTAAGTGTGGACACTTTGAAGAGATGGTAAGACCACCATGTTTAATGAAATCATACAACTAGACATCATGACCCAAACCATTAAAAACTCTTTAAAGTTTTACTTCTTAGTCGATTCGTGGAAGCCTGTCGAATTCTTCATGTCAGATCTGTAGAAGAGCGAGTAGGTGTATGGGGTGTAGGAAGTTGGTATTTCAACGCTGGAACTATTACTTGGTGAGATCCATAGACTCTATGTCATAGTTGTAAATGGGTTATCATATTCTTTTACTCTCTTTCACACCAGCTACCATTTTTTGTAATCTTTATGTATGAGTTGTGTTTCATTTATGAAGTTTCCTACCGTTATTGCTGAGTTCATCTCTGCTTCCAATACAGATATATGGTACAGGTATTGTATTCAAGCTTCGGCTTATGGTGAATACATTTAAAATTATTTATGGTAAACTTGTTCTGTTTTCCATAAATCTGTGGTTTTCCATTTGGAGGGAACCTTTGGTAATCCATGGTTTCTAATTCAAGAGTCTAAGGTAAATTTCATTGATATGAGTGTAATTTATTTGGCATATTTTGGAAACCACGGTGTTACATTTCTGTTGTTATACATTTACTAAAATGGTAGTTCCATGTAGCTTTCCGCACGTTTGCCTTCTGTTTCGTACCGTGACACAAGTTAATCATCTAATTATTATTAACAAGAATATTAATACTAATTGAATTAAACATTTTAAATTTAAATCAGAGAAAAAATCGTATGACCAAACTAACCCAGGAAAAGTATTGGATTTATTACTAACAAATAAAGATAACAGATTTATTCATTTTGACATTCTATTATTGATCAAGGTTGATCGCTTTGATTTCTCATTTATGTTTAAATGAAATACCATTTACAAAAGTGAATATACTTTCGCTTTACCATTAAATACGTATAATTTCTAGCAAGCAGATTTCTTAGATGTAAATTATGACATTTAGGGAATGAATGTAGTAATTATTGCTGCATTAGAGTCAGTAAATCCAATCCATACAATCCATAGTACTCTGTATTAGCAAATATGTACCTAAGAAGTCAGCTAATTACAGAAATGTGCAATGATCCATGGATGTTACGAGAATTAAAAATACTAAGAAATAAAAATAATAAGAAACTAAAATATATTGTCATTCATAAGAACAGCTCATACTTTTGGAATATTTTCTTGTTTTAAAAAAAGACGGTAAAAACGCCCCACCCCAAATGAATTATTAAGGAGCAGAATTGAGATTCTTGAAGTATTTAGGAATGTATTTTATGAAATTTTTAACTTAATTTTGTCAAGACGTATTGACACCTAATGTTGTTAGTAATAGTGCTCTAATTTGGGTTCCTATCATTAACGAATTAGACGTAATAAAAACCGTAAAACCAATAAAACCAACACCACTCCAGCTCCATGGAAAACATTCCATATTACCTAATAAAAGCTCGTGTGAATGAATTTGCAGATATTCTCGCAGATACATTCAATATTTAACTTCGTACTGAACGATTTCCCTCAATACGGAACCAGATGTATGTTGTGCCGGTACAGAAGTCAGACGAGAAAGAAAATTCTAGTATCTACAGGCCAATAACTCTGGTCAATAGATTTTCGAAAATATTCTAATTAATATACGTAAGTATTTCTATTTTGATGTAAGAAATATTTTTTAAGTGAGTCACAACATGGTTTCTACAAGGATAAGTCAATTGTAACCAATTTAATTCACTTTATCGATTTCCCGTGCTATATACTTAAGAGTAAACTACAAGTTGATGTGATTTTTTATAAAATATTTCAATAGCTTTCGACTCCGTAAATAACTAAAATCTTCCTACCTAGTTATCGAACTTTGGTTTGCCTCCAATATACATTCCCTGGTTCGAAATCTACTTATCAAATGAAACATACAAAGTTAAAAATCGGATCTATACATTCTATCGCAGGTGATATAGGAAATGGGATACCACAAGGGTTAACCTTAGTACCTCTTTCATTTTCATAATTTATAAATGATCTCCCAGATAAAACAATGAATTTAGACATATTTGTGTATGTTGATGACACGATATTGTTTAGAGTAGTTATAACGAATCCAATAACTACTTGCTACAACAAGACCTGAATACAATAAATATGTGGTTTAAAAATGATTTACTTCAAATCAATACTATAAAAATAAACTTTATGACATATACTAATAAAATACATTATGTTAGTAAATACAAAGACAATGGTGTGAAAATAGAGCAAATAGACATTATTAAGGATCTGAGAAAAACATTTTACAGATAGTTAAAATTTTGTCACCATATAAATCCTATTACACAAGGAGCTAGAAGGATTATAGATTTTATTTTTAAAAGATTGTCTGGTTTTGAGAGCGGTAGAACATATGTGTACTTGTTAGACTTAAATTAGAATTTGTGTCTGTAATACGGAACAGAATTTGCAGAACTTTAACAAACATAATTGAATCTGTACAAAGATGATTTATTACATTATTATGTTTTAGAATGAAAATGAACTAGTCTCCTAATACTTATAAACACTGGAATGCCTATGAGTACTGAACATAATACTATTAAGGTATCGAGGAACTTACAAAGAAAATAAAAGTTTTTGATAAGGTTTTTACAGAAAGGGTACTTGAAAATATATATTATAGTGAATATTTTTACATAACCAACTTGAATATTCCACACTGGAATACAAGTAGTAGATCAAGTTTAGTCCTACTACACTCGAAATGGCGAAATTTAAGAAAGTTAACTCATTCTTTTACGTGATTATACTGATTGTTTTAGGGCGTTCAGTAGCAACGTTCCAATAGATGTAATTTTGAAACAAATTCGTTTAGTTTGTTTGTTTGTTCATTTTAAAGCATATTGAATCTAAAATGTTAGAGATGTAACGACGCGACAAGACCTTTATTCTGCTTTAGTTGACCTTAATTTTCCATTATATGTTCTTGGTTTTTCCTTTTTTCTCATTTCCCTTTACAATGAATGATTGTTCATGTTTATATTACGATACCATGCAAAAGTTTATATTTTTGATCAAAGCTATTGGCAACACTATAACTATTATTATTATTATTATTATTATTATTATTATTATTATTATTATTATTATTATTATTATTATTATTATTATTATTATTATTATTATTATTATTATTATTATTATTATTATGTGAAAATATTGTGATTTGAATTGCCAAATATTTGGAGTATAATTTCCTTTAGAAGATATTTATATGATGAAAATATATTGGAAAAATGATGAGTAGAAGGAACGCAATTGAAGACTGATATAAAAGGGAAGTTTTCTTTAACACCGCAGTCGAAGTGAGCGGAGGCCCTTAGTGCTTACAATGTTCTCAATTTATTTGGTAAGCAACATCTTGTAATAGTAGAAGACTTGAATTAATAACAATGAAAGTGAAAAAAACAAGATAATGATTTTTTTTTTACTTCCAGGCTTAAACACTAGTTTGCATTTCATTAAATAATTTATGAAGGCTTTTGATTGATCTATCTTTATGGTATAGAAAGACAAAAGGACGTTGCACAACTGCAGACCACTCATGAAACTTCGATCGAGGACCATAGCCAACAATTTGATCCATGTATGTTATATTCGCGTCTAGAGAAAGGAAACTTCCTTTGCGTGGAACACGCAAAAGATATACATGTATTAAGAATATTACTGTTAGAATGACACTTACATATACACTTC
Organism: Thermobia domestica; assembly: GCF_964235325.1. Lineage (NCBI taxonomy): Eukaryota > Metazoa > Arthropoda > Insecta > Zygentoma > Lepismatidae > Thermobia > Thermobia domestica. Next base: position 136,762,513 of record NC_137465.1, on the reverse strand, counting down.
ACTTGTTGAATACCAATCAAGTCACAGTCTATAATAAATATGCAAATTAGAAGAAAAATGCATATGAATTTCTGGCAGAAAATCATTGCACCCTTGTTTTTGTCGCCAAGTGGTAAATTGAACAAATAGGCTAAAGTTTTTATTTTTAGATTTCTTACGTAATAATATCCACAAATCTCCACTGTTTAAGTTTCCCACAAATGTAATAAACATCAATGTAGATTTAGTGCATATTCCAAGTATAGAGGCGACCAATACATTTCTGACTGTTGTAGTGTTTCTCGGTGTGGAATCTTGTCACATGCCCGATCAGTAATTATTTAACTAGTAGCACAGATTGTTCCCTTGATTCGACCATCTAAATTCAACAGATGATTCGAACTTTCTGGTTTCTTGTAATTTATTGTTATTTATCAAAATATACAGAATGTACCTAAAGGTCGTTCACAACGGTTAAGAAGTAAATCTACTCAAAAACAAAAAAAAAATCTACTAAACATTTTCTCGGAATCGCATAGTTTCTAACTTAAAGGATGTTCAATGTGGGAAATGAACTTTGAAGGTGAATATCTCCAAAACTATTAGCTATTGATCTAAGGGGGGATGTTATCATCTCAGACTTGTAATATACTCTATCCACAAATAAATTATTCAAAACCTTTCACTGGTGGCGCATATTCCCAGGTATTCCGTTAGGAAATATGACTCTGATTCATGACGTAAAAAAGATACCTCACCAAGTGACAAAAATTAAGAGTCCCTTGCCATACTAACGCCAAGCGGAAGTTATGTCATGGGTTCGTGTTCGGATTATTTGTGCAGTGTTTTTATCTCATAATGGAAGGAGGATGGAAAGCAAAGATAGTGAATGTTTACATCTCTATGATTTAGCATAGTTCTAAATGGTTTGTTTTAAAATATGAATAAATATGAAAAACAAATCTCTTGTATCTATTGAGATAAAGAATACTGTTCGAAGAGAAATTTAAATACACACATTGCAATTTCCACAAAGTTGGATCATCGTTAAGCGTAATTAGAAAACAATCAACACTGTTGTGCACATTTCGTGAATGCAAGTGTATTGCAAACAAATACAAAATATTGCGTTGTCATACAGAGAAATCGCATAGGTTTAAAAGTGAAATGTTGCAGCTTCATTTTGCTTCGGAAACGGAGTTTCCCATTACAATTTAGTAAAGAATTTGAATAACGTTTGGAATTCATATGGTACTTGCTTCGTACTTAATATCCAATCATGATGTGGAGAAGGATCAAGTTCTGTAAATGGACCTGTAAATGCTTGCAATTACTTCCGGTCTTTGTGCTAAACAGCAGTCCAAAATTCGAAGGCGTAAAATTATTGTGAATTCTTCTGCTATTGTTATCCGTTAGATTAGGTTGAGTGACATTGCATTAACTGCACTCATTTCCACATTTTTGTGTTTATTCTTCAGCACCTAACCCTTACTTTCTAATTTTCTTTAGTTTCTTTAACAAAATTAAACTAAATCTACTTTTAAAAAAAATAATTCTTTCATTTTAACGTCAAATGATTATGCCCTTTAGGCTAATGATAAAGGCAAGTGAATGGAAGCATCAGTGGAATGATATGTAGGAGGAAACGGGAGTACTCAGAGAAAATTCAAGGACACGATGTTGTCCGTCACAAGTTTACTTGATGATAACGTCGTCTCTCATACGTGACGGGCTAAAATGGCCAAAGATGTCAAAGTCCTGAAATATAATTTCTAATTCTCTAATTCGATTACTCCAGAACCCCTTTGATAAATATAAAAATCACTCAATACTGCAGTTAAATGCTATAATAGAAGTAATGAGTTGTGAGTTGAATTAACTTTCTAGTTTGTACAGTGTTGGCCAAATTATTATGGTAAACTCAAAGTTACGAGATAACCTGAGAAATAACTTGAATTCTAGAGTATAATGTGAAGTTACATAAACATTTATTTGAAATGAAAATGAAATGAAATCTTTGAGTTTTACGTCCCACGATTATGCCGGTTAGGCTAAAGGAGACGGTGATGATGAGAGATAAGTGAAATGGTGGAATGGAGAAAACGGAAGAACCCCGAGAAAACCCACGAGCACGGTGTTTGTCCACCATAAAGTTCGCTTGGCGCGAACTGGGATCGAACCCGGGACCCCAAGCAGCAGAGGTGAACGCTCTACCACTGAGCCACCGCACCCCCAAAACATTTTTTTGAATATCTTAGAACAATAGTAAACTAAGATAGATACATACATTTGGTACAGTTAATACTTAATATGTCCACCCCGAGCCTTCATAACGGCCAATATTCACTGTGGCATGCTCAACGTATTTGTTTGTATTGTCTCCTTGGTTGTATCGTTATGTGTCCAAATTTCAACAATCCTGTACATTAATATCCTTTTATTGGTGCAGACTAAATCCTCGTTGACAGCATCCTTTAAAACTTTTCATACACCCTCGATTGGAATAAGATCTGGGGTATTGCCGGGCCAGGGAAGCACTTCTAGACCCATGTCCTGAAAACATCGTGATATTTTTGGCGGTGTGGCATGAGGCGTTATCTTGCATGAATACGCAGTTTCTTCTAATCGTGGGAGCAGGACATTTTCAACAACAGATAGGTACTGATCACTATCCATGGTGCCTTGAATCTCATAAAGCATGCCAGTCCTCTTACTGGAAATGACACTCCACACCACCACTTTGCTAGAATGCTTGACTTTCTGCACTGTGCATGCTTCCAAGAGTTTCTCTCCACGTTTTCTTTGTACAAACTGGGTTCTGTCGTCCATTAGTTCAAGAATTGTTTCGTCAGAGAAACGTAGTTGTGAACGATCAAAAACCATTATGTATTGATCATTTTAATACAGCGTCTGCTATCAAACAAACCTCAACAAATTTGACTATTATCCTCCCCCCCCCCTTCCCAGTCCTTTGAAGTCCAGTTTTTGAACTGTTTTGCTAATTGGAGGCGCTTTCTTTGTAGCACTGTCAACAGTTGCTTCTTTGGTGGTTTGTGGGCTGGCATACCATTTTCAGAAAGCCGCCTTCGGATTATTCTGCTATTTAGTTGTATTCTGGATGCTTCCGCTTCGAGTTCGAGGCTTTTGGAATACATTTTCATTTTCATCTGGTATACGCGGGTCAACACATTATCATCCTGTGAGTTAGTTATTCGTTTTCGTCCACACTTGCCCTTTCTGTGTGGGCTTCCGGAAGCCCCAGATTTCAGTGAGCGGCTCAATTTGGACATTACTTGTTGCGAAACAGACACTATTTTGGCAATTTTACTTTGTGTCATGGAGATATTCTCTAACAGAATCTTCATCTGGTCACGCCTTCTTGATGAAAGATCTGCTCTCTTGTCCATTTTAATGTCAAAACGTTTAGGCTCAATAATGAGGAGAAAATAATTCTTTACTTATGAGCGTTTACTTGCACACTACCTGTAATAAACAGCTACGTCAATGAGAAATACGGACAATAATCACAGCACCATCTACTTTGCACCATTTGTCTTTCTCGACACTTGCTCACTTGTTCATCTAGCCAGGAATACGCTAGACCTTGTCAATGCAGTGGTATTTGTGGCATTATTTTTCTACATGGAGACCCGTCTGCCAGGACACATTTGTGGCGGGACAGATGTTTCTGAACGAATTGTTCTTGAGGCAATTCGTTTGATGCAATGCTTAGAAACGATGACGAACTACACAAACAACACAAATACATTTTACCATAATAATTTGGCCAAGATTGTACAGTTTGTAATTAAAATCATACGTGCAGCTAAATACAAAAGCATCATTCTGTAAATATCATATTACAAATGATTCACCAGAAATAAATGTCTTTGCCAAATTATATTATTGTCTATCGCATAGAAAATATGTTTTGCAACATTCAAAATCCATTTCAACTTAATGAATCGAAGACATAAGCCAAAAATTCCATTTTACAAATTATATCTTAAAATTGCAAAAGATACTGCTTTTTATATATAAAAGTACTTGAATATTTTACTAATTACAGATATAGTAATTGGTAAGTCATTCAAAACAATAAATTTCTTAAAAAGGTTATTTTTAGGTATCTGATTTTGGAGCATATATAGTATTAGTGTTTTAACCATTCTCCAACTTGAACAGGTTATAATTTACAACTTTGTTAATAGTATTATTAATGTTCATAGTAATGCTTTCAACATCCATCCAGAAATTTTATTTTCTTTCTGTTTCTTTTCCGGTTTAGATTATATCACACAATTTCTCTGGAGGAGTAATACCAATATTATTTTGGATGATCCTCCTTTTGAAGTCTTCAATTGTTTGCTCAACTCCTTCAGTATGATTTTTGGCGCATGCTTCTAAGATAGACATAAAACTATGTTCTAAATGTAAAGATGCTACTTTCGTATGTCCTGAAATAGGAGGGATAGGAGACCACAAATCTAGCAGTAGTAGTAGTAGTTGTTGTTGTTGTTGTTCTTGTTCGTTTTAGCTTCTCCCTTAATTTCAACATTTTCTATTAATCACTCTGAATTTTATGTATCCCATTTTTTTGGATTTTAATTTCTATTCTATGACATTTATAGCAAAGATCACTCTAAGAATTACCGCTAATGAATGTTTTGGAATAATTTTACATTTTGTCAAAATTCAAGCTTCAAAATATAAATTTGGTTCGACTATGATCCCAATTATTGTTGAGTAGGTTTTTAATTCGACATCGAATTAAATTTGGGGTTCAGATCTAAAGTTACTTTCTCCAGATCCTTGATATTTAGGAAATAATCTTTTATTCGATCTATAGTTTAAAAGGAGAATATCCGTAGTTTATACTCCGTTCCTCATCTATTACACATTTTTTTTGTGTGTATGTGTTTTTTAAAGTACAGCAGTTAGTCACATAATACAGAACCGGGACATGGTCAGAAGCAAAATTTCTACTTTATCTGCTTCATGTATTGATTGCATTATTATTATTTTTTTCAATTGCAATATCTACTACATCTGCTGAGCATATTAAATGAATATTAAAAATCAAGATTTTGGATATCAGTAGAAGGACGTCATCACCCATTTCCCTGGTTCTACTGTTCTTATATTGATGTTTAAATATTTTTTTTGAGATAAATGCCTTTCAAAGTACATTTTTAGGTTTCAATTAACTATACTTTAGAAAAGGTGCATCAGACTTTTGAATATAGTATTATAACCATTTGAGGATAAGATAAGTAAACTTGATCACAAAATTAGGAAATTGAACTTCAATTATTTTTTTATATTATGCTTTCCGGTAGGAGTTCATATAGCTCAAATTCCACGTTAAGCTGCTGATGTATATTTCATATAACTTAGGCGCTAAAAGGGGTGTTTAAACTATGAACGAACTAACCAACTTTGTATAACCTCGAGCGAAAATGCATGTTAAATAAGTGACTATGTTAACGAAGCAAAAATACATAAGAATATAACCCTACAATTAGAAAAAAAACAACATATTGTTAGAAGGTAATGGCGTCACTTTACTACAAATGTTGATAATGACACTGTCTCTTATACCGTTGCTGCTTCTGTCTTTAAGAAAAAAAAATTGGTAAAAACGTACGATTTTTAGACGTTCACGTTAAATAGTCTCTATTATTTATAATAGCTTTGTTTCTTATTTAGAATCTGGAGCAATGACCTTTATTTTAAGGAAGAAAACCTGTACCTCCAGATGTCGACACGAATATTAAAATGAATGACATCAATTATTTGACAATGTTATAAATTCGTGTTCTCGTTCCAATGAACTTGGTTCTTCTGTATTAGAGTCAATCGACGTATATAAATAACAATCATAAATTTGTGCTCAGCCTAGTCATGCAAACTTATCGATACCACTTGTTGCCATCTAAAGCAGAAGTGTTCTTAGCTTTATTATGAAACTTATGATATAATACAGCATATGCAGTTTTAGTTTCCTGGTATGTTTCAATATATATGAAAATTCAATATATAAGAAAGTAAAAACAACTTCAATACGGAATGGAGGAAATAACGAATAAGAAGCTTTAATCATCTTCATCTCTTCAGAACAGCAATCTTTTGATTGGTTTCAGGGACGTTTCCAATGTTCTCTATCCTGAGCCAGATTTTTAATTTCCCTGTATTCTTTCTTCCCTATTCTTCTATTATTTGATCAATGTATTTCAATTGAGAACTTCCTTTAGGTATATTTTCTTCTGCCGTTCCCTCTCTATATATAATACGATGATTCGTCCATGTCTCATAATACGTCCACACAATCCTTATATTTTCTCTTTTCGAAATATTCTGTTTTTTTAAATCCCTATGAACATTCAAAGTACTTAATTGATGTAAACCTGATTCTAAACAAGTGTATAATTTCCCCTTTGCAATATTTAATTTTATAATTATTTGAGTCATTCATCATATTAATTCCAGACGGCCTAGGTTCTAATTCTAGTAAAAATGGGATTTACTTTTCGTTTTTTTTTTACTCGTTCCAATGTAGAGATGGGCTGAGTCAAATCAAAGGTAATCTTCTCGAGTCGAGTTCGATAAATGGCTCGCACGCTCAGCTCGTTTTAACTCGTTTTGAAGTCATAGCCTGATAGACTAGAAAGCGAAAGCCATGAGAAACGTAAACAGTAATGTAGAATACCTTTAGTGTTGCTCACGAGAGGGGACACTGGTCACATCTGGTCTCATCTTGAAAATGAGATGACAATAGGTTTTTTATAAAGAGGCAGCCTCAAATGTCATGAGCACCAATTTAAGTATATACTGTAGTGCTTACCATCAAGGCTGAGATCTGCACGCTCAAATTTTTGAGCCCAAGCAGAAGTCCAACCCTCGTAAGGATGTCAAACGACTCGGCTCCGTTCAACTGAGCAAACCGCTCAAGCTGGCTCGGTTGGAATGAGTCATCGGCTCGGTTCGGCTCAACTGAGCCTAGGGAGAGCTGTTCGCTCGGCTCACTTCTCGGTTCGCCTCGACAGTAAATGAGCTGTAAGCTGAGCCACTCGAGCCGTTGGCAACCTTAAACCCGGACAGAATAATTTGAACATGTTTGGCAGGCGTTCTATAACTTTACCCAAGCCCGAATACTTGGTCGTCCGGAACTCAAATTCAGTACCTCGTGAACGACGACCTTCCCTTCTAAACTTGACGACTACAGAGGTCGGTAGTCAACTATATTTTAGTATTCGGATACAAACCACCTGTCTTTCATGTTTATACATGGTGTTGTAATAATAATTTGTAGTAGTAATATCATTGATAATAATTATATTGTCTACGTAGGATAGTTAAAGAGAGTATTTGAAACTACACACAGGATTTGGCTCGACTCGGTTCGAAACTCGACCCGAATTCGAATCGAGTTGGAGGAAATTTTTCGAGTCGAGCTCAAAGATATCTGTTTCGAGTCGAGTCGAGTTTCAATGAAAACTTGCTCGAACTCGCTCGTGCCCATCTCTATTACAATGCGCCTTCTGGATTTACTCGGAGATTGTAAAATGAGCATCTCAGGAAATACTAGAGGACAAAAGCATCTGAAGCATAATGATGACTACATCACTTCCTATCACCACAGAAATGTTGAAAATGTAGAACACAGCCTGAACTCAGACTCAGTTTCATATTTCATTTCCCTACACAACCACCTTCAAATTTTGTTAACATTGTGTTATTAGAAAACAAATTGTTTAATTACAAAATGAATGCCGTTATACGGGGACTGGCTATTTTAAAAGGGTTAGAGGGTGTGGGCAAGAAATTTTACATTCTTCGTAAAAGGGTCAAATACATTTTAAAAATAATCAAAGTTAAATAATAATTTTCTATATGTTTCCTGATTAATATATTTATAGTTATTTACTGAAAGCATAATTAATCATATTATGCTTTAAATACAATTTTAGCTTTTCTTATTTGAAATGCTAAGTTATTTAAAATAAAGATTAACGTTTATAGGTTCTAATTGAATTCAGGAATACAATGGAAATGAAATCTTTAAATTTTACGTTCCACAAAAAGGATATGCTGAAGAGAAATGAATAAAATGGTGAAATGAAGAAAGTGGGATGAAACGGGAGAACCCCGAGCAAACCCGCGCACACGGTGTTTGTCCACCACAGAGTCCACTTGGCGAGAACGGGGATCAAATCAAGGACTCCACGCATCAGAGATGAACGCTCTATCACTGAGCCATCACGACTCTACAAAGGTATCTTCTTAGAAACATGAAGGAATTATCTTCGTGAAAAATATAAGAAGAATCCATCTAAATTCTTAGTATTTCTTTCGGGTCGTCCCCAACCTCTTTACACAATATGTAATTCATGAGTAGTACCATTGCGGAAACTTTTTGAATCTTTTCGCAATATATAGAATACTGGGAAGATAGTTCAGTTTCAACATTTCCGTATTGTAAGGAGATTTCATGTTTGACCTTTGCTACTGATAATTTTGATTTCTTTTTAACTTCAAGTTTCCTATCAAGTTATTATTGAATGCAGGGCCAGATATAGGGGAGCACACCGATGAACGTGCACCCCAACCCCTTCGTTGTAAATATACACTATTTTAAATAAGAAGCTAGCCGTGAAAATAGCAACACTTTTCGAAACTTCCTGCAGTCATGTTTAGGTTTGGAGCTTAAAATAAAGAGAAGTTTTGCAGAAGCAACAGTTTAAGTCGATTTTCTGAAGGTTGAAGGAAAATGATTCACCAAACAAAGCAATATAACATTTGTCAAGTAGGGAAGAAAACAGAAGCCAAGAAGTGAGAAGAACAATTTTTCTACATATCACTTGCGATCCTCCTTTAAATACTACCCCTCCTCACCCGTTGTATGCATCAGTGTTGTCAGATGTGAAGAGACGTAAATAATATTGTCACAAGTCACTTTGAAGAGTTTCAATGAGACTGGTTATTTTGGGAGTTATGGTGCACCCCCTCAAAAAATCCTGGATCCGACCCTGTTTGTATTTATCTTGCTGTTTTCTAAACTTCGAGATATTAATACATTTAATAGAACTCTCATGACTTCCCAATTATTAAAATCACGTAATTAGATAAATAATATAGGAGCTACTCACACTTTATTTCTTCGAAAGGCAGCTTTAAACTTTTGCAATCCAATAAAGTTTATCCACGGATCGTCAGGCACATTAACATAGGCCTCGCCTACAAATCTTACAATAATTCCTGCAAAAAAAGAACAAAATTAAGTTAAACGTGTGAAGTAGAATCTAGGTTATAATCATCCCAAGCAATATCCATATATTTCCAAGTATTCTTACTATCTTAAAATTAAAATGGTTACTACTTTCTAATAATTGAAATTCTTGCCCGGTACTACGGTATCGCATATTCGAACTCTGCGATTCACCGTTCTGCTATTACTAATAATCCCAATGTAAACCTGCTTCGCAGTTTGTAGGTTGAAATGTAATAGTCCATCATCCAGTAATATCTAAGGTAAGGTAAGGTAAGGAAAAGGAAAATATGAATGCGTTGACACCGGGGTCTTTTTGCACCCTTTAAAAGTCTAATGTAAGACAATAAAAAAGGGGGTAAAAATTAAAAGGCAAGTCACACATAAAAACCTGTAATAATTTAATTAAAAACAAAGGTAAAACATCCAAACACGAAATTAAATTAACATGCATGCAACATATTAAGAGCTCGTAAAAATCTACAAGCCTAGGAATAAAACGTGTGTTGTCACCAAGGAGTATCTGCAGATCTCCCTCGAGCCCATAGCGCTGTGGATCTCTAGTTACAATGGAGCATTCGATAAGTAGATGACGGACGGACAAAAGAGCACCACAAAATGCACATTCCGGAGCTGGAGTTCCATGTAAAAGATATCCATACGTTAAATGAGTGTGACCGATCCGTAGGCGAGCTAAAACAATCAGTGGGAGGGGCGTCGGAAGGTCAACACAATGAAGAGCGGCAGCTTTTGCCACAGTATCAGCCTCCTCAATGCCAGCAATGCCAACGTGGCTAGGAATCCAATAAAATTCCACATCTGAGCCAACAGCAAGTTTAGAATGACATTTCAACAGAACATGTTGGACTAGAGGATGTTTGGTGTAAACATTCTTAAGGCTGAGAAGAGGACTTTGAGAGTCACACAGGACCAGAACAGGGGCAATATGATGGTTAATTGCATAATCCAACGCTTGTAGGAGAGCCAGAAGCTCAGCACTAAAGATAGAGGTCAGCGATGGAAGTCGGTAACCATAATGAGCGTGGCCACAGACAAACGCACAGGCAAGAGTCTTTTCGTTTTTCGAGCCATCAGTGTAAAATTGAGAAAAGTCACCATACTGCTGCAACAGAGAGCGAAACTCCTGCAGGTATTGGTGATCAGTCGTGGTAGAGTTTTTAGAAGGCGGCAACTGAAAAGAGATATTAGAACAATTAATATGCCAGGGTGGAATGGGAAGAAAACCCAAGGGATACAATGCCTGCAAAGCAAGAACTAATTCATCGAGAAGTTTGAGTGCACGAATCCCAAACGGTCGTGTGGCCAGAGGACGCGCCGCATAGCATCGATAACGATCACCCGCTTCGAAAACAAAAGAAGAAGGATGATTAGGAAGGGCTTGAAGGCGTGCAAAATATCGGAGGATTAGACAATACCTACGATGCTGAAGTGATGGTTCATGGGATTCAACATATAAAGTACTATAGGACTGGTGCGGAAAGCTCCAATACACAAGCGAATGCCACGATGGTGAACTGTATCCAGCAGACGAAGAACAGATGGCCGAGCAGAAGAGTAAGCCAAGCAACCACAATCCATTTTAGAACGTAGGGTACGGTACAGGCGTAGAAGTACCGTACGAACCGCACCACAAGAACGGTGAGAGAAAACTATCAAAAGATTAAGTGCTCGAAGGCAACGATATTTCAAATCCTATACATGCGGAAGCCAAGTAAACTGACGATCGACTTCCAAGCCGAGAAAGCGAGCACTATGAACAAATGAAAAGTGTGTTCCGTTAAAATAAAGATCAGGATCGGATCACGCACGTACGTAAGGGACAGAAAAGAACACAATTTTCTTAACGGAAAAATGAAACCCGATCTGAGTGGTCCATCTGTACAAACGATTCCGAGTAAGCTGGAGTTGACGACTAGATGTACGGAGGTCATGTGAACGACAATAGATGGTAAGATCATCAACGTAAAGTAGACCTCTTACAGGAGTACTAATATGAGACAGGACACTATTTATAGCAACAGCAAACAAGGTCACACTCAGAACACTACCTTGAGGGACTCCATTTTCTTGGACAAAACGATCATAAAGGGATGAGTGATCCTGAAATTCTCAAATATCGATTGCCTAAAAACTGTTCTAGAAACAAAGCCATAGAGCCACGAAGTAACCAGGAGTGAAGCTGTTGCAAGATTATAAAGCAACAGGTGGTATCGTACGCTTTTTCGAGGTCAAAAAGCTAGCGACTAAATGTTCCCTATGACGAAAAGCATTCAGAACAACAGTTTCAAAATGCACAAGGAGATCAGTGGTCGAGCAAAAGTGACGGAATCCACATTGAATAGTGGAGAGAAAGGAATTCCGTTCTAGGAATCAGACCAACCAGAGATTGACCAGCTTTTCAAAAACTTTGCAGACACAGCTAGTAAGGGCAATAGGCCGATAGAAGGAACTACAAGTGGAGATTTTACCGCGTTTTAAAATAGGAATGATATAAGCCTCTCGCCAAACTACTGGAAAGTGGCTGCAAGCCAGATATCATTAAATAAGTTCAATAAGGAGGCTTTACCATGAAGGGGCAGATGGCGTAACATAGTATAACGGATGCAATCAGGACCTGAAGCAGTATCCTTGGTGGTGGAGAGAACATAGTCTAGTTCGTTAGCAGTAAAAGGGGAATTATAAGATTCCATATGCCGTGAGGTGAACGATAAACGTATAAGTTCAGCTTGCTGCTTGTACTTATGAAAATCTGCAGAATAGTGGGTAGAGCTAGAAATGGAGGAGAAGAAACTACCCAGTTCGTTGGCTATCTGCTTCCGATCTGTAACCAATTCGTCATCTATGACGAGGGCAGGGACACAATGCGGGCCATCAGAGCCCTGTAGACGGCGCATTTTGGACCAGACACCACTCATTGAACTAGAGGTTGTAAAAGTGGATGCATAGTCATGCCAACGGTGACGTTTTGCTTGTTTAATCAAATAGCGGGAGCGAGCACGAAACTGATGAAAATGCGCCAAGTTATCGTCCGTTGGAAGACGGTTAAAGCGGCGAAGTGCACGACGCCTAGCAAAAATAGCATGACGGATTTCAGGCGACCACCAAGGAAGTTTCCGAGAACTTTGACCTCGAGAACAAGGAATAGAAGAGTCAGTAGCTGCTAGAAATTTTTGCTGAAATAATGCAGTGCGCTTGTCAATAGACAAATTAGGAACATCAGCAAAAGTAAAGAGTTGTGAGAATTGATCACAGTTGGCTCGACGTAAATTATAAGTAGTCTATTCAGAATAGACACTCCACGTAACAGGAACACCCAGCTGAGGGCTGATAATGGAAATATCCAAATGCGAAAAGGTGCCCGTAGCTGTAGTGAAATGCGTGGGACTATCATCGTTAAGCAGACTATCAGATTTCTAAAGCTCAAGATCAAATCAATCACCACAAATGATATTAGACTATGAGCTGTGACTAAAGTTCAAAGTATTGTTTCAAATTTCGCGCCTTATGTTAAAGTTCTATTTATCACAATTCCCAAATTTAAAGAATACTTCTCTCGATATACCTAAGTCTTAGAATTAATCATATAATTATATGTTCAATAAGGTCAATAATGTCGTCAATTGCTTACCTGAGTAGAACCAACTATTTTCTGCAAGTGTGTACTCAAACTTAAGAAGTACCACAACAAAGGAAATGAATCCCTGTACACTACCTCATCAAGGTCAATCACGTGGTACATCGTATTGCTTACGTTTATATTTGGCCATAGGCTGGAATAATCAAAACCAATGACGCAATTTCATTTGACAATTCTCAAATTATCCTACAAAGTTTAAATGTACCAATGTCCTGGACTCCTAATCTCATCATAGGTCAATAACTGATCACGTGATCATACTAATATTTGACAATGATTTACCCAATGAATGAGATACTATCCAATTTTAAGAACAATTACCAATTATTGATATGGCAATAAGAAATGTACCCCTCCCAAAATTTAAGATTGGTGCACAAATACACCTATGTCCTATGAAAAAGTAATAAATCCTGTACTTTTTCAATAATAAAGCCGTATCAAAAAAATAGGTCAATAACCTTTAAATTTTGATAATTTGGCCATAAGAGGAACACCAACATCTACAATGGGTCCTAGAAAACGTTTACCGAATTTTGTTATTTGATAATTCCCAAATTTAAAAGGGAACATAAACATATGAAGGTAATAAACATCTGTACATACCTATATAACGTGTTAAATCCTTATCAAACGGGGTCAATAACCTCCGAAACTTGAATTTTGGTAGTTCTTTACCCATAAAAGGGAACGAGGTGGACCATCCAAATTTATAATGATACATATTGAAGTCCTGTACTATGATACCAAATGCTTATATTAAACAATTTCTAAAACCGAGTTAATGAGCCAAGATACCCCTTCCCAAATTTTTAAAGGGAGCATCAATGTACCCATGTCTTATGATAGGAAATGAACCCATATACATAACCATATAACCATATAAGGTAATAGAACCTCATCCAAGGGGAGAAATTGGGCCAAAAACCAAACACGTGGTACAACATATTGCTAATGTTTATATTTTAGCAATTTTTACCCATGAAAGGGAACAAGGTAGACCACCCAAATTTATCATGATACATGTTGATGTCATGTACTATGATACCGAATGCTTAAATTGGAAAATTTTCAAAATTTAAGGGGGTTGGCCATGGTACCCCTCCCAAAAATTTAAAGGAGTGCATCAATGTAGCTATGTTTTATGATAGGGAATAGACCACTACACATAATCATATAACCATATAAGGTAATAGGTCTTCATCCAAGGGGATAAATTGGGCCAAAATCAAACACGTGGTTGTACTAAAATTTGGCAATTTTGTACCCATGAAAGCAAACGAAGTGGACCACCCAAATTTATAGTGGTCTATATTAGGGTTCTATACTATAATACCAAATATTTAAATTTGACAATTTCCAAAATTAAAGGGGTGGGCCAAAGTACCCCTCCGAAAAATTTAAAGGGGTGCATCAATGTAGCTATGTTTTATGATAGGGAGTAAACCACTACACATAATCATATAACCATATAAGGTAATAGGTCTTCATCCAAGGGGATAAAATGAGCCAAAATACCAAACACGTGGTTGTAGTAAAATTTCGTAATTTTATGCCCCTAAAAGGGAACGAGGTGGACCACCCAAATTTATAGTAACATATATTAAGGTCCTATACTATTATACCAAATGTTTAAATTGGGCAATTTCTAAAATTTAAGGGGTGGGCCAAGGTACCGCTCCCAAATTTTTAAAGGGGTGCACAAATGTACCTATGTCTTATGATAGGGAATAGACCCCTATACATAACCATATAACCATATAAGGTAATAGGACCTCATCCAAGAGCATAAATTGGGCCAAAACACCAAACACGTGGTACAACGTATTGCTTACGTTTATATTTTGGCAATTTTGTACCCCTAGAAGGGAACGAGGTGGACCATCCAAATTTATCATAATACATATTAGGGTCCAGTACTATAATACCAAATGTTTAAATTGGGCAATTTCCAAAATTTAAGGGGTGGGCCAAGCTACCCCACCCAAAAAATTTAAAGGGGGTGCATTAATGTACCAATGTGTTATGATAATAGGTAATGAACCCCTGTATACGCCCATATAACCATATAGGATAATAACACCTCATCAAAGGGGATAAATTAGGTCAAAAACCTCCGAAATTTGAATTTTTGGCAATTTTTTACCCATGAAAGGGAACGACATAGACCCCCAATACTGATAGAGGTACATACTATGGTCCTAGGCTACCATACCAAATTTTTAGATTTGGCAATTTCCAAAATTTAAGGGGGTGGTCCTAGATACCCCTGCCAAAATTTAGAGGGGTGGTCCTAAGTACCTCTAGGTCATTGACCCCGGGCCAAGGTAATTGACCTTTGACCTATGACGTCACAAATGTCGAGGTCAAAGTCCAAAGTGAGATAGGGTGACGCAAATACTACTGATATGTACAGTTCACTCCTAGGACGCTACACAACAAAGAACAAGGTAGAGACGCGCCAAATCACTAAGGTGCCGTCTAGTTCCCAATCACAACGCAGAAAATTCAGAAAATTCTACCCAGGTACTGACCTATAAATTACATCGCAATAAGAATGCATATTTTATACTTACTCAAATGAGATGCCCATACACAAAATTTACGGAGAAAAATAACATATAAATAAAAAATTATTTCCCGAAGATCTATAGTTCTTAATTATTCTGAAACTTCTGAATTAATTTTATTTGGATAAAAACAAAACGGATTTAGTATGTAAACTGAAAATTATACAGTAAAACATGATAACACACAACATTATTACACAGTATGATTAAAAGTTATTCGGACAGGTATAAAAGATACCACCTCAACTGTAACTGAAAACAGAACTTGACCATAAGGAACACACATGAACAGAAAAAACAGATTTTTCTTACGGAAAATTACACCGTACATATCGTTCACTTATTTCTTTAATATTACATTACATGTATGTTTCCTACATTACCTACTACCAAATAACATGCCTATACAATGCTCCCTCACCCTGAAGTGTTACTTTTTTAGCTATAAGTTTTGGAAAATTGGGGATACAAAATTAATCCCAATTTTCACATAAAACAGAGGTGAGATAATGAAACATTGCACAACAGATTCCTTACGGAAGAACGCATCATACATGGCAGGGACGTGCGCAGAAATTTATTTAGGCAGCTTCAGACCTTTCGGGGGGTCCAAATTCAATATGAGGATAAGTTATAGTAAAATTTATAAAATAATCCCTAACATTAGTCTAAATTTAGAGAAACTTTGGAATTTTAAAGGGAGAGAAGTCTGAATCCCAAAACCCATCTACTGCGTACGTCCCTAGTAGCCAATGTTCGTTTTTGTTGCATGATGTCTTCACTACTCTCTCCCTCTCCCCCCCCCTCTCTCTCTCTCTCTCTCTCTATATATATATATATATATATATATATATATATATATATATATATATATGCACTTGACTGTGCTAATTGGCACTAAATAAGTTTTCTATCTATCCCGTTCAGGGCAGGCAAAACTGGTGGATCTGTGAGTGCGTCGATAGGAAGCAAGCTTGAAGGGACGGTGAGTTTGCATATAAAGTAAGAACTGAGCTCAATACGCACTAATATGTGGTAAGTGGTCACTACAAGTTACTTTTGCTTCACAATTACAAAATAGATACCCATATATTTTTAGGTTTTCCCACACTCACAAATGACTCATTTTCTTAATAAACTTCTAGTTTAATTATTGCCTTCCTTTCTAAACTAACAGGATTTACCTGTAATCGTTACTAAAAAATCTTCGTATTTTTAATGAGTATCAGATACTACCGTTACATCACTGGCTAATACGAATCACTGAAATTGGTTGTTTCTGCACGAAGATGGAATATGATGTACAGGGAATAGTTTTCTTCTAATGTGTGGTTCATTCAATGTGTATATAATTTAGTAATCAACTTACATATAACGCAGTAATCCATGCAAAATATTAACATTTTGGTATGATATAGTTACGAAAATATACTTATACCATGCAATTGTTGGATTATTAAATTATTCACTAGGTTGAGTGCAAATAATTCAAAAGCAAATTATGTGAGATAAATCGATTCATACCCCCTTTATTATTAGTCATTTAGTCTAAACTAAGTTAGTGGACAACCAGCTTTGACAACCAGGAACTATTTCCACATTGGTATATGTCTGGCGAATGTCTTAAACGAATGCCATCTTAAAACTACGAGAAATATAAAACTTTGTTTCCTGCAATCCTATGTACGAATCACTGAAAGGGCTCGAGAGAAACAGATTACGTTCAAGGATTTTTTAATGTCGCTGTACAGTACATTTTAAGTTTTTTTTACATGCTATACTGTAATCTGGTGTACATTAAGATAGTACGGCAAACTTAAGCATGTGATCTATTGAGTTGGAATTAGTATATTTTTATTAATTGTTTTATGATTAAGCTAATATTACCTACTTTTAGAACAATAATCTTAAAACAAACTAGTGAAAATTAGATAGTAGTAGGTTGATAACTTCTGAATAAGGAGACCGTGATGTATATACTCTGTTGTACAGAGCACTCCCAATCTCATAAAATATAGAGAAAATACTATTTAAAAGTAAAGCTGATATCGTTCAGTGCAAGAACCCAGCTGATTATGTAGATATATATTGAATATTTTGTTAAGGAACAACTCAAATGTCGTTCATAAATATGTAATAATAATGAAGTTTAACATGCAAATTAAATCAGACAATAACGCCTGGTTCTATAGGCTGAGTGATACAATAATATTTAGTGATTGCTGGCTCTATCTTCTATAAAATATAATTAAAAGTGTCTGGTGAGAATTCTCGTGTAGTTCTGAAATTTATCAGGGTAATTCCTCGACTATTGAAATAGATGGTGATATTCACCAAGGAACTAACGTTTCTCACTAATTGATTTAGTTATGTACGCGTATATACTCTTTCCTCGTTCGTTTTCTGCTAATAAAAAAACATTTAATAGCAGTAGATCACTCTATGAAATCATCATGGCGTAAAGTGGGTCACGGTGGCTCACTGGTAGTGCGCTTACCTCTGGTGTGTGGGATGTTTCCTCATAGATATTTCCTTAATGCTACTTTATGGATTATCAATTCAAATAATCTGAAAGCTTATGATGAAATAACTACGTAAGTACGGTACCATTTTAATTCTTCCTCTTGTTCTGCGATTTATTTCGCATTTGTAATTTGGTTTTATTTGTAATTTGGTTTACAGAATTTCGAAATTAAAATTCCTGCATGCTAGCCATGACTCGCACTCACTAACTTGCTATATGCCTCCTCAAGTTATGCGTCAAGATGGAATAATAAGTACAAAGAAATCACCTCACAGGACATAAAAGACTCTGTGTTAATTGCCAAAAAGAAGTGGAATGAAAACCGTGGACCTGTATTGTGTTTCTTTTATACTAAGATATCGCACTCCATATCATCAAGAAAGTTAAGGAATGTTTAGCACTTATCTTCAGAAAGCTCTTATGATCATTTCGATCACAGCAATATTTAAAAAAAATGATTTTGTATTTTCATTCGAAAAAGTACAACACATCCCTCTTAAAGTTGACAACAAAGTAGATAATACCAGTATCTCTCTTGATATTGGTGATTTAACTATAGTAAAAATTAATGGGAAAAAGAAGGACATTAGCAGTGTGTGTGTGTGTGTGTGTGTGTGTGATGTTCCTGGTGGGCGGAATATTTTACCCAAAAAAAATCCCAAACAATGACATTTACATAAAGAAATTGGGAAACCTACTTTCCGTAACACTTATTATAATTTTGCATAGCATAGCTCGAAAGTCACACTATTGATATACGACATTCAACAAATATTCAACTTCCTGATAAATATGCAGGAAAACTCATCTTATACTTTCTTTATTTTTACCAGCCAATAACATAAATGACGTTCCGTCCATTCTTTGAGGTCATACCATAAATCATGCAACGCGATACTATCATAAACTATAATGGACTTTCTACGATTACCAGAATTAAGCTCTTATACAAATTAACGGCATTGACTCCACAGACATGCACATCAATTTATCGATTTTTAACATCGTCCTACATAGTCTTCAGACGGTGAATTAATTGGCACCTGTTATTAACACACGATATTATATATATATATATATATATATCAACCCTGCTCGCATATTTTTCATTCGCGGCAAAACGCCGCGTAATATGAAAGGGTGCACTTTTCACGCGGCAAACTGCCGCAAGCGGCGACGGCAAATCGCGGCCTCAATGTGAAAGAAGCGTAACTGCTATAACTCAAGTTACAGTAGCAGTAGAGAAATATTTTTCAGGACCGAGCTTGCAGACTTGTCACCCATATCACGGGAGTTCATGTTTGTAAAGATAACACTTTGGATTTTAAACTGAAGACTACAACCTTTTAACTCAAAGTAAACAACAATAAGGAAATTGTAGAGGGAGAGGGTAGAGGAGGAAGAAAGGAGCTATGATGCGTATACTCTGTCTGATGGTAATGTCGTCGACATATATGTATGTTCTTCGATCCCATAAAACATTTTAGACAGCATTGGCGAGAAAACAAAATAAGCCTTTTGTATTGTAGTCTTGAAGGCCAAATGGACGACGTCTTGATCCCCACTAACTTGACAAACTCCTTCTCAAAACACATGTTCTGCAATGCATGTACGACTGAATAATAACAAATGTATCAGTAATAAATGTTAAATTAGCGTTTTAACAAATACACACGTATTTTATATACACATCATTAATCCCGAAAGGGATAATAAGCTATGTTCTCTTTGTTGCTACTAAATTCGTTACGGAAATCCCGATAATTCTTACGATGTGATCCCTACATTTTTTTTGTGTAGTCCTATGCCCAATGTATATGTAAATTACATGAAAATTTGCTGTGATCATAATACTTCAAAGTATGGAGATTTTCGACAGAAAGACATTTTCTAGGATCAATATTAACAGTGCAAAACCATATCCACAAAGAAATTAAATACCGAATGAAAGCAGGGAATTCGTGTCATTCTTCAGTTCAAAATCTTTTGTCTTCCCGGACTCTGTCGAGGAATTTGTAGTTTAAAATATATAAAATGATAACACAGTTCAACAAATAGGAACTTTGTGTCTTGCCGGTGATAAGAGAAAGTGTTTTTACTAATTCACATACCCTAATTTCGAAAATGAAATCAGAAATGTTCCATCAGGTACCAATTTTCCTGGACAAGATATGTCACATATACCACTTAACCTGTATTGCATACAGCTAGCGTTACATTGTAATTCATAAAACAAACAAAGTAGCAACGTGTCCGATACTTGAAAAGACTCGATCGCAGTACAGGAAGAATATATAAATAGATAGATCATGTGCTACAATTCATTTCTGTTAGAAAATATTAAGAAAAAACAAACATGAAATCTACAAAATAGCGTGAAATGTACTTACAAGCTAGAAACTTTTCCAGGACACTTTTCATTTGTGGGTAGATGGTGAAACTTCTTGTAGGAGAGTCCAGCAGTAATCTGCTAAAAGGTTTGATGACCATTTTCTTATATCGTCTTTCCATGACACAGATATCTTGGTGAAATCGCTCACCATGTTCATCACTGACATCTCCGAAATTAGGTGGGAAGAAATCCAAATACGAATGTAGGAAATGTATTTTGAGGGACATGTTGCATTCCATAGATTTGTAACAATCCAGTAGGTTTTCTGTTAGTTCTCTATAGTTTTCAGACCTGGCATTACCCAAGAAAATGTTGCACACAGCTTTGAAGGTAAGTCAAGCTGCCTTCTCAATATTCATCAGCAACTATTATAGGTACTGTCTTTCATCAAGTCACGAATCTGAGACCTAATGAGTGTACCTTCTTTAATTCTTGCTGCACTAATCGCAGGAAATTTGGAAATTAGAAATTGAAAACATCTGTCATCTTTGTCGATTGTTTTCAAAAAATTCTTCATGAAGCAAAATTTCAGATGTAACGGCGGTAACAGCACACTGTCTTTTTTCAGCAAGGGTTTCATGCGCCACATTTTTTCACCAGGATTGAAGCTTTCTCTATCAGGCCAATGTTTGACTGTGTAATGTTCTTTCCTTGCTCTGCTGTTCCAGTGGCACAAAACACAAAAATATTGCAGTTTACGCTGATAAACTTGCGGTTCCAGAGAAAAGTTTACGTGATAGAGACAAACGGATTTCACTATTGTCATCAGAGTACCCGACTTCACAGGAATCACAGGTATTTGTTTTGCGGCAATTTTTATTGTTGCACAGTGTAATCATGCCTGTTGTGCTGTATGGTTGCGAAACATGGTCGCTTACTTTGAGAGAAGAATGAAAACAAAGTATTTGGAGAATAAAAACCTAAGACGAATATTCGAACCTAAGAGGAACGGGAATGATGGATGGCGGAAACTTCATAATGAGGAATTATATTATTTATACCGTTTACCAAACATTGTTAGGGTCATCAAATCTGGGGAGCTCAGATGGACAAGTCATGTAACCGGAATGAAAGAATGTAGTAATGCTTTCAAACTTTTAACTGGGATTCCAATCGGAAAATGACCTTCAAGAGACTTTGCACTGCCCCTTTCTGTACTTATCTGTGTTTGTATTGACAATACTGGGGCATTTCAGCATTGTGTTAGTTTTGCGCAACAATTTAATAATAGTTGACAGTTCTCCAAAGCATTGCTGTAAATACATGGAGACTTGACAGTTTTGGTACAGTAAAGTTATCGTAGTCGACACCGCAAGGAGTGGGTGTGGAGAAGAAAAATGCAATTTCCAAATTCGTTTTGGGCATAGGACTACACAAAAAAAATGTAGGGATCACATCGTAAGAATTATCGGGATTTCCGTAACGAATTTAGTAGCAACAAAGAGAACATAGCTTATTATCCCTTTCGGGATTAATGATGTGTATATAAAATACGTGTGTATTTGTTAAAACGCTAATTTAACATTTATTACTGATACATTTGTTATTATTCAGTCGTACATGCATTGCAGAACATGTGTTTTGAGAAGGAGTTTGTCAAGTTAGTGGGGATCAAGACGTCGTCCATTTGGCCTTCAAGACTACAATACAAAAGGCTTATTTTGTTTTCTCGCCAATGCTGTCTAAAATGTTTTATGGGATCGAAGAACATACATATATGTCGACGACATTACCATCAGACAGAGTATACGCATCATAGCTCCTTTCTTCCTCCTCTACCCTCTCCCTCTACAATTTCCTTATTGTTGTTTACTTTGAGTTAAAAGGTTGTAGTCTTCAGTTTAAAATCCAAAGTGTTATCTTTACAAACATGAACTCCCGTGATATGGGTGACAAGTCTGCAAGCTCGGTCCTGAAAAATATTTCTCTACTGCTACTGTAACTTGAGTTATAGCAGTTACGCTTCTTTCACATTGAGGCCGCGATTTGCCGTCGCCGCTTGCGGCAGTTTGCCGCGTGAAAAGTGCACCCTTTCATATTACGCGGCGTTTTGCCGCGAATGAAAAATATGCGAGCAGGGTTGATGTGCAACTGAAGAAACAAAACCTTGCGAGTCTTAACGTGCTATGGTGGTTGCAATGGACAGATGCAAAAAGTGTCTTCTATTCGCTTTGTTAAGACAGAGAAATAAAATTTAAAAAAACGTTAAGAGACATATGGGTTCACTTTTTTTAAGAGAGAGAGAGAAGTGGTATCTTGAAAGAGATTTTTCTATACTGTTTCCACAATTTATAGATTTGAGCAAAATAGCGGCCAGGTTCTGGATATTTAAAATACCATCCCGATATTCAAGCACTGAGCCCAAGGTTGGTTTGTTGATATTGTTATTATTATTATTATTATTATTATTATTATTATTATTATTATTATTATTATTATTATTATTATTATTATTATTATAGTATTTCGGGTTTATTCGTTTGTTTTAAGCGTTCCGACTATTGACTCAAGTCTCTTTAAAGCACTGCTCTAGTCTCTGAATTCAAATTACTATTCAAGAAATTACAACCATAGAAATGTTAAGATAGTTATAAAATATATAAAATACGGCATATTTATCAAATATCACGTAATGAATTCTCTCTTGCTTTGCTAAGGTACATTACACTATTATTATTAAAATCCGGATTACGAATTATGTAATAATATATATATATATATATATATATATATATATATATATATATATATATATATATATATATATATAGCAAAATAGCACATAAATATATAGCAAAGAAACTGTAAAATATGTAATATTGTTGAAATATTTGATATTGTATATATATATATAAATTTTGGGGCACCAGAAATTTATAGAATTACAAGCTCGTTTACCCAGCGCTGCCCGCACAATTATCCTAATCTTCTATTACATACAAAAAAATAATTTATATTGATTTGGACTCTTTTTAATCAACAACCTTTGGATTCGACACTGGCAGTATCGGTCGTTTTCGATTATTTTTACATGTCATCTTTTCCCATATATTGTAACAAGTTTGGTTAAAAGCACTGGAGGTGTCCTAGACTAGAACATAAAAACATTCAGAAACACACACACACACACACATATATATATATATATATATATACGTAAAACCACACATATACAAATTATCGCAACCACTCTCTACTCTTTCTGGCAACACTTGCTCCCTCGTCCAACACCCAAGCGGCAGATCGCCGCCTATATGGAAAGAGCTCCATGCTTGCAATGACCCGTTTGGCTGTATGCGGCATTTTTCCGCGCCGCTTTCTAGCAGGGAGAGGCGGCTGCTTTTCCTCGACGCGTAAATTTACGGCGACCGCCGTGCATATATGAAAAGCTCCATTGCTTGCAATGTCTTTCTACCCTACGCGGGAATTCGCCGCCGCCGCGTGCGGCAGTTCGCCGCCAAATGCGAAAAGGCTATTAGAGTGGCAATATAACAATCACAATCCGACGCAAGCTACAGTACATGAACATACTGGGTCGGCCGTATAGACAAAATCGCTGTGAGGGGAATATTACGCTCTAACATAAGTCCAATGGTGCGCCAACATGCACCATAAACTGCTGATGACTGGAAAGGAATGATGTTTATGGATGACTCATCGTTCAGTTTATTTCAAGCTGCAGGTCGTGTTTACGTGGCGGACGCACAAAGTAATGTATGATTCGCAGTCTCTCTGCCAAGCCGTCAAATATTGTGGTACCTCTATGATGCTGTGGACCGCAATATTCTGATTTTCAGTAGATCCTGTGATGGTGCTTAGCAGGAGCGTCACTGTACGTGGTTATGTCGCCATTTTAGGAGGCTAAGTTTATCCTATAGTCCACATGTTGTTTCTGAGGAGTGATTATCATATTCCAGGATGATAATGAGCCATTCGCACAGATGTAGCTGCTGCGGCGTGATTTTAAGAACACCGTAATTTAGCTGAACACCTTTCCTGGCCAACCCAATAACCACCCGTTTCGGAGACACGAATCAGACGCAGACTTCCACCTCCATTGAGTGATGCACTTCAACCAGAATAGTTTAATATTTCCTATTCGTCACGGCCTGTGACGTCATTGAATCTATCTTCAGAGCTTTCTGAGACCAAAAGGAGGTTCAATGCCACACTTATCTACTACGTTCAACATATCCAGGTGATTTGATACCACCTCTTCAAAAAGCGTATGATCGCAAATAAGAATCTCCTCAATAACACATATTAACATTCAGATTAAAGAAATGCTATCCCCACGGCTTTCCTAAGGAGCGGAATCTCTTTAACCAGTTGAGCGCCGCGAGAAGAGCAGAATAATACTTCGTCAAACTCTCACCCAACAACGCGCAAATCAGACACACCCAAGCTAGCAAGGAACGGACATTAACATGTCATCCGGACATCAGAATTAAGCTAACTCCATTCGATAAATATAACAAAGATAGGTTCATGCACAAAAAGCTAGGTGCCATAGACAACGGAGTAAGTCCCTGGGGCCCATTAACCCTGTTAGTACAAAAAAATCGTAAGCTCACAGTAAAATAGCTATTGCATCAACACTGTTCATTGGAAAGTCATGGCTTATAGTTCAGTTTCTTCAGCATGAAACAAGCTTTTCAAAGGTGCTATGTATTGTGGCCCCTAACGTACTTGAACAGAGAAAACTGGGGGAGTGTTGGGAAAATTCTCTCCATAAATCCCTTCTATCAACTTTGGATCCCTAAAAGCAGATAATCCAAATGTATTTCTATAAATACTATAGAGGATAAGAAATGTGTGTACTAAGTTTTGTATTGATGGACAGAATAAGTATGATGGGAAAGCGTGTATTGGTATGGAGTAGGTTAGATTCGGATGTCCGGATGACACTTTCATGTCCGTTCCTTGTAAGAATAACTTTTGCTTTCTTTACAACTAGAACAACACTAAAATCACGCGAAATCACAGTTCATACCGTGCTCTATGAGAATAAAAAGAAAATAACCAAATAGCTAAGAGGCGATCAGAAACAATAAAAGTGTAGACAATAAGTTTGACATGCTATTATTGAGTTTGAAAAGTAAAATGAATACACATATGACGATTACAAATGAATGTCAACTTTTGTAATTGGACATGTAAACATTATTAAGAAAAATAGTTAGGAACATCTACATTATTATGTGTAAATCATTTATTTTACCATTTTCGTAGAGTGGCCTGTATATTAAGATTTTATTTTAATATCACAACTTTTATTGAAGTCACTTTTCTAAATATCTTTATTACAAGTACTTAAGCTCTCTTTATACTTGTTATTTAAAATACCATGAGAAACTTTTCCAATCTCATTATTTCATTTCACACAAACATTTAACTGATTGGTAGAGCAATCCACATTATGCTTTATTTCTTGTTTAATTATGCTTTACTTTTTTCCAAATTATGCTTTATTGTTAATTTCAATCATTGTTTTACATTAATCCTATATAACATAAAATATTTATTATACATTATATACTCTAAATATCTTGATCAATTTACTAATATTTTATGGAACCAACTTTCTACTTAATATACTGTAAAGAGATACGCTTTACTCGAGTCAGTTTTATATCACTTGTGTGGGTCTTAAAGGTGCATATATACAGAAAAGGAAAGTAAAAAATGCCACCAAAAAGTACAGAAAATGCTCAAGTTCAAGAGGTACACATAACAATATAGTGTGGAGTTCTTCTGTACTATTCATTGTTGGCGGAAAATATTCTTCCTCTTTTTCTTTTTTTCTTCTCTGCAAATCAAAGGATTACACCGAAAAGTTTACAGAAGTAATAATAAGCTTTTCATTGTTGCATTGTTATGTTCACAATGATTTGGAATGTAAATATTAGTTTTAAAAAATATTAATACAGTATGTTAAATTTGCAGTTAAATAGAATTTTCCAAGAATTGTGCTATATATTTTAAATTATGCTTTATGCTTTATCTTCTAAAACTATGCTTTATTATGCTTTTAAAATCAGTTTCTTCTGAACCATGTTGAAGGTGCTAACCATATGTGTAAATTGCCGTTATGCTTTTTATGCTCTTTATGCTTTTGGTTTGCTCTACTGATTGGTATATGTGTATGTGCTCAAGTACTTTTGCTGAAAGTATTCTTTATACTTTCTACCACGTGACCAGCAGCTGGGTTTCTTCCATTGTTGGTACGACGGTGTTAGTCATCTCTATCAAATAATCACAACTGGATATTAGGAAGAGGTGTCACCCCTTCACTACCATGCAATTGACTATAAGTACTTCTTATTCTGTACTGTTTTCAAGACAAAGATAACGGTACTATTCGAAACATTACTACGTGCTGTATAAATGTCACTACTAACATTAAATATTATTTGCTTTTCTAATTCACTACACAGTAAGAATTCACAGAAGTTCCCTAGCTTTACACAACTGAAAAAATCAAAAGTAGTGTCTCACTACTTCTTACAATTACGAGGATAATTCGGAAAAAGACTGCCATTTAGTTGCACAAACACACACACACACACACATACACACACACAAACACACCTACACACACACACACACATACACACAAATAGAAGTTATGAGCAGCGGATCCCAGGGTATGAATTTGTCGTATTTTGTTACACAAAATTCAAATTTCGAAACCCCAGGACGATTGACCGTCTCAATTTTTATAAGTTTTATGGGCGAAAAATTTGAGCGATTTTGGATAAAGAGGACACACATTTTTCGCTTATGAAACAAAATTGACATTCTCAGTCGTCCTAAGGTTTCGAAATTTGGATTCTGTGTAACAAGATACGTCAAATTCATACTCCGAGGTCCGTTGCAAAGAAATTTTATGTATATATATGACTAAACAGCAGTCTTTTTTAGAATTGTCCTCATAACTGTAAGAAATAGTAAGACACTACTTTTGGTTCTGACTCAATGTCATGACCAGAATCCGTCTCTCACATTATTCTCTGTTGGAGCCGGATGTTATAGACCTAATTTGAAAATGTGTCGTAGTTTCACGATGTGAAATGAAACGTACCTCTTTCATACTTGAAAATACATTAAGTCTATAAATAACTAAAATAACTAGCATGGAGTATGCAAAACAATGACTACTACTATAAGACAGTAGATGCTAAGTTGATTCTATCGTTTACTATTCGTGCTCGGTGAAAAATATTGTCGATAACCAATATTAGCTAATCAACTGAGTTTAATGTAACACAATTCCGAATTGCAACAAATCTCCTTTGATGTACTATATTGTACTGTATCCAAATCACTTATGGAATATTAAATTGTAAACCTTAAAATTTACCAATTTATATAAAGATTTATTTTAAGATTCTCTTTTTTCTTTGAGTATTTTTCAGACTTTTGGTTTATCACAAAACGTGATAAATATTCAGGTTCGACAAAAAGATGTTAACACAATAGTAATGAAAATCAAGAAGTTAGATTTGTTTAGATCATTTGATAATATCTATCTATTTTAAAAACAACATTTCATTATAATTATGCTGATGTAATCCTGCTATTCTTTATGCTAGGATATATCATCGTGGAAAAGTACAAAATCATCTCTTCCCCTAAGGGACTGATATGTTGAACCTGCTGGGTTGTCAGTACAGTTCTTAACAGGTAATAATGATAATTGAGAACTAGACAACAACCTAATGATTAAATAGACCTGGGAACGGAGCTTTTTCTTCATGTAACTGATAATTTTATTTAAAATTGATTTGGGATTTCTTTTCTTTGAAGTTTCTCTAAGATTATTTTATGTAATGTATAAATAAAGGTAAATGAAAAGGATGTCCCTCATTTGTGGCAAATGAAGTTGGTCCATGTTAATGACAAGTACGACCTCGCATTGTTTTGACCAAGAGCATCATACTTCAGCCGTCTTCACTTCGAGGCTTCCCCAGATACCCATTTTATCAGAGGTACTGATTTCTGTATAACTTTGGGGTTCCTCGTTCAGATATCTAAGCAAAGATATCCAGATCTTGAGGGAGATATGCATTCTGTCGGTGGCCATTCATTTCATACAGGTTGGGTAAATATCTCAGACGCTGTGGAACGAAGGTAGAATGTGAAAATATCCGTTCCACCTGGGTTCGAAACCGCCATCCAACTGACAGACAGTTTTATCGACTACTACGCTACCGTAGCCTTAAATACAGTAATAAAACGCTACCCGCTGGTATAGTAGATATTGCCTGCACTTTTCGTGTACGAGGTCTCGGATTCGATTCCTGGAGGAAGAACCTTGAAATTTGAATGCATTACAGTGGTTCGGGTTCAACCTGAAACTGTAGGTCCACGTCTTACGTAGTTTCGGTACTGAAAGAAACACTAAACTTGAATGAACCAACCAACCAAAAAGGGAAATAAAGCAAGGTGCCCACACCTCCACAAAATTTCTGTGTGCTCACATGGAAACTTATATTTAATAAATGCTTATATTAAATATTTCCTTCTTAGACAATAGATACTAATAGCAGAACATGTTTCACTTCATGTGTTTATATAAATACGTGTATGTGTGTGTGTGATATAAAAACTACGCAAATCTTTACTTACTCATTAAGAGCGTGACTTTCTCGCACACATTTTCCGTAGCCTCTCATTGATTTATACGCGCCGTTAGGGCAAAGTATCATATATACTAGCGGCACCTTGTAGCTTGTTAAAGGAAGTGGAAGCCCTTCTTCGTGCTAAAACACTCGCTTAATTACCTGATGTCTTGATAGAACAGAAGCAATTTTTGCCGTTCATGACTTTCAAGAGTTCATTTGCGACAAAATTCTGCAGTGGAATGAGGACTCTAGCAAGAGTCTGCAATGCTGGTAGAATTACATGGATTGCACAGTACTGCATATTCGATTGTCATTTCAACGTTAAGCGTATCCAGAAGAAAATAACAAAAACCAAAGTCAATAAATTAAATATTACGAAGTAGATTTAGTATATGAGATTTGTTAAAATTCAGTCATTTCTCTTTTTTCAAACATCTTTGAATTGAGAATGAAAACAGCATACAATTCTAGTTAATGGTAAATATTGAAAAGATCAACAGTGACACTCCCCATGCCGTTTATGTTGAAAGTTATCCTCCATATCTTTTTAAGGGGAGAAGAGGTTCAAGTTCTTTGCATAAAACCTTTCGCAAAGAACGAGCATTTTAGCTAGTGTTATAAAAATGTATCGTATTGTTAACAGTTGTTAATTTAACATTATACCTCACCTAAAACTAAATACCTTGTTAGAGTCTTCGAAGGACGTCTGGTCGACCAGACTTCTTTTAGATGTGTGCGTTATGATTAGCAGAGCAATTTACATTATGTTTTACTTTATATATATAATAAATATTTACTTTCTAGCGACGATGTAAGAGAATGGCGATCATGAAAACAATCGAATACCACATTTCAACAGAAGTTTCATGGCCCCTATATATTGACAAAATAATTTCTCAATGTCTGTCTGTTCATCCGTTCGTCCTGATGTAACTGATGTAGAGTACATATGTAACACCTTGTTTTTGCCAATGTTCATCATTTGCATCCTATGTGCCCTTTTTCCGGAAATCATTTAAAACTAACCGCCATGTGATACTATAGGCGGTGTGAAAATTTCACCTCGATATCTTTATTTTTGGCAGACTGGCAATATTGTTTCTGTAAGCCTTTGGACCACTGTTTTGGCGCACAGCTTACATTCAGACTCTAGCAGCGGTTATTGCTGTGCTCCTTGCAATATTATTGACCTACAAAAGTGTCAGTACTGTAAAATGGGTACTGAAAGTAAACCTGTGTACAAGAAGAGGGGTGTAGTTTATAGTAACACGAATTTGAAACGTGAAGAATCAAAAACTAAAAGCCTTTATGGTGAAAAATACTTCAACTCGAGTAAGAATGAAGTACCGGTTAAAGTGTTTTCCTTGGTTACTCAGTGTTGTAATAACAAGTGTTATGAGAAATTTTCCCTTCAAACTAAGTGTAGTTTATATCATTCCTTTGACAGTGCTGCCGTGTCGTGACAAAACGCTGTAACTTCTGGCGGAGCAGTTTTGCGAAAATGAGCCGTAAAGTTTTCATTCGAAAATGTGATCTGTATCGTGCAGAACCAGTGTAACTAGGCAATAATGGTCATTCAATCAATTTTCACCAAATTTAATCACACAACATGCATTTACGTAACATTACATGTAACCACGTGTTTCCAAAGTCAAGATACACTGGTTCTACACGATACAGATCACATTTTCTGATGAAAACTTTACGGCTCTTTTTCGCAAAACTGCTCCGCCAAAGTTACAGCGTTTTGTCACGACACGGCAGAGTGGCAAACAAACGTCTCTTCAAGATTCGTTCCTAGCCTCGTGCATGAGTAAATCCGAAAGCACAAAATGTGCTCGTGAGCAAAAGAAACCACGGCTCCATACATGGCTGTATTATGTTAAGGATGGCGGAATGGCTATTGTGGTATGTCAGAAATTTATCCTTAGTTTATTTAATATTTCAGTGAAACATTTGCGAGTGATCCAGTCCAAAATATTGGATGGAGCTGATTTCCAAGAAAGACGAGGTACACATAGTAATCGTCCACACAAATTAAGAGACAATATCTTAGAACTGATGGAGATTAAGTTGCTGTTATTTCCAAGTGATTATAGTCATTATTATGGACATAAATCAAAACTGAAATATTTTTTAGAGATCTCACATCTTAATATCATGACATTGTACACAATGTTTCAAGAATACTATAGGAACAAAACCAACGAACCATTGAAACTAACGTATGTGAAGTACTTTAAAATGTTTAAGGAACAGTTTAGATATGGATTTGTAAAACCTAAAACTGACAAGCGTGACTTTTCTGCTGGATGTGACGAAAAGCTCTCTCGCGATCCTAACGACCCATGTAAAATTCATTATCAAATTCATAAAAGGAAAATTGATAGACGCAAAACTTTGAAGGACGAGTTTATTTCTAAATCACACGCAACTAATAGTGAAGGTAATCTAAGTCCATCTCATTTAATGTTGAAGTTTGATTACTGTCAGAACTATCCAATCCCTCGGCTTAATGTTAACAGTAAATTCTACAAAAGAATGCTTTAGTTGTATATATGCAATGTACTTGTATATAAAGACAACTCATCATTTTTCTACTGCCATATGGAAACTCATTCCAGTAATAATGGAAATTTGGTAGCTTCTTTCTTATTTGATTGTTTAAAAAAAATATCCTCAGCAAGTTTCCAGAAATAAGAACAGTAATATTGTTGTCAGATGCTTCAGGTGGACCAAACAGAAACATTACAATAACAAAATGTTGTTCTTTGTTCGCTAAAGTTCATAAAGTGGAAATAATTTGTTTATATTCTGTGAGTGCACACTCGTTTAGCCAGTGCGACCGCAACTTTGGGTTTATTCGAAACAAAATTTTAAAAAAATCGGATCTGCAAAGCCATGGTTAGAAGCCATCGTTACCTGACGACAGCATCCATCTACTTTTGAACTGACAATGGATAAAGATTTGATTAAGGATTGCGACACAGCCCTTGCCCCTTTCTTTCGTTCCAACCCATCACCAAAAACTTTAAAGTACACTATTATGCAATATGTAATGATGAAATACACTGTATCAGGCGTTCTGCTGTTTTCTAGTACGTACATGCCAACATATAGGCCCTATCCCATTTTCTTATCTTTCAAAAAGTAATATCAAAGAAATGAGTGGTATTGACCCTAAGCCTGTCCCTTTTGTTGGAATGAGAGAACAGAAACAGAATGGTGTTCGGTCCTTAATGAAGTTCTTGTCACCTGAAGACAGCGACTGGATTTAATTTATATTGAATGAGTATGAACAGGACTAAATCAATAACACATTTATTGCCATGTGTAATAGCTTATATTTGCTTTATTTTGAAAAAAGACCTTATTGTAATCCATTAATAGTGTGCTGTTTCTTCAACCAAAAAGGATTTTCGAAAAAAGGGCACATAACATTTTATACAAATATGTTTAAAAATACATAAAATAGTATATATTTTTCATTTAATACAAGCTATTTATTAGGCAAAAAAATCATTTATATTAAGAAAACCTATAATAGGCATTTGTAATCTTATGTTATTGTTATATATTCTAATAAAATCCTTAAGGCTCTTTCTCTCCATTCTCGAAAACGGTCTATGTGCCTTCCTTCCGGAATAGGCCTCAATTGCAGGATAAATGGACATGTATATATTTAAATAGTAATGAGATCGGTAGTAGCGAAACATTGGCAACCACAAGGGTCCAGAAAAAGATGGAAGTGCATGTAAGGAAGAGAGATGAGCATGTAAGGATTGGTGGAGGATGTGATGAAGAAGGATAGAATAAGAAACAATTATATAAGAGGCCCTAATAAAGTGGGACCCTAGACTATGAAGTTTTAGGAATAGAAACCAATACGACTGGGACATGTATAACGAAGAAATCTCGACTATGTGGAAAACGAAATTGAATAGCAGCAGAAATATGAAAAGAGGAATACTCAAGATGGAATGCAAGAATAAGATGCAAGATGATTTGAGAAAGAGAAACGGCATGGAAAGTCTAGACTTTCAAGGATAAAAAGAAAGTATAAAGGAAAACGGAAACGCGACTCCACATGAAAAAAGATAGAAACAAAGAAGAGACAGAAAATAATTTGTGGGTTTATTCAAATATATTTACGAAGTATGGGTTGATTAATTAGGAAGAATGTATCCGTTCACTTACTTTATCCTCAAGTCTAGTAATGATTTAATTCTCTTAGTGAAAACGCAATCATGGTTAAGAACTAACTAACTAACTCTATGGCCTATGAAACCCCAAGATTCAATGCCGCGTTCACAAAAGCTCTCCACTGACTTCTATCCTTAGCCAATTGGATCCAGTTTCTACTTTGTATTCCTATCTTCGCGAGATCCATCTTAATATTTTCTTCCCATCTGCGCCTAGGTCTTCCTAATGGTCGTTTTCTGATTGATATTCCAGTAAAGACTTTGAAAGCGTTTCTACTTTCTGCCATCCTAACTACATGGCCTGCCTACCTAAACCTCCTAGCCTTCATGACCCTGACAATGTTTAGTAAACCGTATAAATTATGTAGTTCTTCGTTATGAAGTTTCCGCCATTCCCCATTCCCGTTCCTCTTGGGTCCGAATATTCGTCTCAGGATCTTGTTCTCAAATGTTTTCAGTTTATGGTTAAGGGAGAACTAAATATCGAAATTATTGAAAGAAAATGTAATTTGGAAATACAGAAGTCGTAGGTGCATTGCATTTAGCGCTCCTTTGCGACTCCACAAATATACGTGGTGTGAATCTATATTTAAATACCAAACCACATATTTGGAATTGTCAGGAAAAGCCGAAAACGCTAACCTTCTGGCCACGATAAAACTGTGTGGGCAGAATGTTTTAGTAAATGATCCGGTTATAACTATCCGCCTTGTGTTTTATTCCTTCCTTCATGAAATCACGAGCAAACAACTTCCTACTCTGCAATAAAATCATTGTTGCAATTTGGAAAGAAAGGTGGAAATTAGAAGATTATTTTGTTCGGATATCTCGAAACTTAGAAGTCATAATTTGGCTTAATTTTCCTTTGCTTTAAGTACAGCGCACAACACTTAATATTACAGCGTTCTGCCCAAGGATGTTACAAACTACATCCATGTGCAATATCCTGCACTCGAACCAGTTGCGGCCCACTGAACTATTTCATCCGAATAAGGGATGTCCATCTTGAAAATGTCCTTCGCGTTGGAACATCCAATTTACCACTAAACATTAAGAAATTAGGTCAAAACATAAAGGATCATGTTTTTCCATTAAAATAGTAAGTAAACAGAATTTTCTGAGTTTCTTTAGTAAGTAAATATTTTGGTTATTTTTATAGAAGTTTTTCTACTCCTGTGGTGTTACTGTACGATGAACAAGTTTATTCATTTTAGCTATTCAATTTTTGTGAAAAATGTTATACATTGTCTCGTACAGCCCTTGACACTGGTAGGGTTTTTGTAATTGGATCACCTTCTGTTCCAACTTACACACACCTGAACTAGAAGATGGTTCATGCTGCAAAATGATGAATGCACAGTTTCGCTACGCCTACTTCATCATCTTTGTTGGTTCAACTTATATCAAATGTCGCAAAAGTTAAAATTAAAAATTGCAATGTCTTATGTGTTACCTCTTGAATATTAAGCAAACAACCTGAACTGAGCCTAATCGCCTTGCTATTTGAGGTTAGTAAACCCGGGTCCAAGTTAGCACGAGTCCCACTGAAAGTAATAAGTTTGAATTCCATTCAAAAAATAATTCCAAGCTCGAACAAAATTACTGCGAACGAATTCAAGTGAGAGCAAGTTGAACTGAGAGTAGTGAGCACATTGGAGGTTAGAGAGTCAGAACCTGAATAAGCGCGAAAACAAATTAAATTAGTGAATACGATCTCGAGAGAGCTCGAACCCACTGAAAATATTGAACCTGAGCTCCATT
The DNA here is from genome assembly GCF_964235325.1 of Thermobia domestica. NCBI lineage: Eukaryota > Metazoa > Arthropoda > Insecta > Zygentoma > Lepismatidae > Thermobia > Thermobia domestica. The sequence continues at coordinate 136,727,532 of NC_137465.1, read as the reverse complement.
GGTAAATAACCACATGCTCGGACGAAATCGAGCGTAAGCCCAAGTGAGAGCAAGAGAGCAACCATCATTAAGGGTAGTAAGCACAAGCCCGTTTGAGATAGTGAGCCCGAGCTCAGTTGAAGAAAGTGAACCAAAGCGCGAGCCACTTTGAAATTATCGAGCCCGAGAACAAATGGAACTAGTGAGGACAATCCCCAGTAAATCCGACTCCCACCAAGCTGAGTAAGTTGGAGAAAGAATGCAATTGAGATTAGAGAGCGCGAGCTCCACTAAGGGGTAGTAAACCTGAGTCCAAGTGAGTTGATTTTGAGTTTTACGTCCCGTTCAGCAGCGAGGCTATATGAGACGTGGACCTACTGATTAACGTGGAATCCGAACCACATGAGCTCCCGCCGGGAATCGAACCCGGGCCTCCCACGCCAAAGGCGCGTACGCTAACCGCTTAGCCACGGAGGAGCTCTCTGAGTCCAAGTGAGTACATGCCCGAATGAAATTAGTGAATTCGAGGCCTACTGAAGATAACCAACTCGAGACCTGCTAATATTATTTAGCTCAAAAGTCATTGATGGTTGTGAGCCGAGTTCAGTCGAGAGAAGTGAGGCTGAGTACAAGTGAGCACGAATTCAACTGAGTTTAGTGACCCCAAGTCCCATGAATGTAGTGAACTCTTGCCCAAGTAGATCTGTGCGTGAAAGAGAATAGTGAGCGCGACATCCAAGAAGGTTATTGAATGCAGCCTACTTGAAGGATGTGAACGTGAGCTGAGTAAGCACAAGCCTCAACGAGAATAGTAAGCTCGAGCCTCACTGAAGGAATGAACACACGCACAAATAAGTACAAGCACCAGTGATGTTAGTGAACTCGAATCCATTGGATGTAATGAACCAAAGTATGTGCGTGCCCGAGGGAGGAACGAGCTCCAAGTGAGCTAGCGAATGCGAACCTCAATGAAATTAGTAAGCGCAAGCTCCAAAGAGGCTACTGACGTGAGTGCTATCCTCATTGAAGTATGTGAGCCCGAGCCAGAGTAAGCACGAGCCCAAATGAAGTAATAAACACTAGTCAATAAGCTGTACATATAATAATTTTGAACATGAAACCAAAGATTTAAATAAAAATAAAATCAATAAACAATGCATGTTTACGTACGGAAAACCTAATATTTTGAGCGAATGTTAATGGCGATAAAAAGAAGAGAATCAGATTTAGCGATGCTCGCTTGTTTTATGACTTCACCAAGTTTGCCATAAATATATGGAAGGAGATGACGTGAAAATCTGAAGGGGTGTAATGATTGTATATATATTCAGCTTTCTTTGGAGTTCAACCAATATTACTACTTAATTTAACTTTAAAAAATGACGTTGACAATGTTGGGGCACGTCGCTCTTAAATGAAAAGCTTTTTATCAATAATTACTTCAATATCTGTCGCTTGCTCGACAAAAGAAAGCAGCTTCCTTAGTTAACTGTATCTCTTTATATCACTTACTTCTCTCAATACTTCAGCGCTTAACGAGAAAACAAATTGAATTATAAAGGAATAAACCTTACCTTTGACACTAAGTGAGTCGTCAAGATCAATCCTGACCTCTCCTTTGACTGTATCTCCAGAGAAATACGCTTCGTGTGGTCGCTCAAAAGTTACTTCAAATCTTCGGATTTCAGGTAGACGCCTTCCATTTGCAAACTGTAATTTAAAAGAAAAAATACACAATCACTTACATTTTATTTTCTCAAAACTAAATAAATTAAAAGCTGCAAACATTTAAAGTGAGGCAAAGTATGGTTATATTCAAATATTTGAATTTCACCTTAAACAGTGAAACTTCTAAATAATGATACTGTAACGTGCCATTACAATCAAGGTAATGACATTTTTGTTTGGAGGGACCCAATATTTTTCGACCGAACTGTGTACTGTAGATTTTTCAATATATCATTTTCGGTCTATGTAGAAACTGTTGTTCTCTACTCAAACCAAAATTAATATGAGAGCTTTGGAAGAATGATATTTCGGGGAATAATTTCTTTATTTATATGTTATTTCATTATAACAGTGGCGTATTTACGATTTTGTTTCGGGGAGGCTTTGCTAAACTTCAGGGGGGGGGGGCTTTGCTGAAAATGTGAAAATTCTGCAAGATATTTCATATACTTTACTATAGTAAGATTTCGGGGGGCTTAAGCCCGGAAACCCCCCTAAATACGCCACTGCATTATAAATTCGGTAGATGGGCATTTGAAATGGATGATTATTGAAATTATACATCTTAATGCGATACAAAAATATAGGTCAGCAATTGCACAGAAATTTCTGAAATTATCCACCAATCTGATGTTTGTCAGAATAATTTACACCTCCTTCGTCCATCTGAGATGCCCACATTCTCCCAAAATCCGGTTTCATCCGGTTTGCTATTTTTTATTCGCTTTATATTTTCCGCCGGCAAAACACTTTGCTCTGATTGGAACTTTTTCCAACGCTCTAGTATTAAGGCGCGTCTCTTGTCATTCTCTACCTAGGAAAGCATCAAGTACAACCACGTTAGTTTGCTCTAAAAATATTTTGGTTTTCTTCAGCAGTAAGCACCAGAAATCAGGTAACAATTTGTAAATTAGTTAAATAGACATGTTGGAAGCAGAAAGACATCTTGAACAGTTAAATCTCTGCAGTGAAAACAACCAGAAAATCTAAAATAAGGACTTCAACTCAATCGACGCCATGTTGATAAAACGTTAATAGTGATGGACAGGATTCATCGTAGGGTGTGATTTTTTAAAAACAGTTTTGAAGATTAGTGTTTCCCTTGATAACTCCCGTTATCCTTGACACTTCCTGTTAGGTTACGATAGGCCTGTCCTAACATAGCTTCTCTTAGTGTATGTAGCATATGTGATTTTTTTTTACATGGCGGTAGGTGTAGGTTTCTTTGTATTTAAATTAATTTTCATGATGTCAGTGTCAGTTAGCACAGGGACTCTCACTTATTCCTGAGTTGATCACAGCTTTCAATGATAATGGGCTAAGTCAATAATTCATAGGGGTTCTTTTCTCCTCAGGAAAGGGAACTTCTTCATTAATAGTTTCAATATTTCCCTCCCCGGGCATTAAGATAACTCTGTAATTGACAAACCATGATTTAGTTGATAGAAGGGCCACTTGACTCTGACCCTCTCCCCTCTTTCATAGTTTCCGAGCCAGTTTAGAATGGTGAAATCAGTGATTTGTTCAGTGTGCATATAGTGAATTCGTGTAATAATATGAATTAATTAGGGATGTGCACGAGCCGAGACATGTCTCGAATCTCGACTCGAATTCGAGTCGGGGGGGCGCGGTGGCTCAGTGGTAGAGCGTTCACCTCTAGTGCTTGGGGTCCCGGGTTCGATCCCAGCCCCCGCCAAGTGAACTTTGTGGTGGACAAACACCGTGCTCGTGGGTTTTCTCGGGGTACTCCCGTTTCCTCCCACTTTCTTCATTACACCATTTCACTCATCTCTCATTATCAGCGTCTCCTTTAGCCTAACCGGCATAACCGTGGGACGTAAAACTCAAAGATTTCATTTTCGAATTCGAGTCGAGATTCGAGTCGACACACTCTTTGTAAAATTTGAGACGAGTCGAGACCAACGTATTTCTTGACTCAAATTTTCGAGTCGAGACAGCTCCTAAAAATCTCGACTCGACTCGAATATCTCGAAAATCCTTCTATAACTTTTAATATTATTTTGAAGAAAGTACTCATTCAGAAACATTAGGCACGAGAATTTCGGAAAACTGTAGGACTTGTCAGGTGTTCGAGGAGTGTTGTGGTGAGTGTCTTCAACAAGTGGCGAAACTAAGAGAAAACGACGTCCAAACGTCGAAGGGTTGGGCGCCCCCACCTCATTACATTTGTCCGACGTCGTAGGCTGGGCAGACTGGTAAAACAGGACAGGCAGCGAACTGCGTCGGAACCAACACCAGAGTTTAATGCTGGGCAAAGTACAAGTATGTCTGAACTAGTGTTGTAAAATTTCCGGAAATTTTGAACATGTTGGTAAAAAAACGTTTTTTTTCTATTTCTTTCTTGAAAAATTGGAAAAATTGAAAAAATAAAAATATTTGTATTAGGTTAATTTTACTAGTAATCATATCTTTTTTCTTCAAACGCTTGAAAAATATAAGTTCAAAAATTTCAATATTGCCAATACTAAAAAATAGCACTCGAAAATAAAACTATTCCAATCATCATTTATATATTAAAATACTTGATTTACGCTTATATGTTTGTCTTCAGTCCTTTCGACAATGAGATCTTGAACCCACAAGTGCTAGAAACGTGAAGTTTTCATTGGTCGATTCCAAATTTTGTGTAAATTGTCCAGTTTTAATTGAATATTTTAAAAAAAAACATGGCCATTAGTTCTTTATTACATTTTTAGGTGTACAGTGGACGTACTGAAATTTTTGAAAAAGTAAAGCATCATATCCTATGAGTTATATATTCCAACATTCCATAGTTGTATATAGGAGCTGTATATCTCTCAGGCGTTTGTTTCATGGCCAAATTATAAGAAAACGAAGGATAACTAATTCTCCAGTCTAACATGAATCTTCGTTGTTTGGGGAGTTTTTTTCACAATGAACTCCGTATATCTCTGACATAATTAATTGAGTGTGTAATTTATTTACTTATTACATAATGCATGCAAAAAGAAAGGAAACATTGGTCATATATGAAATAGAAATTCCAACTACAAGTGGACTCAAATCTTGCAAACAGTGCGAAATATTGAAAAAAAAATAATCGAAAAAATTTCCCTTGCCGATTTTTATGAAGGAGTCCTTCACTTGTATCTGTACAGTGACATGTACAGATATCAGGAATGACAAGGACATTCATGCTCATATGTGAATGATGCGCTGTGTAGAGAGCACAGGTTCAGCTAGCTGAAAATTAATAGTCTGCACTTATTTCTTTTATGTCATTTATTCGTGAATGTGCATTAATTACAGAACTTTTACAGTTGCCTACAAGCCTACCAACATGAAGTGTTTCTGTTGCAATAAATAGGTCTCTTGAATGAGTTCTTAATATGCTCTTTGATCTAGCGAAGTTGCGTTATTTTAACCAAATCACTTCTTAAGAGAAAGAGCAGTAGGCAAACTTCACTAATACTCATGCACTAAAACATATAATTACTATTATTTGAACTTTATGTACAAAATCCTGTATGTAAACAAACACATGTTTTCTAGTGTGACAGATTATCTATTACAATGAAAATGGAAGTGACTATGTCTCTAACTTAATAACTCTTGAATCATCAGACCGACCTCGATAAAATTTTCAACATAGATGATGTTGGGAATGATTTTTATCATTTCACTTTGAAGGTGCACCTTTAGGGAAGGGGAGAGGGGAAAATGACATATTAGTGTCGAATCCATAATTTTCGGGGTGGCTGAAATGAACAATGACACTTCCGAAGCCCTTTAAATCAAAATTCGGCCCCATAACTTGGAGGAGAGAGAAGATATATAAATATTATTGAAAATGATCGATATTAGTGTCGAATTCATAGTTTTCGGGGTCGCTGAGATGAATAGTGACACCTCCTGGCCGTTTAAATAGAAATTCAGTTCCATTAGTATTCTAAGGGGGGATGGTGACATATAAAGGTAATTGAAAATTACCGGTATTAATGTCGAATTCATAGTTTTGGGGCTCCATAAGTTCATTGGGGACAGTTTTGTGTCCTTCGTGTCCAAAATGAAAGGTATTCTTCCCGTGCAAAGAACCGCAAGTCTGCAATAATAACAAAAAACGGAAGTTTCACATACTCAACCCTTTAATATTTTCTCGCTGCTCAAATTCACTCACTTGTGCGGCACATGTGTGTATGTGTAAATAAGATCATCTCTCTTTTTGAGTTTTTTGAAAAATATACAAAGAATAAAGAGGGATTTTACCAGAAATCAGAAAACTAAAAAGTAAAATTAAAACCTGTTGCTTTAAGTATTTTTCCGTTAGCGAAATACATTGTATATACAGTAGGACGTCAAAAATCCGAACCCGCTCCCTAGAAGCTTTTTACATTTTGTCTTAACGCTAGCGATAAACAAACAATAGCGTAAAACAGATCTAATTTGTAATTTCTAAAAGGAATACAAAATAAATAAGAAAAGAGTAAAAAGGAAATAAAGATACGCGATTATTCTAAATTTAATTTTACATTGCATAGAAACGATTTCTTTTCGCGTCTCATGCAATTAGCTTGCAATAGTTCAACATTAGCCGGAAGCAAACATGCAGATAGAGCAGAATAGAAAAAAACACACAACGAAACTGCAGACATAGATGGAAACACACTGAAGAGAACGTTCTCATCACAGGCAATTGATTTGCTGAGATAGGGACGCCAGATCCTTCGAACAACGCCGAGCGAACTTACAAATAGAAGCAAGGACTTGTAACACTAAGCTTTTTACCTCGGTATTTCAAACTCGCAACACCTCTGTGCGCGAGCTACTCCGATTTGTGTTATTTTGTTATCCAAACATATACGAATCTGAAGAAGAAAATACCTAAAATGAGAAAAGGACTATCATAGACTTTTAGGGTATTTTAGAACCTTAGGAGACACCCTCGTGGTCCTCCCAAAAGAGGGAAAATTCACCGAAAATTTCGTCCATACCCTAAGAAGGAAGAGATGATTGCCTAGCAGTCTACGATGCTGGAGTCCAGATTCCTAATTGGTCGTCGCCCAGAGTTAATCTCCAAGCAATCTAGATGCTTAATGGACTAAAAACCTTCCCACCTCATTTTTCGGACTAGTGTCACTTAACAACCTTCAGGAACTGTGTATTAGTGAAGTGCTAGTGTGAGTGTTAATACAGACTACTACGAACTGGAATGGTTGGAACCAAAGCCGTAAGTAGTATTCATTTATTGGCAAATCCGAGTCAGTTGCAGTTTCTATACATACATTCTCCATCCTGCTCTCATATCTGAAGTTTCCTTTTAGGCTGTGTTGTTTCCAATCCAACACCAACCCAAAATTCTATCGGGAAATTAATTTCAAATTAGATTCGTTTTAAGAAACAAAGGCACTCGCATTAAAGCCTCACACATTGCCTTTGCTGTGAATGAATATTTCCTTTCTGCTCGCACATTTCCTCCTCGAAACTGTGTACCTTTTCATTCACCCAAAATGCTCTCCCAATAACTTAAAAATGAAGATACGTTCTAGGTTGAAGGTACGGAAACCTCATCTAGACAAAGAACGTTTAATGTGCGCTGTGCCCTGAGACCAGGTAAGACTCAGGAGCATATGCACACAACGATAGTGTGTCCGTCGACGTTGAGTGAAGTCAGTGTTTTTACAAAAGTTCATTCATACGTAATTGTTTGTCATACATATTTTTATTTTTTATTTTCTCTTAGGCCTATAAGTTTTAAGTGTGACATACAAGATCAGTGTAATTTAGTGTACGAGCAAGTTCTTCAGAAACATTAAATGTAAGTAGCCTTTCGTACGGTATTGTAATTACTATATGTACTGAATAACCACTGTATCGATTGAAGAACATACCGTACAGTATATGTAAGCCTAAATGGCATTTTTTTTTTGTCATTTTACAAAATCCGAACTACCTATAGCCCCAATTAGTTCGGATTTTCGACTTCCTACTGTATATGCTGCAGACATGTTACAGCAAGTAAGATGACTAGCATCATGTCAAAAATAGTTTTAAACTATATTTTCTTGTTTTTGCCAATATTTCCGAACATTTTTTTCTAATGGGTTGATAATTTCCGGAAATTTTACATAGAACAAGAAAGACATCTGTATAAAATACATGCTTGATTTAACATATTAACTAAAATGATTCTGGCCCTGTAATTTTAACACTTCCCTGCCATCAAGGGCGAACTTCAGTAGATTGCTCAAGATAATTTTTGAAGCGTCTATACTCATTAAGCTAAATAGGATTATATTTTAGTTTCTTTTGTAGTCATAACTCCATTCTATCAGAGCGCTAACTTTGAAGTGTTTGGATGAGTTGTGCACAAAATTTCCCTATTCTAATACAAGAAACGTAAGTACTCAATTATCTTAACTATAAACTAGTAAATATAAAATAGTTTTAATTTTGAAAGCATAATATAATAAAATATTCGAAAATTTCAATTTTACCCAAATTTTCCGTTTGTTTCCAAGCTCGGGAGAACCGTAAAAAATTGTTCTTTTAAACCCAAAATTTCCGTTTTTTTTTTTTTTTTGTTTTTTTTTTCAGGCCTTCACAACACTAGTCTGAACACACATTGCACCGAACACTCCAGAATGAAGGACCTCCGCAGTCGATGACACATTCATGTGCGAATGTTAACACCACGACATCGGCAACTACGACTGAAATAAACACGTGACCATCGGCACTGGATCTTGGCACAGTGGCAGAGCGTTGTCTGATGAATCCCGATACCTTATTCACCATGACGATGGGAGGGTGCGAATCCGTCGGATTCCAAGGGAACAGCTCCTTGACACTTGTACTGCGAGATGGAGACAAGCGGGCTGCGGCTTAATTATTATCTGGGGAACATTCACGTGAGCATCCATGTGTCTAGTGGAGCTCGAGCAAGTCACCATGACGGCCGAGTCGTATTGCACACTGCTTGCAGACTACGCACACTCCTTCATGACGATAATGTTTCCCAACGGTAGTAGTATTTTTCGACAAGATAATGCACCATGTCACAAGTCCAGTAATCTGATGGAGTAGTTCTAGGAACACAGGAGCGAGTTCCAAGTGATGTGCTTGCCCCTCGACTCGCCGGATCGGAACCCAATCGAACACATCTGGAATGTGATTGAACGTGACGTCACGGCGCATCGCCCCCTCCCCGGAATTTACGGGAATTAGGTGACCTGTGTGTGCATATGTGGTGTCAACTCTCTCCGGTGACCTACCAAGGATCATTGCGTCCATGCCAAGACACGTTGCCGTTGTTATCTGTTCCAAAGGTCGACATACTGATAATTAGGTAGGTAATCATAATGGTCTGGCTGATGTGTGCGTATATTTTAACTCGTACATTTTGTCTCGACTCGAATTTCGATACGCCTCGACTCGAATTCGAGTCGAGTCGAAACAGAGACTGTCGAGTCGAGACACGAGTCGAGACAGAAACATATTTACGAGTCGAGATTCGAGTCGAGACAACACTTTCTCGAGACGGGTCGAGACATGCTTAAATCTCGACTCGACTCGACTCGTGCGCATCCCTAGAATTAATATGTTTAGTGATATGTGTTTGCCTGTGTAATTTTGTTAGTTGATGTTTGATATGTGTAATTTAGTATGTGCTTAGCAGTCGTGATGTGTGTGTGTGTGTGTGTGTGTGTGCATGTAAACTTAATCTATTTACGGACAGCGTATTGTTTAAGTAGTCATCTTTTGTGGTCAATTTAAATGGATAAATTAATTCGAAACGCAAATTCATAGAAATTCCATACCGTGATTACATAGTAGGTTCCTTATAGTTAACGATGACAGAATACAAAGTATATTTCATAGTGCAAGGTTTGTTTTCATACTATCAACGCCATCTCGTGTTGAGTTGAGAACTAATCGCCGCTAGTTTTTTGTTACTCCAAAACTTAATGATTCAGTTGATTCGAAAATTAAACTTCTTTTGTGATTGTTGATGAGTAAATATTAATTCTGGCCCATATGAATAGGTATTTAGACGAATTACTTTATAAATGAACGTTCCTGAAAAGCACAGTCATTTATATAGTTTAGTATTCAAATTATTAATAATAGTAAACTTCGCCTTTTTCCTTCACTTGAAGTTTGTCTATATGGCATTTTCTGTTGTCAGGCTGTAGTTTCAAAATTCTCTCTTCGTCACGTCGGTGAATGATAGCATTGTTGACATTCCTAGAAAATATGATTGCATGTAGTTAAGAGGATAGATAATATTGAACTTTCATTGCATATAAAATAATGCGAAGCCCTGGAGTAGTTTGCTTTGGCAGAATCTAATATCAGTTCATACGAAATCACGCGTATTAATTAATGTACTATAATAATTTGTTGACTTTAACATATAATAAGACTGCGTTGAACAGTCTTGGGCGTAATGGTAGAGTATAGGCTGTCTGAAGACAAATCGACTTTATAGAAAATGAATATATGAGTAATGATAATAGTATATATATATATATATATATATATATATATATATATATATATATATATATATATATATATATATATATGTGTGTGTGTGTGTGTGTGTGTGTGTGTGTGTGTGTGTGGTATTGAGTATGAATAAATAATAGGACACCCATGCATATATTTGCCCAGTGGTAAAGTTTGCTACAAAGTATTGAATTTATTTATATAATGATAAATACATTAGTACATTAATTATTATGTTAGAATTTTGTATGAGGATAGTGTGTTGTGTAAAAGTGGGGGATTGTATTTTCACTTTGTGGCTTGACATTTAATCATAATCGGACATACTAAATAATCATCCAGCCTGACGATACAAACGGTAGCCATGTAGCAAATGATTCCAGACATTTTCCAGTTAATCACAGAAAAGAATAGCTGTTTGCAGTATTGGTACACTTCAAGTATACGCATTCAGCTGACGTTTGCGATACTACTCTGTAACTCTGTTTTTTCCACCTGATTAAGCTATGTTCATTAGTGTTCGCAGAGGTGACGAGGTGGATAGGGTTGAATAATATAGAAAATTTATTACAGTAGAATCTGATTATATCGTACCAGCACGTCCAAAATGCCCAAAGTCCATGATTTTCATTTCTTCTACTTCTAGTAGATATAATGTTTTCAAATTAGTTGACGCCTCAAGGTTGGCACCCATGCGGCCTTGGGAGCTACTAGTAAGATTTGGCAGATAAGTTACTAGTACAAAATTTATTTTATTTATTTTTTAAAAAAAATGGCAAATCCCTATTAGGATTTCTTCTGTTTTATTGACTTTAGTCTAGTTTTCCATATTTTACTCAGAACTCTTCTCAGTTTCTGAGGGGTAGGATGTTTTTTTTTTTAGAAATTCTAAATTAGGAGACCACACTTACTTTCCAGTAAGATCGGAGTCTCCAATAGTGGTTGACCGCATACAGTGAGGAGTGGGATTTCCCTAAATCTTTTGTCTTTATGAAAATCCCATTGAGCACACAGACTTGTCACGCACTTGGAGATATTTATTTTAGGCTACATATCTAGTAGGCCACCTTTTTCGGCACATGAAAGTATATTTGGCTGTGGATTGTTGTATGTCGAAATTCGACCACTTATTTTTGTGGTTTTAGTGTCCTAGCTTATTCTTTTGGCGCACCGCTTTTTCTTTTTCTTCTCTACCTATCCTTCTATTCTCTTCTTGAAGATTTTTCTTTTTACATTTTTCAACCTCCCCCAAGTTTTGAACTTGACAAATATCAACCACTTAACATATATCTTTTAAACTTGAATTGTCAACTGAGATGTCATGAGACACGATTCGTGGAGGTACTCGTTGATGTTGAATATTAAGGAAACATTTTTCATCATATTTTGAGCCACTGCAATAGCGAGCGATGGTTCTGTACACGATTACATTTTACTTTCATTTCGTTATCATTATCCATTTGGAATTCTCCGTTGAATTATCCGTTATTTCTACTTTTGTTTCCATTGGTAACCATAGACTTGAATGTTGTTGTAGTTATCTGAGCCCAAAACTAGTATTAACATTTTAGAATCATAAATTTATACATATTTTGTGTTTACGTGCCTGCGATGCGACTTAAATGTCTACTAGTCTAAATAGAATGCTTCAGAATATTAATTTTATCATTGTGTGCGGTCCCTTAGTTAAACTTGTGATATATTCGGATTTTTTATGTGAATTGTTGCAACCTAAAAATTTAATACGTCGAGGTAATTAATTTGAAAGTTTAAATAATTATTGAGTATATGTATATTAAGATATAAATTTGCGTGGAATATTAATATAATATTAAAATGAAAAGTATAATGGTGAATTGAGCAAACAAATATATGTAAAGGGTTTTGGTACCTACCCCGAACGGTTTTTGGTTGCCATACTTTCCAAATATCCGATAAATGTAAAATGTGAATGTCAGAAAATACCGCCGCATGTTAGATATTCTCTCTTTTTTTTTTTTTTTTTGTAATATTATTAAGTGACATGTAACAGCTAACATCGTCTGTATTACACTAACTGCATATAGCATGGGATTAAGGCAGGTCATCGTAATCCTACTGTATTATTAACTCTACCTTCAAGTTAATGAACTGAAATCCTCCTGTAAAATTACATTTCGATTCCTTCCGTTTCATACGAATCCTCAAATTTGACCAGTGTTTTCCACCGAAGTAGTCGTGCTCTCAAAACAAACGAAAATCCTTCTGGACTTGGAAAATTCTCGTTTCTTTATACATTGTGTGAATCTGATGATAAATGTGTGCACCTGATAATACAAGGTGATATTAACGGAAAGATAGTCAGTGAATGGGATAGTAAGTTGAATGACCGAATAAGTAACATAGTCACCGTGACATTAGTAACAAAACCTTGCTCTCTTAATCCAAGATATGGGAGAAATGTATCAATAAATAATTCTACAAACCGAATATGTGTCGGTTACGATTAATAAATATAATATCATGTATGAATCCTAAAATGAAATGAAATTAAATGCAAGGAACACAAGAAAGGGTGCCTTAAGAATGTGTGAGATATTATAGTTCGTTTAAAGGTACGAGAGAGGACTCGTAGAATTAATTAAAATTCTTTATATATGAGATAAAGACTTGTTATAATCCGCACTTCAAGTTTTTTTTCCTTCTCAGAATATTGTAGAATGTAACTATATTCACGGATTTACACCATATTTTACCACAAGTTAAATAATTATACTATTACATTGCTGATATTCAATTTCATATGTGGATTGATACATTTATACATATCCTTATCGCATGTTCATAAAATTCTGTTTAGTTTCTCTATAGATGTAATAAATGTTCGTCAATTGTAGTTAGATGGTTTCTTTTAGACTATTTTACCCGTGTCAATACGCTGTCCTGTATGAGTGTGCGTGTGTGTGAATGAATGACAATTTAGTTACAAGTGGTAGCATTTAATATTGATTTACTATGATAGTGATTATAAGAAGTGTATAATAGCATGTTATATGTATTAGTGTATGATGGAAGTCATGAAAGATAACTAATTCTAAAGTAGTCTAAATCGGCTCTGGGAGAAAAGCCAAAATAACAGGACGAGCCTGAATAACGACAGCCTTTTCAGAAATTTCAAAAACTTCTATTTGCGGAAAATATACAGTGCGTTCCACGAATAATGCTAAGGTCCACCTCCTGAAGAAACGAAGGCAGATAGAAACATGATACCTTTTGTAACCTTTAAGGAACTTAAAAGGCAACATTATGCTGAGAAGGAGAATCCCCCACAAGGGGGGCTAAAGGGGGTTATTGGGGGTAACTCAAAAATTTTAAATAGCAACCCCCATCGTGTGGTACCTCGTTTGAAAGGTATCACGTGTATTGACCTGTTCTGGAAAGTGCATGTTGATTGCATGTCCGTAGCCAACATGGCTGCCATCCGTAAACTATGATCGAAGAAACATTGAAAACCTGTAAGCATAGAGTAACATAGCATGATTTGGAACATACCTCATTAATGCAGGAGATGCTCGAAGTGTGCACCGCCCACTTCCTGGCAGTAATGTAAACGTTGGACGAACTCCTCTCGAACACGGGTAAAAGTCATTACCGGTATAGAATGACAGGCAAAAACTATGCGTTGGCGCAACTCCGCAATGCTGTTCGGCTGCATGCGGAACACTATAGTCTTCAAATAGCCCCAGAGAAAAAAGTCGGGTGGAGCAAGGTCTGGCGAACGGGCTGGCCATTCAATGGTGCCGCGACGACCAATCCATCGTCGCGGAAACTCACTATCTAAATAGTCACGTACAAGGCGGTGAAAATGGGCAGGACAGCCGTCATGCGGAAAAACGGGCGGAATCTCTTCAAATTCTTGCGGATTCTCTTCCATTGCCCCGACAATCAACGGTGCAATAAAGTCTTGCAGTAGCGCCAGGTACTTCTCACCCGTTAATATTCCATCGATGAAGAGGGGTCCGATTATGTGATTACCTAAGATACCCGCCCAGACATTCAGCGACTCTGGGTGTTGAGTGTTGCCTTCACGAAATACATGAGGGTTTGTGTCACACCAATATCGGCAGTTCTGCCTGTTGACCTTGCCATTCAAGTAGAACGTACTCTCATCGCCGAAACACACGTTTGTCAGCACAATGGTCCCACGTGCCAATGACTCACACATCTGCTCACAAAACTCGATACGCATATCGGGATCATGTTCACTTAACTCCTGGACCATATGTAGTTTGTATGGATGGAAGGTATGTTTTTTTTAAGATTCTGTATGTCGTTGTGCGTGACACATCACACGTTTGAGCCACAGTTCTTATGGACTGTTGAGGATGCATATTCAGCTCCGCCAACACTTGTGTCTGTGTTTCTTCCGTAGCAACAATAGGGTTTCGAGGCTTTGGGGCATTGGTCACACTTCCTGTCGTAAAGAATTTGATTAATAAATGGCGTACAGAAGAAACATTAATTGGGCTGCGCACATTTTGTTCATTGAACAACCGTGCTGTTGCACTGTACGAACGATTCGTAGCACCAAAGAGTAACACAATTTCAATTCTCTGTTCAAGAGACCACATTATGTATGCAATGTAGGATGGTCAAACGCACCAGCACAAACACACGTCTACGTCCTTCAGACCTACTATTCCGGGTTGTAATGTAGCGCACTGTTGGTCGGGAAAGCACATCTGATAGTGGTGCACGAGTACGCAGAGTAGATTTGCTAAAGTACGTGTGTCCAACATCAAAGCGCCACCACGGGCAACTCGTCGTCAAGAACTACATCTCCTCGTCCTTAAGAGTAGCAGTTAGACAGTAGCGCAATGGTAAAGTGTTGGTTCAGTACACGTGCGGTCCGGGGTTCGAGCCTCGGAGGGTTCAGATTTTTCAATAATAGTATGGTACTCTCTTTTCTATCGGTTTCAGTTCAATTTGCATGTTTTGTATTTGCAATACTGTTATAGTATTAGTTGTGTGGTATGTGTATTGTGCATTCGTTCCGAACTAGACCTACGTTAAACTTTAGAGTTTGTTGTGGACACGGTCTGATCTCTATACGCGATTACTTTTCCAGCGAGGTACCACACGATGGGGGTTGCGGGGGGATGGGGGTTCAAAATATTTGAGTTACCCCCAGTAACCCCCCTTAGCCCTCCTTGTGGGGGATTCTCCTTCTCAGCATAATGTTGCCTTTTAAGTTCCTTGAAGGTTCCAAAAGGTTTCATGTTTCTATATTCCTTCGTTTCTTCTGGAGACGAGCTTTAGTGTTATTCGTGGAACGCACTGTATACATTACTTTAATTTTTTTTTCTTTCTTGACTAATTCAAATGTTCGATCTCCATTATGGAAATTCAGATACTGGACATAGGTTATTTAACGTTTGGAAATAATAGACAAACAATCAATTTAAACTTCTCGTCACCTGGGCTGGGTTAGGGCAACTCCCACTAGTGCAGTTTCCTGGATCCAGGTCGGGGTAGTATGAAGGAACATGTGTCTCTTCACGTGTGGTACCAACACGTACCTGCACGTGTTGGTAAATACGCCACTTTGTAACACTTTTTCTTTTATCTTTTATACAAAATAGAAGTGAGTCATATCATTGTTATAGCTTTTCTACACACGGGAAAGGCTACTCTGCAACGCACATGTGTTTTTGTTTGTGTTTCATGAAAATTAAGGCCATAAAAGTCCAACACCCTTAACATGGCGTATTTACCTGCACTTACCTTATTTGCATCATAATTTTCTACTTAATTTCAAGTCATATTTCTATAAACGTGCACTAATTATCTTACTGACCTATTAAAATATTGGGATGGTTAACTATTTCCATTTCTTTACTTTGCATGTATTTTGGTGCGTAACATATAGATCTATACATTGCTTACATACTATTCAAATTGACCAAATTTTTATTATTTGTTTTATAAGCCGTGTATGGTTTGAATGATCTCACTTTCCTTTTATAATTAGATATATATGATTCGTTAATCACTATAACGGAGATCGAGATATGCATATAATGATTATACATACTGTATATATAATGATTATAATACATATTCATCGAGAAGAAAGCCTGTCCGTATTTTGGAAGTAGCAGCTACTAGGAATTGTTCATTAAGTGATGTTTCACTGTATTTAAAGCTTCTTGTCAGTCATACGCAGAATATTATGTTAATAGCCTTAATGTAAATATTATAACAATTAAAGAAAAAATGATATAATTGTACTTATGAATAAGAATGCTTAATTTATCAATTAAAAGTAGGTTGATTAAGTTTTTATTTTTCTTTGTTTCTTTCTTGCTCGTAAAACGAATAAAATTTCTTCGAAATGCAAAGCTCAGGAAGCTAGTACCGGTATTGCTCATTAGTAGTGCACTAAGTTCTGAGTCATATAGTCACGAATTTCAGATCGTACAATGCTGGATGTACGGCGGTCATGCATTTTACAGTTTCTGGATGTCACTGCATACATAGTTTCTTAGCATTAAGAACACGAGAACTTTATATGACTATAAGTGTGTGTCTAGTTCAGTCTACAGGATGTTCATGAACACTTTTTCCGAGAACATCCTTATATTAGCAACGATTGTTGATATCTACGTCTTCATAAATCGAAGATTGCCAGTGATAAAAATGTTTCGTTTCTAATTGTATGAAATAATTCTTCTTTCTTGTGTTTAATATGATTATTATTACTTCAATTTTCATTTAACATGTTACTAGAATTATTTGAATCGATCACTATTGTCATTAAATAAATAACAATACAAAATTGAAAAATAAAAACGATGCTAATACAATGCTATCATACTTACGTTTGATTTTATGCACTGCATCATTCATCTGTTAAATGAAGGGTGTGAGGCAAGAAAATGGAACCCATAATGTTACTACTTTAAGAAATTAGAGATTTTCTGCTGAACAATTCATTTTCAAAGTCAGAAAGCTTATTTTTCACGTAATACTACGTATATATGAAGGGTTAAACGGACAAGATTAAACAAAGCGGTATGATCATGACATGATCATGAGACGTAAAGCTAAAAGATTTATTTGTTTATTTTTTACTCAAGTAAAGTAAAATACTTCTTCAGAGTGTAGGTACGCATCACGAACAAATCATTCTTTTAGTTGCAGATAATTTCTTATGATAATCATTGACAAAAATATAGACATGCAGACGTTGTAAGTAGGCAAAAACCAGGAAGTAAGGGAATCTAGCACAAAAAAACTCAAGAAGAAAATTGTGCTTGCCCAACCTCTGTGTTCACTGTTCTTTTACCATACTAACTTGCTGGAATATTTTAATTTAAAGGTCATTTACCGGAAATCTGCTTTTCTTCTCTTTTAGGAAGGAAGAGAATATGTAATATATTTTCATAGTATATATGTTTTCTACCATTTTGCAGCCCCAAAGAGTTTGCCGATATAATGATTTTCTCGTTTGCCAAACGATTTCCTTGTATACTTGGGGTATTTAGAAAAGTAATTAGCTTTTAAGTACATCTAATAAAACACTTAGGTAACTACCACAAGTAACATCGTATTTGCAGGAAACTCTTAGGTGTTTGCCTTCCCCTCAACTTTTAAAACATAGATTAAATTCGAACAACAACAACAACAACAACAACAACAACAACAAAAACAAAAACACTATTACTTTAAGGCAGGAAATGTATACACAGCATACACCATACAGAACCATTAGCGGGGCCGCAGTGGCTCAATGGGAGAGTGTTCACTTCTGATGCGTGGAATCCACCCCAGCTCGCGCCAAATGAGTTTTGAAATGAAATGAAATCTAAGTTTTACGTCCACGATTATGCCAGCTAGGCTAAAGGAGACGGTAATGATGACAATTGAATGAAATAATGGAATGAAGAAAGTGGGAAGAAACGGGAGAACCCCGAGAAAACCCACGCACACAGTGTTCGTTCACCAGAAAGCTTACTTGGCTCTAGCTGGGATCGAACGAAAGACCCCATGCACCAGTGGTGAACGCTCTACCACTGAGGCACCGCAGCGCCAAGTGAGTTTTTGTAGTGGACAAAACCCATGTGATTATTTCTTCTCGGAGTTGTTCCGTTTCCTTCCCTCTCTTCATTGCACCATTTCATTTATTAGCATTATCACTGTCTCCCTTAGCCTCGGACTATATTCGTGGGTGTTAAAAAAAAGGAACCATTACCAAACACAGTGCTACAAACAGATAAATCAAACATGATACACAGTCACTAAAACAAAAGAAATTTTCATATTATGTTAACCGACATTACAGCCGTTGAGTATTTTATTTTCAGTAAGTTGGAATACTTTGTTCCTTCATGAGAGCATTATGTAAAAAGACTAAAGTTACAAGCAAGGGCGCCCATCAGGAGGTCAAGGTGGGGCGCTCGCCCTCCCCCCTAGAGGAAATTATACTTCGGAAGATCGAAAACCTAATAGAATTTTTAGAATAGTTACAGCAAAATTTGAAACTATATTTAAAATATCGGTTATGCTTGCCCCACTCTGGAAACCACAACATGGTCGCCCTTGGTTACAAGCACTCATAATTCGGGAAAGTGGAAAACGAGGTGTGTTTTTCGTAGTCAAACAAAATTGTTGAAGTATTTATTACCTTTATGAAATGAATGAGAAATGCATCTAGATAGCATATTCATGTTTTCTTCCTACACCATATTGAAAAATTGATGTTGGCATCTGTATTCACATTCATGAAACAGGATTTAATCTACATCGTTGTGTGTATATATAAGGAAATGGCGTAAACATAACACTTTTTATAGAACATGAATGTACATTAACAACACATAATCAGGATAACTTGTGTTAACTACAACAAACCTATTCCAAGTATGTCGTTCCCTTAGGTAGCGCGTGCGAATCTCTGTTTTTATTTTAGTTATTTATCTTCGATTCCTGGTAGAAGCTCATGTAGTTCGGATCCTATGCTAAGTAGTAAGTTCATGTCTTATATAGGTTATTGCTAAAAGGGGCACTTAACTCCAATTTAAACAACCATCAAAAATACGATCTTGATATTTGAGGCGCTCAGAGCATACGAAACTCCAAGTTCAATTACCAAAATGAATTCATTGAGCCTTATACAGAGTCGTTCTGACGCGTGATTAGTGCTATACTAAAGAGTTTGATTAGCATGTTTCCTGCAGTAGTCAGGCGTTTAGTACAACGCTAATCATGCGTCAAAACGACTCTGCATAAGGCCCTTGAAATATTATGTCCCATGGTTATGCCGGCTAGGCTAAAGGAGACGGTGATGATGAGAAATGAATGAAATCATGGAATGAAGAAAATGGGAGGGAACAGGAGAACCCCGAGAAACCCCACGCACACGATGTTCGTCCACCACAAAATTCACTTGGCGCGAGCTGTTATCGAACCAAGGATCCCATGCAACAGAGATGAACGCTGTACCACTGAGCCATCATGGTCCCTCCAACTTCCAGAAAAAGCTATTTTGAAGTTTGAACTGTACGTTTAAGTACATGGAAAAGTCAACACTATTTTTTTTAATCATAAGGGCTATTTACAATATTCGAGCATAAATCTTTTAATCACTGAAAGAAGCTTCAGATAGCGATCTTAAAGACGAAATAAATCGAAAATGATCAAAAGTTTACTTTATTCTCATATGCACTAAACGTGGCATTTAGTTTATTCTCTCTCAAATTGCAACCAAATTAATATTGAAGTAAGATTTGAAGCTTTCCTGGCGGTGTATATGATAAAGTTCTTCTCGAGCAATCAGCCAGGTGAAAACTGGTGGATAGGCCAACGTTTCGAGAGCTGTCATCGTTCTCATCATCAGGGCAATTATGTAGAGATCAGCGGATATAACCCTCAGCCAATCAGTACCACGGACTACGGAACATAGCCAGCCAATCACAGCTCCATTTTTCAGATTGAATCAGCCAATCAGGAACCAGCATTTTTGCCAGCCCAGAGTATATATTACTTATATCCGCTGATCTCTACATAATTGCCCTGGTGATGAGAACGATGACAGCTCTCGAAACGTTGGCCTATCCACCAGTTTTCACCTGGCTGATTGCCCGAGAAGAACTTTATCAAATTAATATTGTCTCAGAATGTGAAACTACGCTAGATTTCCGAGCTACATGAATTCAATACTCAAACTTGAAGTAGTACATCTGTAACTACAATTTGCAATAGAGGAATCAGATGAAGGTAAACTCTGTTCTTTGAATGCTGTATCCGTGTCAAAAAAGCCATTACTAGCTATATCTTGCTGTTGTTGAATGGGGATTAACATCACAAACAGAATAGGTAATTATGTATATTACTTATGTTTTCAATGAAAAAGAAGAAAATCACAGATTAAATATATTCTTGGCACTGAATCTATATCAAAAATCTGCTTGTCGTTATGTATTTCCGTTTTATATATTTTACTTGTGATCGATTAAACTTAGGTCTCCACCACTTCCGGTCTCAGCAGATATATGACTCGAGACAAAACTCATTCTTGAAGCCCTGAATCTTTGTCAGAAACCATCATTTTATTGTCTCTGATCATTTTTTGCTGTTTGGAAATAAGATTTGAAACCATAAGTACCAGTAAATTCCAATATCACTTGAAGTTTTTGGTGGAGTACTGCGTATGGTGATGGTATGTTCTCTTGAGACGATCAGTCGATTGCTGAAATCACCTTGTCGCTATCTATTACCGCTCCAGTTCTACCGCAATGATGTTGAAACCGGAAATGGTGGATTTCTATCACTTCCGGTTGAATTATAGAGTCAAAGGAGGAGATGGAACCTATCTTGCGACACTGAATCGATTGTAAGAAAACCGCTTCTCAATATCAATTGCCGTTTTTGCTCTAAGTAAAACGGTATTAAAACCGAAATAGCAGTAAATTCCAAACACTTTCGGGTTCGGTGCAGTATTAGGGATAGTGATGGTATGTTCTCTGAAATCACTTGTCACTATCTATTACAGCCTTTGTTCTATGGCGATAATCATTGAAATCGGAAATGGCTACTTTCAATTACTTCTGGTTTGAATAACAGGTTAACAAAGAACATGAAATCTAATCTTGGGACGCTGAGTCGATTGCAGAAAAACCGCTTCTCGATATCTGTTACTGTTTTTGGTATTGAAATAAGTATTCAAACCGGTAGCAATAAATTTTAACCACTCCAGATTTACGTAGTGTGTTGAGGATGGCAATGATATGTTCCCTTCGCTGAGTCTATTGCAGGAAACCACTTGTTGACACTTGTTACCATTTTTCATTCTACGGTGAAAAATGTTGAAACCGGAAATGGCTCCTTTCAATCACTTTGAGTTTGAATAATATGTTAACGAAGGAGATAAAATCTATTCTTGGGACGCTGAGACGTTTGCAGGAAACAACTTCATGATTTCTCTAACTATTTTTGGTCTGAGAGCTGTCGACAGGCGGACGGACAGTCGTTCTACGTATAAGAGCTTAGAAATGCGTGATTTCTTCATCCACATGATACGCATAGCATAGTTTGGAAGTGTAATAAAAGAATATCATGTAGTCATGTAGTAGACATGTAATTTGACAAGTAACTTCACATATGAGAAACCTGAAACTACAGACACTACTGAGAGAATATCATAGATCTATTTCCGCTTCATACATATAGAGAATTCTCAAAAAGAGCAAGTAGTAAACAGCAACGCATATAATATCGTATAACATGTCTTAAGTACTTTTGACACGCAAACAGATCCTTACTTGCTATTAACATCTAGGAAACAAACTGTGAACTTGTGGGAGCAATGACCATGAACGGAAATTATAATGCTGCTACTTGAACAATACCAACGTCGTCGATATAATCAAAGACACGCACTGAAATCTTTCACAAGTATTCTGATGACAGTACTGTTCTCGTCACAATCGGATAAAAAGTAAAGTACTTACAATTTTGTGTATTCATGTATGGAAAAACTACCACAATAATAAACGTACAGTACATCTTTTCAGGCATATTTCTTTCTAAAATAACTAAAAACTTTTTGTAATGTATTCATGAATGTGCGGATCACCATTATTAAAAGTTATTATTAAAATTTTAACATTTTATAGTTTCTTTTGTTTATTTTCTTTCTGTAAAACTGCCAACGATTATTTTGTTGTTTTAGTTGCCAACAACATAAAATGCCACCAGGGTGGGTAATTTACGTGTGAATAATCTCAAGTTCCGGGTTATACTTGGAAGTGCGTGATTTCTTCGACCACATGATATGCATACTTTTACTTGCTTGCACCACTCAGAAAAAAAACGATCGATACTGTGAATATAGCAAAAGAAAAGTAATAAGCAGGTCGCTGTTGCAAGTGGTTTTCACATCTACAACACAGAGAAGCTTTAGGTTTATACCTACTATGTACAGAAATTTCACTTTTTTTTCTTTCACCGAAGATTTACAAAGAGAAAATATTGTAAATTTATTCAATATACATATCCAACAGAAAACACACATCAAAAGAACTATAGGCTTTTATTTAAAAAAAAAAAAAAAGTAAATCTCTCAAGAAAAGAATATTTCATAACGTCGATTGACGTTGTTCTGTGTTTGCTTTACACAAGAACTCATTTGCTGAACACCCGTGTATAACACGAACATAACGTTAAGATATACAGGTTGTTTCAAAACAACACCGACAACGTCTGGGAGCTGATTCCTGACACCAAGATAAGACAAAAAGTATAGACCAACCTGGGTGCGCATTTGCTTCCTTTCTGAGTTATAGGCTGCCGAAAACATGAAAAAAGAACTTTGAAGGTCCATAGCTCCAAAATTATGGGACCTACCGTAGTCGGGTCAAGAGTTCATTAAGGAACTAATATGTGCGCTATCCAAAAATACATGTTTCAGAATCCTAAGGTACTTACGCAACAATTTTTTAGAGGGAGTTTGGCTACGGGCATATAATTTGAAGTACTCTCCAACTACCTCTATAAAATTGTTGTGGAAGTACATCAGGATTATGAAACTTCGATATTTGGATAGGGCACATACTAGTATTTAAGTGAAGTTTTGACAAGCCGACTACGGTAGGTCCTATAGTTTTAGATCTATGAACCATTAAAGTTCATTTTTTTTATGTTTTCGGATATACAAGTTAAAAGTGTAAAATCTGTTATTATAGGCTCTTCACGTAATACTGTTTCTTCTTTTGTTCTATTTATTTTATAACAAATATTATAACAGTTTGCTTTCACATATAGGTATTTAATGGTATAGCTCATTGATTTATATAAGGGAATTATTATTATTATTATCGGGGGCTCTGTGACTCAGTGCTAAACCACTTACTCTGATGCGGCCAAGTAAGTTTATGGTGGACAACATCATGCGCGTGGGTTTTCTCGGAGTAATTTCGTATCCTCCCACTTTCTCATTCCACCACTTCTTCCATTATTATTCACTTGCTTTAATCATCATCTCCCTCAACTTATTATTATTATTATTATTATTATTATTATTATTATTATTATTATTATTATTATTATTATTATTATTATTATTATTATTATTATCTTTGTACAGAGCAGGAATTTTTATTATATAATTCTACTGATTTATTCTTCAGTTCTAGTTAAGTATCATTTGCATTGGCTAAGCGGTTAGCATACACGCCTTTGGCGTGGGAGACCAGCTTTCGGTTTCTGGCGGGAGCTCATGTGGTTCGGATTCCACATTAATCAGTAGTCCATGACTTATATACCCTCGCTGCTGAACGGGAAGTTAAACTCAAAAGTCATTTAATCAAAAATAACTTTGAATTATAATTCAATTTGAGTATTAAATAACTATTCTATCAGGCCTTGTTTCCATCTTGTACTAATACATAATACACACTGAGCAAGACTATGTGATAATATGTAAAAAAAAAAAAAAAAACAGTATCACGTAACAGTTTCAACACAATAACTGTGTCTTCATCAGACTTCCACTCCTTCTGGCTGCTTCGGAGTTGGTCATCACTTATATAGTCACCGGAGATCAAATTTTAATTAGGCTCCGCCCCTTCATTAAAAGTAACACTTGTGTGGCTATCACTTTCACTTTTTATCTGCACACGTGTCCAATTAAAAGTTTTTGGATACGTGTGAACTTTTAATTGGATACGTGTGCAGCTAAAAAGTGAAAGTGATAGCCACACAAGTGTTACTTTTAATGAAGGGGCGGAGGCTAATTAAAAGTTAATCTCCGGTGACTATATAAGTGATGACCAACTCCGAAGCAGCCAGAAGGAGTGGAAGTCTGATGAAGACACAGTTATTGTGTTGAAACTGTTGCGTGATACTGTTTTTTACATATTATCACATAGCCTTGCTCACTGTGTTATTGTGTATTAGAGTATTAAATATTAGACGATATATATAAATAAATAAATTTCACGTTTTTCACTGACATATTGTTATCCTGTTGATTAAAAAATATATACAAATATAAAACCCATGGTGCTGCCAACTGGAGCCCCAAATAACGCGCATGATTTAAATAGATTTGAAGAAAAATCGGTAAAATCTAGCTTTTAAAATTTCAGTTTACTTGAAAGGAAATAATAATAATTCCCCTTATAAATCAATGGGTTACTAAAATCTTTAAAAAGAAAACAATATTAACCGACTTCAGCAAATGTGCTAAAACGTGGAACGTAATAAAAGCTCTAAAAGCAGAAAATAGTAATAATAAAGCGATTAGAAGCAGTAAATAATTCATTCCTTGCAGGGGCGGATCCAGGGGGGCGATCGGGGCGGTCGCCCCTCCAGAAGAGGAAACTTTCTTATATATATATAACCCATCCCAAAGTTTGGAGCCCTTAAAAGTAGCAGTATGACAACCAACCGCCCCCCCCCAGAAGTCGGTCCTGGATCCGCCTCTGATTCCTTGGATATATATTTTTTAAGTCTGTGCCACGAAAAAAAAATAAAACCCAATATAAAATTACTTCTGATCATAATTTTATGGAGCATTAATGTATTTGTCTTAACACATACTTTAAAGTCTTTTATATTGTTAACTTATGCTTAGGTAGAAAAATTATCCTCAGAAATCGTTTTCTTCCACTAAAAAAATTTAACACAAAATATTCCTTTTATAAGCAATATGATACAAGATCAGTATAATATTTAAAAAATCCTCTCATAGTGGTCAAAGAAAGATATCCCAATGCCTGAGTAGCCCAGCGAAGCATCTCCAGACGATCAAACAAAGTGGCCAGGAAATGAGACCTAGGGCTCTAAGCAAGCTAAATTCTTTGGGTTAGAATACTTTTCAAATCGCCAGGCAAGGTAAGAGAATGGATTTGACCAGCCAAAAACTGATATCAGATATGAAGGGCCTCCTAGTATGCTCCAGTGAAGGTGGTGCTGGCATTCCTGTCGTCTGTCACTGTAATAGATCCTAGTAGGAATAGACATGGTGTTGTTTATACATACCAACAAATATATACATGTGTTGATTGTTTGTAAACAGAACTATTTGTAGGATATTACAATTCATGATAATAATGATTTACCTTCTGGTTTTAAACACTTTATTATTTCCAATTTCATTCTATGAATTAATTACATAATTAGTTAAGTCGAAGAATAACAGAACACTGAAACTTTAAAAATCGAACTTATGTACACAAAAATTTGACACATAATTTTTTTGTTTTCTCGGATTAAAATACTGCATATTATAACACCTAAATTCCATACAATTGACGAGTTTTTATATGCTGCACCTATAGTAATAATATTGTTATAGACTACAGACAGATAGGTAAATTAACCATACAGTAAAAGAATGGTTGTCCGTAATTTCTTATATAATATGCAACATAATCAGCAGAAATTGTGTGAGTTTGGTGAGAGGAGGGTGGTTACAGAAGGAAGATTTCTTCCAGTGCCTTTCCCGGTGGAAGCGTTCCTAGCATCGCTGCTACGTTCCCTCTTTGCACAGCCATACTTAATCTCTGTATAAGAAAGACTGAAGCTCGAGTGTCGCCTGTGTTGAGAGTTATTCGGCGTCCAACTTCTTTAATAAAGTTTAGTCCTTCATGACCCCAGGACCCACAAGTTTCGATGGCGATGGTGACGAAGTGGTATTTGTCCAAGAGGTTCTTATATTTTCGTCTCTTTTCAGATTCTCTACGAGTTGCGAACATTCCAGCTTTTGTGGAAGAAGTAGGAAGATTAGAGGGGGCTAGAGTATCGGCACAAGTGAAATCCCATATTAAAGCCTTCCCTCGTTTCCATGGCACCAATGACATTCCATCAGGTCTCTTGCCGTCAGAACGACTACACCCCATTGGCTCTCTCACGGAAGGCGTTCCAGAAGAGATGAGGGCTCTCATGATGAGGTCATTAACATCGGAGTGGCAAGAGTATCTGCCAGCACTGTGGAGACATGATAGGCCATGTATACCTTTCTTATTACAACGAGATACTTTGTATCGTTTAATAATTACCTGTACCTTGGGCAGAAAGTGCTCATACTCAAGCAATATGCTTGATAGAATGTTAATTTAAAATAACAAGAGAAGAATGTTTTTAATATATGTAAAGAAATATGCACTATTGTATAATTCGTTGCTATGTAGTTGTTTATAGATACCTGATCAACATGTATGCTTGCAAGACAGTTTGAGTGAAAATACGTTAAAAGAGTATCAACTAATAAACCATTTAATACCGATCATCGACTTGTAATTTCGATAGAAAAGGTGAGAATAATAGTGTATATAATTATTGAAGATATTTTTATGTGTAAACAATTACTACCACTCAAGATTTACTGATATCATTAGCCGAACCAGGTTGACGACTACCTTTGGTGAGTCGTTGTATTATCCACTAAACTTCCGCAAGCAAGGCACCGGTGTTGTTCGCAGACATCTGCTCCCAAACGTAACGCACAAGCGATTCTAAAACTTTCGTCGGGAAGATGCAGCCCTAGGGATGGAGATGGAATAGCCTGTACCCAGGCACCTGCTTCAGGGGATGAAGTAGCTAGAAGACGTGCCTTATCCTCAGGATTGGTGGAGGACTGAAGAAGAGAAGAAAATCTGGAGTTTATGAGAGAAGCGTCCCATGAAGATTGTAAACTTCTCTTATCAAGATCAGGTAGAGCAAGTCCGCCGCACGATGTCCACTGGGAGATACAATCATTAATCTCAGCTTCAGAATCTTGATGAATATCCTGGCGAAGAAGAGAAGAGATCAATGGCATAGAGCTATGAATGGAAGAAAGGAAAGCTGGAGTGGCCAAATCAAGGGCTCGACGAATACCTAGACCTCCGTGATCCACTGGGAGAGATGCCTGTAGCCATGACCTATCCGTAAGAGAGCAGTTGAGAAGAGATTCTAGGCCAAGTTGGATGGTATTATCGTATTGATTTAGAAGATCTGTCTCGCGCCAGGATGGAGAACTATGAAGGAAATATAACAGTCTAGGTATTGCTAATGAGGCCCGCAAGAGATAGACAGCTGAGTGAGCAGAAATCTTAGATAGGCGAGTGAAAAAGAAATCTAATTTGGATATTTTGTCCAGTAACATGATGCGTCGAGTGTCAGTGTTTAGTGCTGCACCTAAAAGGGAGGCTCTGTCTGGTGATATATGTTGAATTCCAGGTGCGACTTCGTTGAGGAGGGTATGCAGGGCGTTAGCCTGTTCGTTTGAGACTCCCAGGAAACCAACTTCACACTTACTGAAATTGAGATTTAATCCAATCTCGCGAGATTGATTATGAACCTTTGTCAAAGCTTTCAGGACATCTTCCTTGTCTCCAGCTATAGTTCCATCGTCGAGATACCAAATGTTTAACTCAGTATTGATGTTGCTGACAATAGATTGAAGTGTCAACGCAAATAAAGCAGGTCCTAGGGGGTCGCCTTGTTGAACACCTCGCTGGGAGAGGATAATGTCTTCACCAAAAAAATAGGTGACTAGGCTGTGAATAGCACTGATGGATGAAAGCATATATATAAGGGAAGTGCGTTTTTACAGCAGTAAGCATAGAGTCTCTGTTGATTTCGTTGAATGCATTCCGGAAGTCAAGTTTCAAGAAAAATTTTTCTTGGTTGTGGGGATGAGAATAATATAGTCGGGCTACATGGGCTGCAACTTCTGAGCCATGTGGAATGCACACTCCCAACTGATGTGGTGACAAAAAGCTAGATAACGGTTCCCTAATTCTTTGACATATTATTTTAGCTGATAACCGTCTCCAAACGTTACCGACAGCGATGGGGCGTATATCGCCACATTTCTTCCTCAATGCTATAAGTGACGCTCCGAAAAATATTGGCCTGATTTCTTTAGGTATGTTTCCGGTGAGGATTATTTGAAGAAAATCACTGATAGTGTTCAACAGATGGTCTCTAGAGTCAATGTTCTGGTATAGTAGAAGATCCTTGAGGATGGAAGGCCGTAAACTGTCTATACCTCCTGCGGAGCCGGAAGGAAAGGATCGAAGAGCTCTCTGGACTTCATTGACAGAAACACTAGGGAGAGCTGGAGCGTTTTCGATGAGTGCAGGAGGTGTGAAGGTGTGACTGTGTGTAGGATGTTTATTCCGTAAAGCTTCTAGCACTGTAGCATTCGGAAGCGCCAAAGTGTCATCAGATATGAGGAGTCTGACTGCTCCATGGACATCGCCGTCGGAAAGTTTGTTCTCTATACTCTTCGTATTGAAGGTTATTGCATCTGTTGATAGGCGAGGTCTTTATTATTATTATTTTCTACTTTTTAGCATTTTTGTTGAAGTCAGTTAATATTGTTTTCTCTCTCTATTTTGTAAGAAAAATATTTTATTTTCTGGTTTTAGTTCGTTTTTGAAGGCTTCATTTTGCTTTTAAGTTTGTTCAATCTTACTACATTTTTGTTTCCCTGTTACTTTAATGAGATATTTAGAACTAAATATTTATTTATTTAACAATCCCCAGATACAGCTTAGAGGCCATTTTATACTGGATATCTAACCACAACAACAATGGGAAGGATTTTGGAAGGTATCGGCCAGGGCCTGTTTTAGTAGGTACCATCCCGGCATTTGCCTGGTAGGATTGAGGGAAACCCTGGAAAACCCCAATCAGGATGGTCGGCAGCGGGAATCGAACCCGCGACCTCCCGAATGCGAAGACAACGCTTTAGCACTTCAGCTACTTCGCTCGGTAGAACATTAACTCGGTATAGAGCGAGTCAGCCTACTAAACATGTGTAACCAAATATTATGGGGGCTGCTAAAAGAATTCGTAGTCAACCCAGAAGGAGTGCAGGTAGCATGATGAAATTACACAATTTTAAAGAATACATCTCTGTATGTACAAATACAAATTTTCATATTAATAACGAAATTCTTGTTGTGTTTTTGAGTCTCCTAAAGTGATCACGTGTGTGTGCAAGCACCGAATTTCACAGACATCGAGATCAGAGCTATCATCAAATTTTTGTTCCACAAAGGAAAGTTATATAGTAAATTAATGAGGAAGTCAATGAAACACTGAGGGACTCTCCTGGTCGTATGCAGTGGTGAAGAAGTGGGTGGCACAGTTTAAACGTGGCAATTTCTCAACAGATAATGCTCCACGTGCAGAAAGACTAATAACAGTTACTGTCTCCGAAATCGAGGATAAAATTCACATTATATTTGGAAATCACAGAATTTCAGCGAAACGTATGGCAGAGACTGTGGACATTTCTCGGGAATACATCTATAGCATAATACATAATAATTTGGGCATGCACAAGCTTCCCGAAAATCTGTCAGCAGGTCAAAAGTGTGAAAGAGTGAAAGCATTAAGGGAAGTAGTCTCCCATTTTGACCAGAATGTCGAACAATTTCTTTCACGAATACTAAGCATGGACGAAACACGATTCTACGGACTACGATTCTCAAACAAAACAACAGTCAATGGAGCTTCGGCATTCAATTTCCTCTCACTCCAAAAAGTTCAAGAAACAGAAGTTGGCTCGGAAAGTGTTTGGAACATTCTTCTGGGATAAGGATGTAGTCGTACTCATACACTACCTGCCCAAGTCTTAGACATTTAATGCAGAGTTTTACTCTGAATAACTCACAAAAATGAAAGACAAATTGAAAGTGCAACGCCGCGGGAAATTGAAAAAAAATAATGATATTCCTTCATGATAATGCATCCGTGCATAGAGCATTACATCCCATATTCTAGGATTTGAAGGTCTAAATCATACTCCTTACTCTCCAGATCTACCTCTGTCAGACTATTCATTTTAATTGCGTTTTTCGCTCGATCAAGCTAATTCTCTCTATTATTCTCCACACACATATTTCGAAAGTTTCCAGTCGTTTTTTTTTTAATCATTTTTGCGTAATATACATGTTTCTGACCTATAACCGTTACCAGGTTATGTAAGTAATTTTTATGGACGCTCTGTATTTTGTGGAAAGACCAAAACCATTCTTAAATATATACTTTATTCTTGCGATGCAAATAATTTCTTTCTTCGATGGGAGCTGCTAGTAACCGATTTCTTTCCCACGAATTAGAACGAAGGAGACTTTCATTGTTCACCAATACATATATGTGATACATTGTTTTGCGGTGAGAAGATTTTAGTGAGTAACAAAGACCACATTCATTTTCTGAAGTATTTGTATGAAAATCGTATTTTTATTACTTGGATACCTCAGTGTTTCTTCCTTATTCATTAATATGCAAAGACTACGTTCTGTAGTTATTTGGAACTAAATTAAGTGTTTTCTTCAATTACTTGTGAACATACTAGATTGGCAGCTGCAACCTAGTCAGACTGTGGCCTAGAAATATTGTTCAGTCGCTTTTTATCTAGAAGTTCTCACGACCAAGCTATCGTCGTTTCATTTTACATTGTGGCCAGTGAACTGTGAATTAACGCGAATTGGTGATATTTTTACCTCCAGAACTATATTTCGATCTGCGAAAGACCATTGTACATATATTCTCTTTCTGCTTCCAGCAAACAAGGGGAAAATAGCAAGTGGTTTCCCGCTGCCTTCCACTCCGCAGTATCCCAGTCGTTAAAGCCACTCTGACCATGTGTGGGACTAATGTCCAAATTGCCGTACCAATCACTATGATTTCCGACAATTTGTCTATTGGAGAACTGCTGCCTTTTCCTACAATACTCTTCGCCTGGCTGCTTGGTAGAAGTGACCCTTCTGGTAGTGAACTACCGCTGACGTAGTTCTAAATTTCACTGTAGCATGCAATCCTCCCCACCCGACACAAGAAGAAAATTACAATTGGAAGTGCGAGGTGGAAAAGAGTTGTGTGTATATATAATGACAACTTGCTGGTTGGCCAAAATACATTTGACTACTTTGCCCAACGAAGTCTTCAACTTTATTTTTCGCAATTTCCAACCGTCTCAGTCATTAGCCTATGTTGAGAGTACCAAGTGTGTCTCTAGGGCAGTGATT
Organism: Thermobia domestica; assembly: GCF_964235325.1. Classification (NCBI taxonomy): domain Eukaryota; kingdom Metazoa; phylum Arthropoda; class Insecta; order Zygentoma; family Lepismatidae; genus Thermobia; species Thermobia domestica. Next base: position 136,695,823 of record NC_137465.1, on the reverse strand, counting down.
TCACAGAACTCAAAGATCTAAACATTCATGTTTGTCTGATAAATTCTTCAGTTACTTCGTTTATTATTGTGTAAATTCTTCAGTTACTTAGGTTATTATTGTGACAACTAGGTTTATATTCTATACTATTTTGTGCAATGAGTGAAAATAGTTGTTTTTTTTATTCACTGAATCTTCATTCAAGTTATGTAGTGCCAGCAGTAGTAATATCTGATCAAGGAAAATCATGAAATAGAAATTGTTGAATTGAAACTTCGTATGAAAAAGGAATCTGGCCATGAACTACATTCAAAGCACATTACAGAAGCTTCTCTGTAGTGGTTAAAGTAAGAAGTCGGTGACACATAGATGAGCTAAGTTTTCAAGTGGAAGCTTATGTCAAATACTTACTTTTTTGTTTCCTGGTGAAGAGATTTGTCACTTCAATGTTCTCAAACACCCGGAAAATGTTGGGAAGCCTTGAGAGTCCTTCACCTAATTCCTTTTTCTCCTCCTTTTCCTCTGCTCGGCTTTTCTCCTTCCTTCTTTGCCCAGGAAGTCCTCGCCTTCTTCTTGATCAGGGTCCTTTGATGTCTTATGTGTGTGTAACCGCCTCAGAAGAAACAACCCTCATGCTTAAAAAATCGATTTTCCGATTTTGACGGTTTCAATGCCTTCAAAACCTCCTAATGTGTGTGTGTGTGTGTGTGTGTTCGTGTGTTTAATCGCTTCGGAAGGAACAAACCTTATCCCTAAAAAATCAATTTTCCGGTTTTGACGGTTTTTATACGTTCAAACTAACCCCTATCACATGTCGTTTGTCACATCCAAAAACCTGCAGTTGATCCGACTGGAGAGCTACTTAATACTAATTTGTTCATAAGTAAAAGTGTGGAAAGCGTTCTACTTACTACGTATTACAAAATTCGTACGCATAAGAGGTTTCGACGATCCTTCTTCCCAGAATAAGGAGTAGTTTAGTTCTCAGATGTTGTCCGGACAATATATAAAGAATACATAAAGAGGTGATTAAACACAAAACATCACCCGTAAAATATGCCGAAGGTAGAATGGCGATTAATGCAAAAACACTATCACAAAAATGGCTTCATCTTCTATAATCATAATCATCTCCAGCTTAATTGTGCAAAACAAAAAAAAAAAGTAATTCGAACATTGATCTCCATTGAGAATGTTCTAATGAAACTTTGAAAACGACCTCGCTGCTTCCTGATCGCAACTTCCCTTGTGGGTTTGATAATGAATTGATCTCCATTGCTTGATTTACACACAAAGGACGAACTTCTTTGTATAGGTACCAATGACACTTCAGCGATAAACCTTCTGGTTTCACTTCTATAGCAACAGCACCATTTCCTATTGGCGGTTTGAATTTGACTATCTTGCCCAACTGAATGTCAGAGTTATAGAATTCTTTACATTCGACTGATTCTTGCGATGTAAAGATAAAGTGATGCTATTTTGTGATGTTGAGTATTGTGGAATAGTACTGCTGTAACATATTCGTTGCAAACACGTTCTACTAGCGCACCTCTCTCTGCTCACTAACAGTATGACTACTTGTGGATAACACTACAGCGTATAATGGAGTAAAACAAAATATTCCAAACATTCTATAACTAACAGTACAGTGCTGCCAAACTTTAAACACGTTTCTCTCATGTATTGCATTGTAGGCAAAAGGCTTGTTTCTTCCGAGCTGGTTATATACAGGGTGTCTGAACAGTCTCATGACATAGGGCAACTCTGTTATTATCATAGTTATGTTTTCAATCTAAAGTGAAGGATTTTTTAAATCAGACGAGCCGTTTGGGCTGTACACTCTTTATGCGTCCAATGTTAAATGAAAATGCAACGTTGCCATTTACCTGGACCCACAACATAACGTAAATGGAGATATGTTTGAAATGGGGGCTGGCCATTGACACGTTAGAGTAAAAGACAGTAACTTCATTCACTTAGGTTTTATACATGATGAACCATGCATTTTCATACACCCTTGTAACTAATGGATAAAAACGCTGCAATTTTGTACAAGACAAAAATCGGCAGGGGGATCTAGTCTGGCATACTCTGTAGTACATGATGCTTGGTTCCTAACAGTCTTCTCAACCCATCAGAAAGATTTTTTTTTTCAAATGCCACTACGTTAGGTTGTTACATGATTCAAATCTACATATCATTTAATACTTGGTATACATATTATTTAGTTTATAAGGAAATACTTGAATTCCCTTCCCCCTTATGATAACCACTTCAATGAAAGGGTAGTGGTAATAATCCAAAGATACTGTACTTTTGACATAAATTTTGAAACACAATACTATAGTAGAATACAAACCGTAATTGAAGTGACATTGTAAAAACTCAACTTGACGTAGATACTACGTTCCAAATGTTATTTCAAACGAATCTGCCCAACAGAGAACTATGAATTCTGTGTTATACTCAGTCACTTTACATATTTTATTTTTCATACTTTCTTACAGTGCTGATGATGGTTGAATGTGAATTTAAACAACCTCGGGAGTGTCGGCGGACACCTTAGCCATTCCGTAAATTATGTATTCGATACTAAGTGTGCCGTTTTCGATTATTTTTATATGTCACCCCCTTCTGACCCCACCCGGAGGAGTGCTAGGGTTGCCTTGCTCACACTGGTGGCTGAACTTGGACTTACGTTAGTGGAAGTAAATCACTAATACAACCACAACAGTGCGTGAATTACCTCATTCCAACACCGACTTGTACATGTCTGAATTTGTCCAACTTGCATTGACTTTGTGGAGCTGGAGGCAGCGTTGCCAACCAACGCAAAATACAAATAAATATAGAATGATGCTTGGTTCACGTCAGAAGTTAATATTTGAATAAGCTTGCATTTCGTTCTGGTTTTCACTATGATGTACATATTACAGTCACGCATCATGTAGTGCAGTTTGGTCCTCACAGTGCTGTTAGGAGATAAGAAATTTTCGGCAAAGTAAGTTTTCATGTTGGCGTCACAAAATGTTATTTAAGTGTCAACCATTACTTTATAAACACAACATATCGTCTTGTTTCGATGTTTTAATGTGTCACGCTAAAACTGTAGAAATTTTATTTATGCAGCATTTCGGAAATGTTTTAGTGCAAAATGAGTTTTCATTATTTTTACTCCTACACGTAATTTAATGCTGTTCTTACCTTCCTCACATGTCTTAGGTTGAGTATTTCGCTTCCTCGAAAAATATATGCTAAAGAATCGTACTTTCTTCCAGTGTTTCTTCCAGACATGTTTTTGGGGGGACACTATCCACGGAGGAGATCAAAATAATACGTCTATAACATAATAATAAATAGAATGGTACCCAGTAGTGCCTCCCGGAATATTAAGTGTGCTCCCCCCTCCCGGAACTTTTTTTTATGGAAGAACGACTGCTTTCTTCGTGTGCAACTCCCTGTTCTGATATCAAATGTCTCATTCCTTAGTTACAACAGTTCACATTTCACAGATCAAGACTTTGTGGATGCTTTGTAGTAAATGTCATTTATCGTTAATAATTCCAGTATAAGTAAGCCTTAGCGTAATTTAGCATTTTCTGATGCTATAGATTACTATTCTAACATGTAAACGAGAAGGATAATCGCGTTATTTATAAAATAAAATACTGGTGGCCTTCATATTTTTCCCCTCCAATTCTCACATTAAATTATATGTACAGTTATGACGGGGATTTCAAATTTTTTTTTGAGTTTTACGTCCCACGGTTATGCCGGTTAGGCTAAAGGAGACGGTGATGATGAGTAATGAATGAAATGGTGGAATGAAGAAAGTGGGAGGAAACGGGAGAACCCCGAGAAAACCCACGCACACGGTGTTTGTCCACCACAAAGTTCACTTGGCGGGAGCAGGGTTTGAACCCGAGACCCCTAGCACCAGAGGTGAACGCTCTACCACTGAGCCACCGCGGCCCCCGACGGGGATTTCAAATCGTGAAGTCAGAAGTAAATTAATTTTGTTAGTTTTTCTTTTATCAAATTAAATTTAATGTGGAGCTGCATTGTCGTAATTGAAATCGAAACATCTGACTAGCATGTATTGCAATAAAGATGAAAGTATTAGATATTTCGAACCAAAAAGTAGCTTCAAATATGTGACGAAGCGGTATTTCAATCTATCTACAATATTAAGAAAAAAGAATATGGCATATCTCTTCGTGCTGTTGACGTGAACACAATGAATAAATTCTCTCTCGATGAATCCCGTTTTAGACATTATCTTTGCTTAATTATTGCCAGTCAAATTGTCTTTGTCATCACATCACGCAAAGATAGAAAATTGGACAGTTAATGAATATTAAACGGTGTTTATAAACTTGTATGGTGAATCTCACCAAATAAAATACGAGAATAAGGTATTTCATGTTCTTTATAAATGATTACTTAGAGAAATTTCTTTAGCTTAAGAATTTTTCATTAACTCACATAGTGTTTTGTTAGGTAATTATGTAATTCTTTATGAAATTCAGTAAGTCAGTAGCCACGTGCGGTTTGTTAACAATATCAAGATAATATCCGGCATAAAAATATAATGCTGATGAAGAAATTTATCTCCAAGTAATATAAAAGGACATAACGTATAAGTAATAAATGCCATCTCCGATTCTCAGGAAAATAATATAATAATAACTATTTTCATAAGGAAAATAAATTCACTTTAAGAAAACGTTATTTCAAATCTTAATCACTGTCAATGTTCCTTCGGAGAGTAAAATATTATCCCTGGGAAATATTTATTGTTGGTCCTCCTCCTTACTAGCAGAAATATCAAATATATTTGAAAATCACCTCATATTTAAAAACAACACCACGTGCTTCTCCACATGGATCAGAAGCAACCGACGGGTGCCATCTCCGAAGAAATACGAGAAGGACACGGAAAGTCACGAAGAGGCTCCGCCTCCAAATTCGAGTATAAAAAGAGCATTTCAAGAGGCAGAAGACATCAGTTTCGGCTGATCATTCCTACCTTTCTCTTCGTGCTGCTCTGAGAAGGACATTCCTAAACAACAAACCATAAGCCCTCCGAGGCAGCTGCGGTAGCTCAATGGTAGTGCGCTCACTGAGCGTGCGCGGGTTTCCTTGGGGTTCTCCCGTTTCCTCCCACTTTCTTCACTATTTCATTCATTTTCCATCATTATGTCTCGTTTAGCCTAGCCGGCATAATCGTGGGACGTAAAGCTTAAAGATTTTATTTCATAAGACCTCTACGCTGTTCTGGGCAGGAGATCGGATTCACAGGAAAAAGATTATCATCAGAGACAATTACTCATTTGTAACTCAGTGTTCATGAACTTGTGTAGAAACTTTTACAATAAAAAGGTGAGCAAAATCCGTATACGTACCACTTCTCTCTCATACGGTATAATATTTACGTAGTTTTAAACTACAGTTTATTTGTGAGAATGTCGCTTCACTATGAGGTTAACTTCTCAATATGAAGTTTAACACGCAAACTTTTATATCTCTGTTTTATAAAATCGATGACTCTAAATCGAGTGGATAATAAGTCATTCTCAAGTTGGGACAACGGGACATATAAAATGAAATCCAACAGGACACAGAGGCATGAAGATGCTATTCCTCTCACTTTCTTCATTCCACCATTTCATTCTTTTCTCAACATCACCGTCTCCTTTCGCCTAGCCGCCATAATCGTTGGACGTAAAACTCAAAGATTTCATTTCATTTTGAATGAAACAATAACTACCTTTCCCTCAGGACACACAAACAAATGTAAGTACCTGATAACAGTAGCAAAAAAAGAAATTTACAAAACCAATAAACTTAGCAACAATAACTAAGTTTTCTATATACTGCTCAGGATGGCCCCCACTAACTTTTCCAAATATGTTTGAGCATAAGATTGATAGTATCTTGCATTGTATACAACAGTTGTTCATTTAATTTCCAGATTACTTTTTCGTAAATATTAAATGTAGCTCGGAATCCTCACTGCAGTTACACGTGGTAACATATCACGATGATGTCACGAGCTTATTGCTAATGTGAGACCAAGAATTATTACTTACCCATATCCTCCATACAAATTAATACTTGCCTGAGACGACACCACGTTATGTATTTATTCCATACCGTATATAAATTAATGAGGCGCTTATTTTCTAAAGGAAACATTTCCATTCTAATTTCTTTTTTCGAAATTCCCCATTTACATGAGTTTAGATATTAAGTTAGTATTTTCGTCGAAATGTCTACCACTTTTATTAATTTCTACTGTAAAATTAGTAATTATGGAATCTCTCATCTGAAAAGGGAATCTAAATAAAACTGTAAATGTACCCGTTTGAAAATAAACTCCTCAATTATTCCATCAATATGATATCTTAATAGAGATGTCGTGCATATGAATAATATATACAGCTTCCAAGAGTCTAGGTTTAGCCAAATGGTCTGTGATTTATATCATGTTTCCCACCAAAATTAATCAAAATTACAAATGTCCCGGTTTCCCTCCAAAACATAAAGAATATCATTCCTGCAACATTATAAATAAAATCCCGCTTTTATTAGTAACCAAGAGAAGGCTATTATAACCAAGCATTGGTGAAGCATGATGGATATCTGCATACTTATATATGCTGTTTATGCTTTCCGGAACAAGACGTGGTTGTATGGTCAAGTGCAGTAGTCTTGCACAGTGGTCAAGGTACCCGTGGCACCTGATCGAAAACTCTTTGCTATGCTGGAAGGTTGAAATTGTGCTTTAAATATAAACTGCATGTTGCGAGTAAGAAGTGTTGTATACATTACATATGAAAAAAGTTTATTTCTGATCATATTTCTAAACAAAAATCTCAGATGTTTATTTAGTACTAACCTACGGTTTCTTTTTGTCAAGTTTACTTTACTATAAGGTTACTTCTCATCTCAACATGACGTTTTAATCAAATATAGTGTGAAGAACAACGGATAAAATTGGAAGAAACTACGATGAGCACACACTCTAAGTTATAGTGAAAGGAACACTTAAATAACGCATTGTAACACATTCAGACCAGTGATGACGCCAGCTTTAATTTCTTGTGGGGGCAAGCGGATGAGTTCAGACATTTTGGGGAGCAATTATTTTTCTTATATTAAAGACAGTAGTTTAATATTACTTGTCCTACATTACAGTACATGATATTTGGGGACAGATGAGGGGCGGACGATATTATCGGGTCGCCCGCTCCTTCCGCCCCTTCTAGCGACAATACTGATTCAGACACTTCATCAGATAATGACAACTCGAGATGCTTCAACAAAGTTAGCAACTGCCTGTAGTAAGCCCTTTATTCCTTTGATTTGGGTAATAGATATCACTTGCGAAAACAGGGTGATTAAACGATATCGTCACCCTCAGCATTACTTTGGTCAATTTTCCAGCAAGTCGCCCCTAAATCGGTTAATGCATTTATTCCATGCTTTCTCGTTTACCACAGTTATTTACCCAGTCGAAAGTGATTATCAATGATTCGTGAACGAGAATTTAAAAGAGTCTTCCATGTAAATCGAAGATTATAGGTAGTTTATGAAGTTATTTTAATTAAGTCTTGACATTTTCCACACATTACACAAGTCAATCAATAAATATCGTTTTTTTATTAATTTAAGCCTTTTCTTGTGTACTTTTAGGTGTTGAATTCGAAAATAAGCATAAAACGTGCGTAGGATGTACTGTTTTCTTCACCACTTTAATTCTGAAGTTAAACATGATTTATCATTTACTTGATGCTTATAACTCAATAATGTAGTTTTCTTGTCCGTTGAAGGAATATGTACCACTGCAGGTTAAGGGAGATGGTGATAGTGAGATGAATGGTAGTGGTAGAACGAATAAAGTGGGAGGAAACTGAGAACCTCTAAAAGATCCACACACACACACACACACACACACACAGTGTTTGATCACCACAAGGCCCACTTGGCGAGAGCTAAGATCAATGCAAGTATCCTAAGAGTGCAACTTGTGAGTCACTTTAAGGGTAGCAAGATCTTTGGTTTTATTTCCAAAGTGTGAAGCATGCTCATTGTGATTACGTTTTGTGATTTATTGTACAGTATGTCAACTCGTCGTTGTGTAGACTCTCCTAATGTATAATGTTATAATAGAGAATGTGTGGCATATAAACATCAACATAAGAAACTTCAGTAGAAAGATGTACCTCACATATTTCGGGATACAGTGTGTGATAAAAATAAATATTGAGTGCACCACCAGGTATGTTGTATGTATATGTAAAAGAATTAAGCAAATGGTCAAATGATGTCTAATGAAAAGGAAGCATGGATCTGCTCCCATGTCTTGGGGAATAAGAATGATACTGGCTACATTAACATTTGCCAAAACATGCTTTAAAAATTTGACAAATTGAGATGCCTAATAAGAAACTTATCTTTCTTAAGTCACATTTGGAATTTCTTTTTCTGAAAATCTGGTAGCTGTCATTAAGGAACAGGCTGAATATTTTCATCAAAATATTTGGGAAAGAAAAAGAATATATTATCAAAGTCATTGAAATGTGACTATTATTTGTTATTATCGCTGATCACACCATCGACAAAATTGGTGCTGTCTCGTAAGAGGAAGACTAACATACGAAGTTTTACAGAGAAGAGAAAGAGAAAATGTAAGTTATGTGAGTGATAGTGCCAAATACATTCAGATGAGTTATGTGTACACATGTGTATACATTTTTTAAGAGTCTCGTACTCTAGTATGGTATGTATTACACACAGTTAACAAAATAATTTTGTGTGTTACAGAAGAAATGAAAATACAAAAAAAAATGTATTTTCGGACATAGACACGAACAAAGCTTAGTTGAAATCATTTTGAAAAGTAATTGAAAGTACGTTTTAGTAGGGCTTTGTTATTAACCTAAAGAACAAAACCCTTGACGTACAGCAAATCTGGCAGCCATTGACGATTTTTCCTTATTGCTTATTCTATAGCGAGTATTTACCCCATAATAATAGCTGCCTTGATAATACCTTAGGCAAATAGGCAAATTCAAACTCTACGAGAACGTTCAACACAAAATAGAAAGCTCTTTCTCACAATCCATTGGCGTTGTCCATCGCTGTACACGAATTAAATGCACACTTCTAAGCTTAAAGTGCTGTCAATTCTACCTGGAAGTGAAGGAGTACGCGTAATCAGTGCTAAGTAAAATTGTGGGGTGTATGGAATGTACGTATATCTGAAAAAGTTTAAAAATGAGTAGAATAATTTGACGAGAAAGAACTAAGTTTATGAGGTAAACTGTGAGAGACATGTGAGAAGTCAAGGGTCACTGTAAAATTTGAGTATGTATGTTGAGTTGTTAAGCTCTTGTTTAGAAGTAAAAGTTGTATTGTTCAGCACTCATGGTGGTTAACATACAGCTGAAAGTTGTGCAATCACAGATAGGTGGTTCATCAGTGTGTAGTTTTTCTAACTTGCAAAAAATATAGTTAAATGTAACATATATATTCGGACTACTTTCACACATTTGGGGCACTTTCGACACATGTTTCCCCCTCCCCCTTCGTTGTGATTTTTAATAACTATATATCAAAAATATCACATTAGTATTATCATATAGAAAATAAAAATCTGCATCCTTTTTCCATTGCATGAGATGCTCCTAGAATTTGAACAAAATGTCAGTAGCCATAGAGGCCGTAAAGAATGCAATGATACTTGCCAAGGGCGTCGATTTCTCTGTAAACTAGGAGGGGGCATTCAGATGCAGAAGGTATAAATATGAGGATTTTAAGAAAAATTGCATTCAAATTATGCCAAGTATTGTATATTCATAAATACAATGCGGGGGCCCACTTGAGCTTTAAAAGGGTAGGAGCCCTCGGCCCCCCAGGATCGGCGGCCTTGGTACTTGCTACTGCTTCAAGAGCTTTTCAAGTCCCTCGAATACATTACGTGACAGGTTATTGAAAGTTAACTGCAAGAAACATTTTGGTGAACATACAACATTTACTGAAGAAGATGAACACGCAGTAGAAGAAAAGTTAATTATATTAGACGGGTACGGGTTCATCCAAGAAAATGAGATGTGGTACTGTAAAGCGAAAGACAATAGTGTCAAACTTTTAACATCTGCACAGAAAAATAGTAAGATAGAAAAATTAAAAGGTAGTGACACATAAAAGAACGTACAGACATAAAAATGTTGCAAAACACAGTAACAAAAGAGAAAACTCAAAAAGAGAATTATTGTGCTATCTGCCGGGGTTAGTTTACGGCAAAAACAATTCTGCTGATTGAGTTCAATGTACAAAGTATTTTCATCAGTTTAACGACAGGCCCGTATCCACGGGGGGCTAGGGGGCCGGCCCCCCCCCCTACACTTTGGCTGGCCCCCTTAACGTTTCACGGTAGGCTTGCAAATGAACTATAATATGGTGATTAAGTATAATATGATTTGGTCGGGCCCTCCCTAACTTCTACCGGGCTCCCCCTAAATTTTTGGTCTGGCTACAGACCTGTTTAACGAGGATTGTGTTCTTCACCCAGACGATCCCTTCTTTGTGTGTCAACAATGTGAAATCTCAGACAAATATGAGTATAATGTTTGCTCTTTCCTGTATATGAAGCTAACACTAATATTTTAATCTATAACCACACTTTTGGTAACATATGATTAACCTAAATTAACAAATACTTTATTATGAAGTACAGAATTTTTCTGCTCTCTGGACTAGCTCACATTTAATACTTTATTTTTTAAAAAGAAAGACTTGTTTCATATATTTCTTGTAACCGAACGTATTTTGTGATTATTCTTTCCCTCATTTGTAACTCAGTGACATTTTTTAACATTTTCCGGAGCTGTAAATGAAGGTATTCTACATTCCTAAACTTATAGATCCCCGTGTTTGATTAAAGTCCATGAACTACTTTAAGAACAGTGATGTGCGTTGTGGAATTATTAGTGACACTATCATAGTACGTAAGGTTTTAATATTGATGTTGATATTACCCCAACAACCTGCCGCTTCTTAATCGTTCATTTCAATTGTGCCTCCACAGCCACACATTGCTTTTGGGTAACATGTGTTGTATCTGTCAACTAGCTGAAATAATATACTTAATCATGGGCTGTAATTCATTTCTTTAATAATTCATTACAATTTTCTAGTAGCGTTAATGTCTTTAGGGTGTCCGTATTGCCCCAAATGACCATACATATCTCTAAATCAACATTATCAGAAAACTCTCGAAATACTGTTTTGTAAAATTGAACATTGGACTGCATTATAATACAAACGTCCAATACGGAGAATAAACTATTGGAAGACTATAATTATATCAACGTAAATGTATTGCATATTTCAAGAAAGATTTGCTAACTAGGGAAGAAGACTTTCTCACTGCATCAAATATTTTTCAGTAGATGATGATTTTGCTTTTCAAAATAGAACCTTTCTGCCGATCTTTAGTTTGCGTGTATCTGAACCATTGTGTATTATTAACATTAAGCTCACCAAGGGATGTAGATCCACGACACTGGACAGTTCTTTATCAGCAACATTTAAGGGACAAGTAATTGCACTCTTCTATACCATGAATGAACAACTGTGTGATGTAATAGCGGTTTTGAACATACCAAACACGCAATGCTCGATGACATAAAGAACGTGGAGGTTGTTATGTGTGTGTGTAAACATGATGGAGCTTACGCAGACGGACTAATATACTACAAAAGGAAGACTCTTGATATGAAAAGACCTTTTACTCTATTCCTACGGAAATGCAGCTTTCGATACCACAAAGAACTAAAGTTCTGGTATTCCGCGAGGAACACAATAACAGACACAGTCTTATTGAACTACGAATTGTTCAGGTATACTTCCTCCTTATAATATGAGGTTAATGTTATTGCAATTAAAATTTTCAAAATTATACGTGTATATACAGATAGTGTGTAAATACACATATATTTATCAAAATAATGGAACACCTTAACTTATTATTAAGGCGCTGGACTACTGTTGTCTGTAGATTATATCCGTAGATTATATCCGTCATGGAATTCTCGCACATAACTTGTGATTCATTTCCCCGGGGAAGAAAGAATTATTCTGCATGCATTTCAACACTCACTTGTCAGTTGCATTAGCAGCAATCTGCATTAGCAGAAAATCTGCTGTTAACTCGGTGCTCATAAACTGATCCTAGGTGTTCAATCACGTTCAAATCGAGGAATTGAGCGGGCCAGAGACGGTATTGAAGTTCATCCTGATAGTCTCCAAACCAAGTATGAACACATCGGGCTTTATGTATTGAACATTGTCACATTAAAAGCCTGCATAATATAATCTGGTTGCAACATCTGTTTCTTTGGGCGTCCATCACACATAAGCCTAATTAGTTGTTGGAAACAAGTATAATTTATCCTACCATACTACCCTCTTCCAATTAGCGTTGCCCAGGAGACGATTAATTTCTTGTTTAATAATAATTAACAATAATTACCTTTTTAAATTTGAAATGAGGCTAGATATATGACAATTCTTTTCTCGCTTCGGGACAAGAGAAATTTCACATCGGCAACACTAGTTCATTCAAATATTAAATCTCATTGTTTTACAAGGGAAGTTCGGAAGAAAAAATCTCCTGTAGGGAAACTAAGCATTCCATTTGATGGACCAATTCATACTGATTACAAGCTAATAAAATTCCTGTACGGTTGAGAACTGTTCGAGAGATTCAACCTGAAAGTGCATATGAAAAATGAGTGTATGCGTATTTAAACACGTTAAGTACAACATTATTAGCAAAGAATATTGACATATTGAATTGAAATTTATCGAAGGTAACAGAAAAAACTGTTTTGCAATAACTAACTGGTTTGTTTGTTAAAATTAGTCATTATACTGTTCCGAAAACAATGATAGGTTAGAGATGAAAATTAATCACTGTAGTTCTTCCGTTCTAGAAGAAATGACGCAGGCAAAAGACTCCCTTGCATCATAAACATTTTAATGTGCAATTGCTTGCATCCGTCAAGGGAACAGTTTGAATAACCAAAGCAAAAAGCAAATTTGACAGGTGATACAAAAGGTATATAATTTTTTCGGTAACCTGCTTGTAGAACGCAAACTGAAACAATCCAATATATTGCGGGAATCGGAACTGATTCATTAGCATGGACACGAACTGCATTTAATTGTTTCGTTGGAACATCATAACATCTGGATGAAGAAGTTTCATACTAGTACATATCTCCTGCCATAATCTTTGATTGATCGGAATCCAAACATACCAAATGGTTGTACACATCCTTTGCAGTTCTTTGGTATATTCTCAACCATTACGTCTTTGTCATCCATCATCCAACTTGTAATCGACAATTTGTCTGTGAATGAACCCCAGTGATGAAGCAGTAGTAAGTTCAAACCATTAAAACTGCATAATAACTGGTTTTGTTCAAAACTGCATAATAACGGTAAGTCGCTAGGAGGCGCAATCATGAATTTAGCATTGATGTTTCGAAAAGTTCTCAACTGTACAGGAATTTTATTAGCTTGTTCTTCTCAGCGTGAATTGGTCTTTCAAATGGAATGCTTAGTTTCTCTGCAGGCGAGTGCGTTCTCCCAAACTTCCCTTGTTAGTGTTACATGATTCATGGCATAAAAACACAAAATGATTGTACGAAAACAATGAGGAACATTTATGAACGTTTAACGATGCACAAGTCATTATACAATATACTGCAGTAATAAATATGGTTTATATGTGACATCAAATACCCTTCGTGGACCTCTCGTGATGCAGAATGATTCTTATAACTTTTAGATAACATTAAAAATATCAGAGCGTAAATTTTGGACATACCTTTACAAAACGTGACAAGTCGAATCGAGACGAGATTTCAACAAAATGCACGAGACGAGACGAAACAATTATTTCTTATTTTGTCTCATCTCGTCTAGTTGTCAACTCTACTTCAATTTTCAGTGTTTCACATGTCGTTTTCTCAATATCGTACTTGGAGTGGCAATCAAAAGTTTCTAAATTGCAACCTAATAGAGGACGTTGAGGGAATGCAGCTTATGTCAGATTATGACTGCACAATCAGATTGTTTCGGATACTGATTGCGTTATATAGCAACTCTATGATTCCTTGTAACAATCCTGTTTGTGTCATTCTCTTCTAGGCTTTGTTTTCAACCACATTTCCTGTTCTCTGATTATATCTTCCTACGAGTTCTCTATGCCCTTCCAACTGGTCTAGTGGCTAGTTCAAGTTCCTTTAATTACGACATACAGAATTCAGTGTTTGTTTGTTTGTTTGTTTGTTTGTTTGTTTGTTTGTTTATTAGTTTGTTAAAATTTAGCGCGTGCCTTTTCAGCGCCGAAGCTACACGTGCTGACACAAACAACTAAGTTTTAAAGTGGAATCTAAACCACTGTAATGCGTTCAACATTCTCTCCTTGGGAGTCGAAACAGGACCTCGTGCATTAAGTTCCAAATTGTTTATATCGATACGACTCAAACAGTAATGTCTTGTTTGTATAATGTTTAAGTAGTCTGAGAAATCATAATCTACTTTTGTATGGTAGTCAAAATATATGGAAGTAGTTTTGATCATTTTTACTTTAACAAAACAGTGTTTACCTCATATGGTTAAAGAAACTACGTCAAAATTTTACTTACTTATTCTGTCCTTCGTTTAATACGTTCATTCATATATTAAATGTTGCACACTGTCACTGTATAATTTGTAGTATTTTTCCTATTTACTTTCACTTTACTTGTGTTGTCATTGAATAAAAATGACTTTTGATATGCAAATGTTTCGTGTGATCATGCTAGCATACCACGAAGCATGTTTGTCATATCACAATGCATATCAAATGCTATTTAGCCTTGATAAACGGTATCTTTCAAGTAGATTTTTACAGTGAGGGTAAGCTATGATAGAAAAATCAATCTAAATATCCTCTTGGTAACGAGTTAGACTTCTAAACAGCATAGATTTTATTTATATCACACTTACAAACGTTAACACTGCGTAGTTATTTTTCTCAAACTATACATTTATATCCTATTCAAGAACTTCAATACTTGAGCTTATTCGTGACTAAGCGGTTAGCGTACGCGCCTTTGGCGTGGAAGGCGCGGTTTCAATTCCCTGAGGGAGTGCATGTGGTTCGGATTCCACGTTAATCAGTAGGCCCACGTCTCATATAGCCTCGCTACTGAAAGGGGCGTTAAACTCAAAATCAACTCAACTTCAATACTTGTCTTCTTTTTCTCGTAACCAATAAATTCTATGGTTTGAGGAACCGTAAGTTCATCCTCGCAGAAACAAATCTTTCTAGTGGCTCCTAAATTACGGTATGCCATCACCCAGGTCTGTTATATCCACCTCCCTAACATTCTAGTTTATGGGATTCTCCTGCCTTCTTCTTGGTCTATGCAATGCTCTATTATCCATTAAGTTTCTCGACTAGGACTCCGCGTACCACACGTGTTACCCAGTGATGACATTCAATCTCGGAGTATAATCGTGGAATGTTAAATAATAAAACATATTTGTCACTAATATGCTGTTATTCAATAATATAAAGAAAATAATAAATAAATGAATGAAAGATAATTACGTAGTCGTTTAACACACTAAAAAAACTATGAATTGTATTTCCGCAAGATAGCTAGGTAATAACCAGTAATGACACGGTAACCAGCCACCATTGAGTAAACGTCAAAGCAAATTAGGTACTACAATTTCGTAATTATTTGAACATATATTTGATCATTAATAACTATTTTTTTCTGTATCAACAGTATACCTAGAATATTCTCAATAACTCATTATTAAGCACAGACTTTGTTAATAAAATTGAACATATGTAAAGAGTTTAGGGGAAAGGGAGGGATGTCCACTTTTGGGCAAAATTTAGATTTTCATGCCATCTTGTTCTGTCACGGACATGAGTGCAATACAGGTATATGCAATGAATTATTATATACTAAATGAAGTTACAAAAAAATATATATATATCACTCTTGCCCCAGAACCTGATTTTTAACATTTTATTGTCGTCACACTTGCTTAAGTAACTGTACCTTTCCGTAAGCGATGTCAGATAGTCGTTTATAAGACGTTGACTATCAGGTTAACAAAGTCAATGAACCTTTCTACCCCACTTGTTCTCCTTGCCCCACTCTCCCATACTTGATCCTGATTCGAGGATAAAACTACATTTCCAAAATTTTCGTTGAACAATGAAGTTCTAGGTTTAATCGGTTGAGAACAGTTTGAACAGAATACTATGATCAACAAAATAATTATTAGTGTGATTCAAGATCTTTTCCTCTTTCTTAAAGGGAAGTCGCCAATGTAGGAAGAAAAATGGCAGAATCTGCAAGCTTTGAAGGTCTTATGCAACCCAGATGCTCAAACCTTCTATATGGAACTACCCAAGAAATAATTAGCCGCGTAAAGGAGAATAAAAACGACAAAGGAAGAAAACAATCTATTTTTAATAATATTGTTTATAATTAGAAAAACAATCGCCTCTTTTTTCCATTTTTTTGCCTCCAAAAGACGTCTTTTTCCCCAGTATAAACCAATTTCCTATCAATTTTGTTTTCAATTCTTTTACTTACAATAAGATACGTTGAGCATAAGATATTGCAAGCTAGTTTCCAATATAATAACGAACTTGTAAACCAAATTTAAAAGCATTTTCCATAACTAGTTTAGGAAATAAAATATTTTGGACTTTGAAAATCGTTTCCTGAAAAAATAGTAAAAATGGACATCCCCTCTTTCCCTGGACTCTTCATTTATGAAAATGAAATGAAATCTTGCGTTTTACGTCCCACGGTATGTCGGTTAGGCTAAAGGAGATGATGATGATGAGAGATGAGTGAAATGGTAGAATGAAGAAAGTGGAAGGAAACGGGAGAGCCCCGA
Source organism: Thermobia domestica (assembly GCF_964235325.1). NCBI lineage: Eukaryota > Metazoa > Arthropoda > Insecta > Zygentoma > Lepismatidae > Thermobia > Thermobia domestica. Next base: position 136,678,846 of record NC_137465.1, on the reverse strand, counting down.
GATAACCCACAAGCACGATGTTTGTCCATCACAAAGTTCACACGGAGCGAGCTGGGATCGAAACAGGGACCCCAAGCACCTGAGGTGAACGCTCTACCACTGAGCCAACGCGCCCCCTCGACTCTTCATTTATGTACGTTGCTTAAGAAAATCACAATACAAAAGAAAATACGAGTGAATAGAATGAAATTTTTATAATAGATTTGTTACATTACTAGTAGAAATTGTTAAAAGTTCAGAACTGTATAATAACGCCTCTATTCATGATAAATCGGCATGCATGAAGCGTCAATGTGCTCCATTCACAGCGCTTATACGTTGTGGCATTGAATCAATCAGCCATTTCATGAGCTGATGTGAAATCCTCTATAGTACAGTGTATGAAATTCCACAACATATTGACACTTCCTGCTGGAAGACCGTGATGTACAAGCAGACGACAAATCATATATTAAACGTGTTTGATCGGTAACATGTAAAAGAAGCGACAGAATAGGCCCAGGACGAAAGTTCTCGTCATTCCTCGAAGGTTTGACACACTTCAACATACAAGTGGTCAGACATTGTAAAGTTTTAAAGTGAATAATATTAATGCCCTTGTCATATTCTACTTCGTTTTTATGTCCAGTTTTATACATACTATATGATCTAATGGTGTTTTGTCACATCCAATATCAGCTGGAATAAATTCGGAAAATCACATCTCTAGGCTCAAGTCATTAAGGTTGACATTAGGAATTATATTCCTGGGCTTTCGGCATTTATGGACATGTTAGTCCATCACGTATGAGGGATGACGTCCTCGGTGATCACACCTCCCGGGGAATCGGGAAGGAAGAAAGGAATTGGGAAGGAAGAAAATGTAAAAGGATCATTATGAAAGATAATATCCCGGCATTTGCCTGGTGCGAATGAGGAAAACTCAGGAAAACCTCACTCAGGTGACTGGCCTGAATGTTTTTTTTTTTCACCTTTTGGACCAAGTGTTCAGATCAGGAATCGGGCCCACAGCTGCTCGGATCCGATCCTTTTAGTCATCAAGCTTAGCTGGCAAGGGTGGCTTCTACAGCAATTTCCATACTGTTCGCTGTGCTATACCAGCTCTCTTCCTGCCTTTATAGTCAATTTGCTGGGGCATCACACATAAGCTTCTCAAACGTGCTCAACATGTTCGTCAGAAAGAGATGGATGTTTCCATGATTTCTTCATATAAAGACATCCACTTTTTGCAAATTTGATATATCAATAACGTATATGATCTTACTTGGTGCGTCCTTATGAAATTACGTAGGAAAATGTCTTTGACAGTAATCACGATTTTGTATAGGACTCGTGGACGCAATATGTACGCTCCTATCATGTCGCCGGTATTTCTCACAAGTATCCACCTGGCGATCTAATTTGTTTACTAGTGATAATGACGATACCTGAAATGAAACTTGATGAGCTTTCCTTTTAATGTTATATGTTTCAATATTCTACGCCTTATACTTTTAACACAATATGCGAACGAAATCAATGATATCATTGTGTTAACCCTGTACACTTATCCATCTTTGTACAATTGATAATAATGATGCAAAAGAACCTATACATTCTCGTGTATAAGTCTCAAGCAAAGAATAACCTTCAAGGTGTCCCACTAACCCTTTCGATGCTTTCAGGTACGAAACTTATAAAAACAATACTTTCCACATCGTCTATTTTTTCACTATTTGTAGCACTCATTATTTATGTAATATTAATTAAAGCGTGTGATTGAATAGTAGGGTAAGAACCCCTAATATGAGGATAGGCACCTAAATTGAGACCCTACCTATCTTGTGAAGCAAGAGCTGCAATCTAGTGGAAGCGAACTAAAATAATAGGAAATAGCCCACCACAGCACCGGAAGTCACGTGAGCTCGTTGTGTGGAGAGTTGTTAATATAGTGGAGGCTGGAACAAATTGCGCCCCTACAAAGTTTTCTTAACGTGCACACATCAAGCTCTGAAAATGGATAAGGTAAATAGATATTCATTCTATCTTTACTTTCTTTTATACCAGTGAATATGCGTATTGCAACATGTAATGAGTTACAGATTTTCTTCCACTTATATTTGAGATGGCGTTAGTCATTTGTTTATCCGTCGAATGTCTTATTATGAGACCCTTAACGGGTTCAATATATGAGACCGGTCTCATAATGTGACCCGTATAGTAATATTAGGTCTTATATTAGGAGCTCATTTGTATCGACATTTTTGTATTCACAAAGTAGTCTCTTAGACTTAGTCCTGTGCATAGAGCCAGTGTTTTCGTTGGCATTGTACTGTCATTTTGGACACGTTTCTTCTCATTTGGTATATATTTGCACATTAAAAGAAGTGATCAGAAAACGTTGCACTTTAGGTGCACAAAAAGTGTAAAATTTTATAGTGCGTATATTCTAAAATTGAAGAAAATGAGTTAGATTATAAGTGTATCGTTTTATATTTTTGTGCAATCACATGATTTGGCTTAAAGACAGTGTTGAATGGTGAATTAATAAAAACTCTTTAAAGATTACACAAAAGGCTGGGGTCTCATATTAGGTACCCCTCATAAAAATGGCACTGTAGCAACTTTGATCACATTTTTCAATATAGTTTTATTGTTATATTTTTATGTATTCCAATAGTTTGTATCGTAAAGTAGACATTCCACAGAATATATTAAAGTAACAAAAGTGTTTGTTTATGCTATAATTAACCAGTAGCACCCTAACTTTTAGGGTCTCATATTCGAGGTTCTTACCCTACAACAATTTAATACTGCTCTATTAAAAAAAAAAAAAAAAGCAAAATCCTTTACTGTCTGGGATTGGATAATGTCCATAGTTTCACAATTAAATAAAAAGAACAATAGCCAACAAAAAATAACTTAAACGCTGTCTCAAGAACACTATTAGTTGAATCTAAACGCTGATTTCAGATTTGTTCATTTTGATGAGACAGGGGAAAGGAATATGTACTATGATCTATTGAGCTTATGCGTGAAAGAGTGCGCTCACAATAAAAAAATGTTTGAATATTATCTCTAAAATGTTTTGATGAATGATTCTTGCACAGTTAGCATGGAGCGGGTCCATTTTCCCAGTTACTGTTTCTGCATTACCGCCGAAGCCTTATGAAACCTCTCACCATGCTCATTTCTCACAGCACCAAGCTTTGAGAGTAAACAGTAGATGTGTGAATTCAAGAAGTGCATTTTAAAGCTCATGTTACATCCCAATGCCTCATATAAAGTTAATAGTTCGGACACATTCTGCTGGAAATTGTCGGACCTACAATTCGCTCAAAATTCTCTCCAGACTTTTGTAATTGCGAGCCATACTTTTCTTTCGATTTCATTAAGTTTATCATTGAACTACTTATTACGAAACAGTTCATTTATCTGAGGACCTACACGAATGATTTGTTTTTAATATCACTAATCCTGAGAAATTTATTTCTCAGAGATTGGAAACCTCTGCCAGTTCTGTCATGCTTTTGACGAAGTTCTTAATAAGGCCGAGTTTAGAGTTAGTAGAAATATTTTGTGGGATTAACTAAAAGAAAATGCATTACGTTCTTCTCCACTGGAGTGAGTGAATTTCGTTGAGTTTCGAACTTTCTTAACACTTTCGATCCTGAGCTAATCTGACCTTGTTTATTCCAGTATCCTGGGGTTTTGAGGCCCTTTTTAATAATTTGTAACACATTGCTAAATAATAATAGACGCATTGAAACATTGCGAACAAGTTTTTGGACTTTAGATTTTATTATGAATATATAATTTGGTGATGTAAGGAGGGGTAGTTCGCTACACTGCTGTTTAAAATATATACTTTTTGAACAGACGAAAAAAAAATTACAATAGAAAAATAATGCTCCCGCTGCGTATGAAGTGCGAACAATGACACTGGTATGAAATAAGGAGCGCGAAATCTCCAGGAACTGACCGCTGAGTTCCGTTATTGTGAGGATTCCGAAGAAAAAAGGAAAGATATATATATAAGATGGAAGGAACAAGTAATAAAAGGTGCTCAAAATAAAGGAAAAGCAGGGTCTAATTTTGAAAATTTTCTTGAACTTCGCGCCAACCATGGTGGCGCTTTGCGGCTGATCTGTCGACTTCATTCATACGTACGGGAAGGAGGGTGCCGTCGTATACTCCCGCCTCGGGCGCTGATTTTCCACAGCACGGAACTGCTTATGTACTCACTTCCTTTTTAAATTTCGAAATCAAGATCTAAATCTGAATCGTCAATTTCACCTTCCGAACGGGATCTAAACTGTACTCTTCTAAAATCTTTGATATTTCTTCTATATTCATTTTACGTGCTTCAAACAAGACAACTTCTGTAAAATTAAATAGCTTTCTAAACAAAATATTCCACTATATTATCGAGCGTGTTGCAGTAAAACGAAGAAAGTTAATCACAATAATCAAGCTGCAAAAGTTCGTTTACTCTTCGCTGGATGTCAGGTGAAATTGAGTATTTCTTCAAGAACTGAGTATCAGTAAGTATTTAACACGGCCGACAACCTACCGGAACCATAATCAGTTACATAGGGGCTATTACGTAAAAAACGAGTTGGACTCGGGCTTCGGCGTTTTGCAATAAACCGCCAATCCGAATCTGACTCGGGCTTAGGATGAAAGTGTTAACACAGTGGTTCTACTTGTTCCGACTGTCCCATTCGCAAAGAAAACACGAAACCTTCGCATAACCAAGCTACATGTCTAGTACAAGTGAGACAACTTTCAGATCACCACGTATATACCTCTAAAAGTCCTCATATGTAATTTTCTGTATAATCAGTTTCAATAATTCGTATATTTCTTTGAGATATGCTGCATGAGCCAAAGTAACTGAGGGTAACTCGTCAACATTGTGGAGTGGGATTGCTTTTAAACATACTCGTAAGGTGTTTATAAAGAGACACCAGTCGTGTTAAATTCAAAGTTTCATCATCATCATTGGTTTCGCGTTATCACAAGACACATCATCATCTTCTAGAGATAAGAAATCTTGAAATACACGTTCACGATATCGAAAAACACAAGTGGTAGTCTTTTAACTGGGAGGTCAAAAGTGCATATTGTTGCTTTGACCATTTCAAATTCCATATGAAGATCGACCTGACTCAACAAATACGTTTCATTTGAATGCCTGCTTGCTTCATATGGCGGATCTTCAACAATGCTATCCTGTTGATCATTTTCACCATCAAATTCCATCATTCACCATCATATTACTAGGAATTTGGAAATAGGTAATTCTTCGCTCCGATGCATTGGCCCCTTGGCGGACGGTGAATTTCTGTACGATATTGTATGTTTGAATTTTGCTGTCATATCTTGAATCAAATCACGCCATACAGAAATAATCTGTAAAGTGATTAATTTGTTTCTCTCCATTCCATTAGGAATGCAAACGGCTTCGAGACGTCTGAAGACAACAGACAAGTATGGAGAGCCCAACCACGATATTGATAACTTACTTTGCAGCAATCAAAGTAGAAGGCTACTCGTAACATTTTAAATAAACGATGTCAAAGCACGTCTTTCCGATTTGAAAGTGAGCTCACCACATATATGAACAAAATATGTTAGACAAGTTTACACACATTCTTGACATTGTCACGATTGCAAGAAAACACTTCAATATTCTCAGATTTTCACTTCGAATAATCTTCGATCATATTGTAATATCCTATGTGATGTCGTAAACAAGCAGTTCCACGCTTCAATGTTTACAAACAACACAACATGGTTCAGCAAGAGGATCTTCCGCCAGAGGGACATATAATCACCTGCAGACGACGTTTAGTCCCTCCCACGGAGCAGAAGACAAAATCGAAGCAGAAGCGCCACCGCCACCCAAGGGACGCTATAAATTGGGCAGAAGAATCCAGCTCAGGACCAGTTCTCTGGTGACCCTCCTCTAGTCTGCTACGGGACTCTTGGAGTAACCTAACCCCAGGCCTCTAGTCTGCTACGGGACTACGCCTATCCTATCTCCTGGCTTAGCCTGCTACGGGGCTCTGTCTGGGAATTCCAACCTCAGCCGCTTAGCCTGCTACGGGGCTCTGTTGGCAATTTAACCTGCCTCTGCTTGCTACGGAGCATTGGTTCCTTAACTCCACTCCTCTTAGCCTGCTACGGGGCTCTGTTGGAGATCCTGTCTGCGACCACTCGGTCAAAGACTACCTTTTACTTACCTTTTTAAATAGAGACCAAATTGTATAGTATTTTTGTACAAATACTCATATAGTGGATTTTTATAATAAAACTGGTAGTGGGAGTCGATTCCGGACACTCTTTTTATTAACTGCTCTACCTCTTCCTTATATATGAGAGAAAAATACACAAAGTTTTACATGGTAGAGGCTTGACCGACTCAGAATAAGCTCTGAATACTCCCCTACCGGACAGTATTTTTATTAATCGGAAGTGGACTTTTTTTTTCTTTGGAAGGTATGTGAATTTTAAGTGTTAGTGCTTTTAGTGAACTGAATTTGTTTATGCCTCAAACTAGAACTGGTAAAAACACTTTTCCAGAAAACAATTTTAACATGGAGCAGAATTCGCGCCCTGCTTTTAATATACCACACCTCACTAAGTATTCGGGACACGTTATGGAGGACACCGATATATTTTTTATGCTTTTTGACCATCTTGCATTGTTGCATTCATGGAATGATCAGAAAAAGAAAGAACTATTACCTATGTACTTACAAGACGTAGCACTTGACTTAGTTCTACAGTTAAAGGCCCAGAATCAGTTAGACGCGCTTAATTATGAACAATTAAAAGACAAATTAGTTGCACTGTGTAGACCAAGATTACCGGCATACCGGGCGGAATTTGAAATTTTTCAAGTCCAACAAGGTGAAAACGAGCCTATAGATGCGTATTTTCTCAGAAAATTAAGGGTCATTAGACAAGTTCTGCCTCAGGTCACCGAGGAGCAGAAAATAAATTATTTATCCTTAGGTTTAAAGAAAACTTTTTTGCAAAAGATAGCGTTAGAAACATTTACAACTGTTCATGCCTTACAAACGCATTTACACAACCTCGAGAAAGCAAATGACCTAATGAAGAAACGTGACTATGTTGAATTACAACAGGCATTCTATTCACTCTGCGATCAGAGTACACCAGTCAGCAGTTTACATTCATCAGCAATCGCTGGCGCTTCCTTCCCTGTGCATCAACAACTGACCTATCCAATATGTAACCCAACACCTAGTTGGAATCAATACCAGCAACCAGCTTCAGTTTTTCCTACACCTTCAGCACCACAACTACAGGGTGCATCACAAAATCAGATAACTCCAAATCCTTACCCCCAAGTGGCTAATCCGAATCCCCCTCCCGAACCCCCCGCGCCTAGTACATCTAGTAATTCCAGTACTAGTAATTCATTAGATTTCACTAAATTAGCAAATCAAATGGATGAACTATCTCTTCTTGTAGCTCAAAATGCCATTAAGAACTCACAATTTAGGGGAGGTGGCCGTAACAATTATAGGTCGAAAAATACAAATAACGGAAATCAAAATCGGCAGAGAAATGGAAATGAGAACAATTCTAAAAATAATAATAAAGATAATAATAGTAATCCTAGGCCGGAAACAGTTACAGTATGCGGTACGTGCTATAAGAAAGGTCATTCTTCCAGTACATGTTATAACAACAATCAGCAGGGAAACGCCTAACAGGGCCCCAGGACAAACCCTCTCAAGAACATGTTGTGAGGGCCGAGAAACAGGAAATAAGTGAACAACAAAAATTGGCAAATACATCACTTTATGCAGTGGCTCCGTTATCAGATAGAAGGGAGAACATTAAAATGTTAAATCAGGAACATAAATTATTAATTAATGTAACAATTAATAAAGAAAAATATCCTGTAATCATAGACACTGGCAGTTCATTGAGTCTTTGGCCTAAAAATTGGCTTCCACCAAACACAAAATTAATTCCTTTTAGCACTAATCTACGAGAAATTGAGAATTCTGTCGTAAATTTACGCTATATAGCTTTGATTAAATTCAGAATTGGCTCAACAACATTTTCTCATTATTTCAGAATTTTAGAACATGAAGATTTCTTGCCTTTATTCGGTGAAGACATTCTAAATCGATTACAGACCAAAATTGACTTAAAGAATAACATGTTGTCAGTATACAAGAAACCACGGCCTCCGCAGTATCCAATTGAAATTGATACCCAGGAAAAATTATCTGCTAACGCTATGCATACAATAAAACAGCACAAGTCGGCTGATGTTTTTACAACTCGAAAGGTTACCATACCAGCCAGGTCACATTTCTTTTTACCAATTAGTGTCAAGAATCGGCAAAAGAATAATAAATATTTTTTCACCTCTCCATTAGAAAATTTGCTGGACAAATACGGACTACAAACGTTGCCTACTAAGGTACCTAAGAATAATTTGACTTTATTGATATCAAATCCTACTAGTAAACCGGTAACGTTAGTAAAGAGCACCCCAATTGCTTACGTAGAAGAGAATCTTCAAGAAGTAGATTTACAGGGTAATTGTCAAGATAATGGCCATAATGACGAAACTTTTTATAGATCAGAAAAAGAAATTCAGGATCGATTAGAAGAAACAAAATCATTTTTTGATATTAATTTGTTTGATATAAACCCGGATTTATCAGAAGAAAAAAAGAAAGCCGTACAAGATTTACTCTTTAAATATAGAGATGTTTTTTCATACACACCAACAGATATTGGATATTTCCGAGGTTATAAAATACGGATAGACAAAGGAGCATCCTTCCATCAAAGATCTTCTCCGGTTCCATTAGCAGTAAGACCTCAAATTGACTTACAAATCAAGCAACTCTTAGACGCAAATATTATCAAGGAAACTAGCGATAGTTCGTTTTGATCGCCATTGCTCATTGTGAAAAAGCCAGGGACTTCGGAATTCAGGTTAGTCTTGAACCTCCAGGCTTGTAATAGGTTCTCACATTACCTAAGTATACCATTTCAAAATACGGAGGATATTCTACACGTTTTAAGAGGAAAAAACTCTATATCCACAATTGACATAAAATCCTCCTATTTTCAGTTATTGTTGCATCCCAAAAGCCAAAAATACATGACTTTTGAGGTCAACCATACTAGAAAGGCATATAAATTTCAGAGGTGTACCATGGGTCACTCCAGTTCCGCCGCCGGACTCAGTATAGCTGTACGCATGCTTTTAGAGGGCCTACCACCCCGTATAACTGCCTTTGCTGATGATTTGGTCATAGGAAGTAAAAATTGGAAACAACAGTTATCGGATTTAGAATTACTTTTTAAAAGATTAAGAAAGCATGATTTTCGTGCCAGTCCAAAGAAGACCCACTTATTATACACAGAATTGGACGTTTTAGGCTTCACAGTTAGTGGGAAAGAAATCAAGATTTCACCCAAAATCGCTAACAAGATTCGAAATTTTAAGAAACCAACTACTAAAAGAACTCTGAAAAGCTTTTTAGGATTATGTTCTTATTTAAGAGCACATATCAAAAATTTCTCGGAAAAAATAGAACCATTTCAGTGCCTTTTAGACAAGAATTCAAAATTTAAATGGACCTCTCAGCATGACGAATTATTTGAGAACCTTAAGACGGACATCATACACGCGCCATCTTTGTTTCACTTCGATCCCTCACTGGAAATACGCGTGTATACCGACGCTTCCTCTATCTCCGCAGGAGGCTTATTAGCATGCTATAACCATAAAACGAAACAAGAACGTGTTGTTGCCTATGCTAGTAGACGTTTTACACCAAGTGAAAGGAAAGCATCCACTTGGCAAAAAGAGCTGTACGCCTTAATTTATGTTTTGAGAAAATTTAGATACTTCCTACTAAATAGAAGATTTAAATTATTTATAGACGCCAAATGCCTGACATCTCTCACAACACAAGCGGACAAAGTTGGGAAATTTAGTCGCTACCGAATATTCTTAGCAGACTACAATTTCGAAATACAACACATTAAAAGTCAATTACACCCAGCGGACATCTTTAGTCGTTTAGAAGATAAACAGGAGATTAAACAGGGAGAAAAACAAGAAATTGACAATTTCTCAGACACAGAAGATGCTAAAGTATTTGCATCCCATTCTTTAGACACTACTCTCCAAATTGAACAACCTATAATTCTACCAAATTTAGCAGAAGAACAAAGGAAAGATCCTTCATTCTCTGACATTATTACTGTTTTGGAAAATAAGGAACCTAATAAGTTGTCTACTTTTCGGGCCGCAAAATACTTTTCTCTAAAGGACGGGATATTATACAGAACACAGAAGCATCCCCAATTAGGATTGTTATATCTACTTTGTGTGCTGAAATCTTTATTAAGTAAGTGGTTTGATGCCTTACACAATAACCCCATGGTACCACACTTTGGATATACCAAAACATATCAATCGGCGCTTAGGAAATACTACTATCCTAATATGAAAGCGTACATTGCCAACAGAATTAAAACATGTATTTCATGTCAGAAACTCAAGAAATTACCAGTTAAACCAGCGGGTCAATTACTCCATCACCCACCTAAGCCGATCGCAACAGCTTGGCAATATGATTCTATTGGAAAAATAACAGTGGGAAATGGGCAATTTAAACATATATTAGTGGCCATAGAAATGTCCAAATGTGACCAAGGTTGTGGACAACATAACAGCGGAAGAAATTGAACAATTTCTTATATATGACATCATACTCAAATTTGGACCTTTTTCATATTTATATCTGGATAGACATCCAGTACATAGCGCTAAGAGGCTGCAAAACTTGGCAAAATGCTATAACTTTGAATTTAAATTTTGCCCCGCATACAACCATAAAAACCTAGGCATAGTGGAAACATTCCACAAGACAATACAGAACGCACTTAAATTTTTCGTACAAGAAAACCAAAATCTTTGGCCAAAGCTGATACCATATATTACATTTGCTATTAATACATTTGTGCAAGCCGGAACTAAATATTCTGCTTTTTTCCTCATGTATGGATATGAACCTAAGACCATCTCTGATATTGCGTTAGCGTCAACTCCAACATTATGTGTCAACAAAGAACATTTGAATAAAATACGTGAGAGTGTACAGAATAACTTGATCGCTAGCTATAATAAGCAGAAAAAGTATTTCGATAGCAGACACCGACAAACTCAATTTGAAAAGGGACAAAAAGTACTGGTCTACTTTCCTAATCGGCAAATAGGAGTGCCGGAAAGTTTTTCAGCGTCTTATGTTGGACCCGTTCAAATCCTGGATAGACTGAATCCTAACCTTTATAAGATAGAATTTCCAAATTCTTTTCGGAAGAAAATACAAGAAATCTCAATAGACCGAATCAAGCCATTTTATCAAGAATTACAAGACATAGAACAAGAATAAATAACTTCATTTTATTTTCTAAACGAGCGAAAAAAAAAGTACAGTACTCACCTCTAGGAAGAAAGAAATATATAAAGTCAAGACTTCAGCAGACAAAAACACTTTTCATAACGATACAAACGTTCATTTCCTCTTTGTTTTATAAAAAGCTGAATCATTATTCTCCAACTCAATGGAAAGAATGCCGACGTTAGCATTTCCGCATTTAAAAGGCAACTGATCTTTTACAAGGACAGCTAACATAATTCTACATTTTCATCGTTATTTTTTTCTTTTTCTACTGTGAACTACATATTGTCACCGACATTATGCAACATAAATATTGTACAGGATGTTCCAAAAGTTATGATCACTTCTACATTATACAGGATGATCAGGAATTCAGGACCATTATTACTATTGTCATTGACATTTAAAATTGGATTATTTTATTGAAATACATATCTTTAGTGCAAATATTTTAGAAACTTTTACACCTTATACAGGGTGACCAAGAAATCACGCTGTTCGAAACAGAACTTTCCAATATAAATTATCTTTATATAACCGTATTAATTGCAACTCTTTTAGTACTCCTAAATCTTATTATTTTATACATATTATATCGTCGTCTTCGCTCGTTACCAAACAAATCTAGAACGACCCGCATAGAAATTTCATCTCCTATTCCATTGGAAACATTTAATACCGATAATACAACTAAGGAGCAACAGCTAACATAGACTCCAACCCCACTTACTATAAGTGAATTAATATATATTTATTGACGCCAAGCCAAAAACAGTCCTATCTCGAGGGAAATAAAGTATTATGCGCCATATACGGATCCTGCCTGTATATAGGGACCACCTGTTTAGTGCTTCCTTCCGCTACCTTATTATTGCTCCGAAAAGTGATTTTTTTGTATTCCAAGTGTTATTAATGTTTTAGTGCTTTTTTTGTGTGTGCTGCCTCAGTGTTGCCAACCCTCATATAAAGAAAAATAACCCTTCGGCTTATTTTTTAAACAAGCCAGGGGGGTGTAATATCCTATGTGATGTCGTAAACAAGCAGTTCCACGCTTCAATGTTTACAAACAACACAACATGGTTCAGCAAGAGGATCTTCCGCCAGAGGGACATATAATCACCTGCAGACGACGTTTAGTCCCTCCCACGGAGCAGAAGACAAAATCGAAGCAGAAGCGCCACCGCCACCCAAGGGACGCTATAAATTGGGCAGAAGAATCCAGCTAAGGACCAGTTCTCTGGTGACCCTCCTCTAGTCTGCTACGGGACTCTTGGAGTAACCTAACCCCAGGCCTCTAGTCTGCTACGGGACTACGCCTATCCTATCTCCTGGCTTAGCCTGCTACGGGGCTCTGTCTGGGAATTCCAACCTCAGCCGCTTAGCCTGCTACGGGGCTCTGTTGGCAATTTAACCTGCCTCTGCTTGCTACGGAGCATTGGTTCCTTAACTCCACTCCTCTTAGCCTGCTACGGGGCTCTGTTGGAGATCCTGTCTGCGACCACTCGGTCAAAGACTACCTTTTACTTACCTTTTTAAATAGAGACCAAATTGTATAGTATTTTTGTACAAATACTCATATAGTGGATCTTTATAATAAAACTGGTAGTGGGAGTCGATTCCGGACACTCTTTTTATTAACTGCTCTACCTCTTCCTTATATATGAGACAAAAATACACAAAGTTTTACAATATATAGCTGTACCACAGGTCAAACATTGGTGCGTAAACACAGTCTGTAACTGATGAGGAAATTTTACTAACACAAAGAAATATTTTCACGCAGTGTTGCTAGTTATACTTTTAAAAAATATTACCTTTACACTAGTGCCTATATTTGTATGTTGTTATAATAGACAACATACAAACTGAATACTGAATTTAACTATGGGTGGTGGACAAATTTCGATTACGGATTCGGATTCATCATGTAAAGATAAATAAAGAAGGCTAATTTCAGTTGTCATACAAAAATTTTGTTGACCACTGTAACTAAATAAAACAACAGGACCAACCGCAATAAGATCCATTAAAGTACTGGGATAACCAGTGTAAAATTCTCTGCATTGACGAAAAGAAGCAAGCTGATTATTGTTATGTTTTAAACTATGGTTTTCACTTTCTCTTATTACTTCTTCTTCTAATTTTATATTATTATTATTATTATTATTATTATTATTATTATTATTATTATTATTATTATTATTATTATTATTATATTGTACTCGTTGCATGAAAAATTCAACAGGTGCGAGTTTAGAAAAGTAGAACTACAAACTCCGTTTGGCACTTTTATCAAAAAAAGCATATAACAGGTTGTATTGATTGGTTGTTTAAAGGTAATAAGCAGTTCTTTATCTATTGATCTTCCTCTCATACACAACTATTAATACATTATTTCTGACATATGACAATAAGAATTCTAGCCCTCCACGCTGGTCTAATGGTTGATCTACGAAATCTCATATTGATTCCCGCCAGACGACCTTGAAATTTCAACATATTGTGGTGGATCAGATTCCACCTAAACTATAGGTCTACATCTCATATTGCTTCCGTGTAGAAAGGAGTGTTAAACTCCAAACAAATAAATAACAATAATTCTTAGGAATACAGTGAAATATGTAACACCAATTCCTTGATTACAAAGATATGTGATAGGTGGTTCTTATTAAATATCAAAAGATAATGGCCTCTTTTAAGAACGTATAGTAATTCGTACACGTTACGGCAAGCACTGAATGAAACTTTCAGAGCACATAACTGTTGAAATCCTGAGTTCAAAAAGCTATAAGATGAGTAGCAATGATGTATTGTTCAAACGTTGCGGTCACTTTTTCTTGAACATCGTGAAAATGGTGCATGCAGAATGTAAAAATTTGATAACTTTTTCTATTTAAGCAAGTATTTACTAGCTGCTTATTTTCGCTTAATTCTTTCAAAATATTATTTGAATAAATACTTCAGAAAATCGTTATTCACGATAAGCTATCGATATAGAATCTATCAGCTAATCTAACTCTGTTACCATATATGTCGTTGTGCATCATGATTGAAAATACTATCTATTCTGAAATGTTAGTTACCCAATTTCCATTACCTTTAAGTTTACCTTTGCCCGTGGAATTTCTTGAGATTTTCCCATTTCCTCTCGCATTGTCATTCTTCCGTAATTATTCATTTTCATTAATCATCGGTCAGTTTTAGTCTTTAAAGGACATAACCGTTGAACGTTAAACTAAAAATTACATTTCTGTTTTTTAAATTTATACGATTCTGTTTTTAAATAAATGATGCGTATTAAATATTACTCTAGATTTCTTTAAATTGTTTAAATGCATTCAATGATAATAATCGGGAAGAACAAATATTTGATGCAAGCATAAGACAAATTCATAGAATAAATGCACCTACATTCTTACTGATTGATCTACACATCACTAGATCCTAGAAACTGTTCGGGTAAGAATTTGAAATTTTGTAGGATTTCTCTTTAAACCTTAGACTGATAAAATGGAATTTTGCAACTTTTGTTTAACTAACGTAAGCTACATACAAACAACAGAATTTATGCTCCAAATCAATTGGGATAAACTAAAAATTACATTTCTCTTTTTTAAATTGTCGATTTTTATGGTGTGTCGATAATGAATGAAATCGTGAAATGAAGAAAATGCAAGACAGCGGAATAATCTTGAGAAAACCCATGCACATGGCGATTGTCCACCACAAGTCCATCTGGTGAAGGCTGGGTTCCAACTCATCAGAGATGAGCATGATTCACTCTTAATGAGATTTCCGGAAACTTTCGGCCTAAAAAGTTCAAATTTTCTATAAATATTCTCCCTATATCCTAAACAACAGAAATTACAAAATTTTTGATAAGTACGAACGGCTGGTAGGGGAAATAAAAGATTTTCCATAATTATAGATCTTTAAAAAACAAATACTAGCATAGAGATACGAAATTTATATAGATACGACCATTTGCCGATACACAACTTGAATATGTAATGCGATAAAGTGATCTGAACAAGTTTCAAGACTGAGAAAATACTTTTATAGATGACTTGAAAAATTAATTTGGAAGCTAAGAATTTTAAGTAACGATTTTCAAGCAACGGGAAATAGTCTTCTGATTTGCAGTGTAAGAAAGCGATTGAAAGTTTGTCTCAACTTCGACAAAACAGATTTAGAGGAGTCTCAAGGGAAAAAATGGGTTTCCGGGAGATCGAAATACACTAACAATTTTGCCTAATGATTTCCATGAATTGGAGCGAATTGCCTATTTTGGGGCACGACTAAACTATTTGACAGTCTTTACGTTCTGGAGCTTTCAGGGATAGTTTATGATGAATTTATTTTATTTTAATTTCAGTAGGATCGAACTTATGTCAAGAAGTATTCTGAAACCAAAAGGTATATGTTTATCTATCAATTTTTTTTCCATTAATTTTATTCTTCTCTTGCGAAGAAAGAGCACTTCTGCTAGTGCCTAAATAAATAATATTCCTTTGCTGAGCCAATGCCTTAATAATATGATAACTTTCTATGGCGTCTAATGAAGGTCATCTTCAAATGTTGACAATAAATACCATTTGCAGTAAAGTGAAGAATATTTCTCCAATAAATATAAGTTAGTATAATTTTGCTGAGTATTGATCATTGCTGTCTATCATGACCTACTTTGCTGTTTCGTGTTTTGTTCACACATGTAAAATCATGCTACACTCCTAATTGATTCTCATTTATTTCAATATGTAAAAAGGGCTCAATATCTGTCCACACATGTTAAACTATGCATTTGATGATTACTGTAAAACAAAAAAGTATATCTACACATATAAAGTGAACGCATTGCATTCTACAGCCGCCCAGTTCTTTAGGAGTCATTGAATAAATAAATCTAAAATCGACACAAAATATTGCACTCATATTTAGTTAATACATTTGTAAGAAAGTAGATATTTTAGACAATATACTGTATTTATGAAGTTTTCACAAGTCTGGCTAATTTAATTGTATATTCATACATATTTTGAGAACAATGATTTTAATTTAAACAATCTAAAATAATCCTTCCAAATTCTATTAAGTTTTAGTCATACAATGAAGTGACCCCAGACGGATGCCTCGCAAGGTCGAGTGCTCTCGCGGCTATATGGCTACACTTTCAATTAACAGCCCAAGCAGGACTTAAAAGTACCTTTTTAACACAACTGGAAGTCTATTTTGGGGTAGTATGTATGTGTCCTTCATAAACTGTGTGTAGTTGATGATTGTTTGTGAATTGCGAGGAAAACTTATTCGGGACCACACCTTAAAGAAAACGTTATCTGCTTGATATCTACATAAAATTGTGAACATCTTGTAAGCTAAAAGCTGTTGTCAACTGTTTTATTTTGTGGTACTGTGCAGTGATGTGTCATCAGTTTGTAACCCAGAACAAACTCTAAATAATCATAAAGTGAATGTGACAACTGGGGATGAAACTGATGCTCAACACGGTACTTTACTGTAAAAGTAATGGTTGAATTTAAATAAAATTCAAATGTTTCAATTTGGTAAGAATGACTAGTTGATGGAAAGGTGAGAGAGAGAGAAAGGTTTAAATTATGAAACAAAGAATGAGCACTAGCCTGATAATTCCAACGAGACTGGTATCGTCCTGGTCATCTGGGTTGACGAATGTTTTTTCCTGGAAGAACCTGGATACACTGAAATCAGTAAACAATTGGATCCCAATCCTGTTGAACTGCCAGGAGCGTCGAGTTCTCTCTTCACAACGTGTCTTTAACGATGTTATCCTTCATCTCCATTCCATTAACCAGGTGTCTAACTCAAGTGAATCTGTGGCGATGATCCTACAGAATGGTATTTCCAAGATATGGAGTTGGTTGTCCTCCAATGGTGCGATGTGCTTCTTACGATGATCCTGCACCTATCCAAACCTTGTGGCAAATACCCCATGTGGAAGTGTCTTCCGTAGTTTGGTTTAACAGAAAAACGATGAGTCTTACAATCAATCAACTAGGAAGCATCAGACTAGGCGAAAGGGAATGCGGAAAAGCAGGAAGAGAACTAGTCGTGTTTATTAGATTTCAGTAATAACCATTGAGAAATACATGTTTATCCAAGCCGTCTACAAATGTATATCATAAATTAGAGTTTTGTTTCGTTGAAATTTAAGAGTTCATGATTCTGTTAAAATTTGGTTGTGAATAAACGTAAAAATAATAAAATTGGATTTAACAAATTGAATCAAGAGTTCAGACAGTTATACATTATCTCATAGTCACTTCACAGTTACTTCATAGTACTTTGGCTAATGAACATAGAATGCTTCGCAGAGTGGTTTATGCTAAAATTATTTTATTATTTTTCTGTATAATATATGAATAAGTCGAAATGGATGAATAACAAATAGCAAATCTTCTATCTTTCAATTTAATGCCCAGCGATTATGTCCCTTAGGCCAAGGAAGACCGATAATTATGGCAAGCGACCGATGATGGAAAAATTAGTGGAATTATAATGAGGGAGGAAATGGCAGTACCTCGAGAAAACTCACGGACACGATGTTGTCCACCACAAAGGTACTTTGCAAGGGATCCAACCAAGGGGTCCCTTCAACCGAATGTAAGCACTCTATCACTGAGCCACCGTGCCCCCAGCCAATGTCTGATACTGGTTTTGATGGCAAGATTGATAATTTCTGGTTATAATGATTTACCGTTCTTGCAATCAGCCATCTAGATTTTCTCAAAATAAATCAGAAGAATTAACTAAACAAAAAAATACATAAATCATTCATAAACATCAGTTAATTGTCCAAAATACATTGAATACAAATTTGAACGTACGTACAAATTTGCTTATTTAGTCATCCTTGGTGCTAGCTTTCTGCATACAAAAGTATCAAATTGAACCATACAAAGAGATCAACTATTAGTTTCCATATTTTTACCATATTTGTGTTCTTCGTAAATTTTTCATGAAGCAAGAAGTATTTCTTTCATGCAACTTGTAGCAGTTTCATCGACTGATAATAATAATAGTTAAGTGTTGAACCATTTCTACTTCATATTTCTGTTGTAACAAGTATTTTGTTGCAAGTAAAAGAACAATTGTTTTCAGTAATATTGTAGCAATTTAATTAAATAATGTTGTATTCATCTTAACACAAAATGTTTAAATCTTTCTTGTTATGCATTTGGCATGTCTACATTTTTTTTACTGCCTGATGTATGTATTTTAAAAATGCACTAAACTGCCAGGAACCAAGAACTTATATAGCCATATAAGCACATGGTCAAAAGTGTTAGTGTACACGTCTTTAGCGATGGAGATTTGGGTCAGATTTTGAATAGTATTTCAAATGACTCAAATGTCCACGTTAAGCTGTAAATCTATCCTTCGTAATGCATCATTGACGAACAGGAAATTAAGCTACAAATCAGGGAGCAATCGAAAAGGAACCCAAGACCTGCCTTTCACAGTTTCGTCAATCTTCTTTTATCATCTATTTTAGTCTAACATGGTATGGAAAAGTAAAATAAAGAAATAGGTTGCCAGTTTCAATAACAAATTGAAAATTAATATCTCATTATCTCAATGTAATGTAATAGAATCACCATTTAGCTTAATGACTACTGAAAACATTCAATGTATTTGTAAAATAACTTTACGCATAACTATGAGGGCTATTTTTTCAATCTCCGTTAAGCTACCAAAGAAAAGCTCCGTCAGATAATAAAACGAGGTTAGAACAAATATGTTCATTGTACATAGCCTCCCTCTCCACCCGAATAGTGTTTCTTTCAGAAAAGCTGTTCCGGGAAAGTACACTTAGTATTCGAAGGAGCACTGCTGGTAACATTTTATTTATTGTTATATTATATATATTATAGTATTTTACTATAGTATATCCTCCGGGAGACACTCTCAGAGCTCCGGGAGACAGTGCCCCACAAAAAAGTGTCTGGAAGAAACACTGTACCCGAAGAGTTCATCCGAAGGTAAGCGGTTAACGTACACGCCTTTGGCGTGGGAGATCAGAATTCTATTCCCGGCGAGAACTCAACTAGTTCGGATTTTACGTTAATCAGTAGGTCCCCGTCTTATATAGCCTCGCTGCTGAACATGACGTTAAACTCAACTCAGAGTCAGAATCTCCACTCGACTGGCAGACTCTTCCACTCAATCATTGTAGAGTAGCGAGCTTGGAAACAAATAGAGTGCAATCTAATCTCGGGCCAATTGTACATGATGTAGTTCGATTGCTCTAGGCGAAAGGGCATGATAAAGCTGCAATTCATTGTCGAGTGAGTAGAAGAATAACTACTGCATAGAATTCAAAGAAAGACTTATAATGTACACGACAAGGGTAGTCAAACATGGAAAAATCTATGACGGCAAATGACCTCGGTGAATGCGAGAATCATGTAGTTCATGAAAGGCGTAAATTACAATTTCTCAACTGTCTACTGAGTTCAAGATCAGCGCCTGGAGAAGTCTAATTACACTTGACGGGCGCTTCGATTGTACTCGATTGTACTTGTTTTAAATATTGCTATTTAACAACGATTGATCGAGATACAGTAGTTTTGTCTATCGGTAAAGGAGTTTGGCGAAGTCCAATGAACAATTTTGTTATGTGCCTGTTTCGTCAACTCACGTGGTTTTCTCTTGGTAGCTTAGCAGAGGTTATAGAAAAAGTAGCCGTCGTAAGTAATTTTAACTAAAAAGACATTTTTTTGTTTAATGTTCCACGATTATGGCCAATAGGATGGGATAAGAAAGATAAATGCAAGTAAATGATGATAGAAGAATTGATAGAATGAAATGAAAAGGATAGATAACACAGAGAAAATTCACAAATTTGGTGGTAGAATTCTCTATAAATTCCAGTCGGGGACCGTAGGGACCAGATGTGAGTCTCTATTGGGTCATATGTGGGAAATGGATTGTTACTATAATGCTATCGACTTCTTCAAATACCCACTGAATATTCCAACTTTAAACAGATTAGATATCCCTCTACCTGGATTGATTTGTTGATAAAGTAGTTCAACGATCCTCTTTAGCACCAACACCACGGAACCATCGTTTAAAGTAATATCCAAATCATTATTGGGATTTATATAAGAGACAAACATCCTCAACGGGAATCACACCCAAAAACACGCACATTACCTACCTATCTACAAATAGGTGGCCCAGCTATAAGACTTTTGTTCTTCTTTCCTAAACCAGGAGCCGGTGCTTCTTTATGTTGAATTCCATCATGACAAATGGGAAGATGGAAGTTTTAGCAAAGATAAACTACATAAGTTCCAGAACTTCAATCTGTAAGTTTGTATATTATATAGCATCGTCTCTTCCACATTCGCAGTAAAAACTTTCATACGTATAGCACGTTTACTGTACAAGGGAATCAATTTCATTTTTGATCATTTTACATTTATTTCATTTTTAATATCTCTATATGTAAACCTCCTTCCAAACCTTAAAATATTCATCTTCTGATATTATTAAATAACTTACTTTATAATGTCAAACAAAAATTGTTGACTTTCCAAGTACTTAAGTGCACTGTACAAACTTTGTCTCTTTTTCTCATAATTTTGGTTATTGGACATGATTCCTTTCTGAACGGTATATATATTTCGTGAATTACTTTAACATTTCTTGTCATGAAACCCAATATTTTATACAAACATTGGAATCATAATAAGGTAGAAGGCAGGCCGTAGACACACCTATTTTTGAGAGGGTGCAGAAAGGGATACTGAAAGAGCAGTAAGAAAGACTGGATAGTATGCAACTTGCAATACATTGGAGTAGCTTAGGTTGTATAACTTGAGAGCTTATTAGATACTCTATATATTTTGATCTTCCAAAACGCGTGTCGTAGGACCACGGTGGCTAAGTGACAGAGCATTCACCTCTGGTACGTGGAGTTCCTGGTTTGATCCCAGCTCGCGCCAAGTAAACTTTGTGGTGGACAAACACAGTGTGCGTTGGTTTTCTCGGGGTTCTCCTATTTCCTCCCACTTTATTCATTCCACCATTGCATTCATCTTTCATAATCAAAGTCTTCCTTAGGCTAACCAGCATAATCGTGGGACGTAAAGGTGAAAAATTTCATTTCCAGAGCGTGTAACTGCGCAATCCACCCACTCGAATCGGGAATCTGTCGCGCTGAAATCTGTATACAAATATTGCTGGCTGTAGGTATCCTTTCTATGGGAAAATCTAACGATAGACAGACAGACACATACATACAAACCATCACACACATGCGTGTTCTTTTATATATTAGTAAGAATAAGGATTATTTATGGAATCTCTAAGAGAATTGTAGCTACTTTCACAAAGGATATAATTATATACTCTTCAATATTACGGTACATGAATCAAAGATTATGAAGGTGTATCATTAACATACAAATGTCTAAAGAGCAAATAATACAATGGTACATAATTTAATTGAATTACATGCTTTTCTGTGTTATGTGAGATATTTTGGAGCAACTAGTAAGGACCACAT
Source organism: Thermobia domestica (assembly GCF_964235325.1). NCBI lineage: Eukaryota > Metazoa > Arthropoda > Insecta > Zygentoma > Lepismatidae > Thermobia > Thermobia domestica. The sequence goes on along the minus strand of NC_137465.1, from coordinate 136,656,838 downwards.
CACTTTCCACAAAAACGAATAAAATGTATTAAACTCGACTTAATTTTATACAAAGTAACTTAGGATGGGCACCTAGTTTCTCCCTGGTTCCGGGCCTGGCAAAAGACTGAAGAAAGAAAGCTGTACGGAAGAAAGAAGATACATCATAAATGCATTTCCTGACTATTTCACTTCCTAGTTACTATAGATAATAAAAAAAAAGAGAGAGATAGGAAATTGCAAAAGAAAATTTGCATTTAAATTCTTGAACAACACGAAAAATCTTTCTCGGGTTTCTTTCCTTCTTCTTGCAAGCCAAAGCAAACATAAAATAACAGCCGAGCGTGGTGGAGTAAGGGGCGGGGCGCGGTATTTTAAAAGTCATGGTTAGATTCAGCAACAGTAGAGGTCGCACCAGAAACTTCGAGTGAGGGAGGGGTGGCTGAAGCTGATAAATCTCGAATGAAATAAAGCAGAAAAAAGACCTCGCTATTGCGACAGGGCACGTTTTCCTTCGGATATAACAGTCAACACTTATGCAAATTTTTGCGTGTGGTTATAATCAGTAATGTCTCCTGTATAAATTATTGTGCAAATTGCACGCCATACAGCTACATGATCCCAAGGTCTGAGAATATATGAAGTATCTTACACGATACGTTTTTCTACTTGTTAGATATAGGGTCAAATGCTAAAACGTTAAAAAGCATTAATAGAGTTCTTTTGTTTTTAAAGAAAAAGGCAATATTGTACTTCGAAACAATATTGGAACTACAGTGACTGAAATTATCAAGTATGTACTGAATTTTAAGGACCCGTAATAGTCCCTACTCAATTTTCTTGAAGTACAGCCTAAACATTTAAAGTATTAATTTATTAATACAACTTAATGACTGTATACAATTTACAATTTAAAATTCTATCTTATAAGTTTATTAACATTTAATAGAAAAGTTATTGCCTAAAGGTAATGCAAATACCGATCAATAGAACGTATAGAGTTAAACAAAATGAAATTCATGAGTCTAAAAGCTCTTGTATAATTTTCAAAGAAATGTAAAGAAAAATAATAATAAACTTGAAAATTGATGTTGTATATACAAGAACAATGCCACTGATTGACCTGAAACTAATATTGCAATATACCAATATTAAGCTCTTTATTATGTCATTAGGAAAATGGCGGTTAATAATACCGTTAATGAGATAATAGCCTGAAATTGAAATTAATTCTTAAATATTCATTTATATTTAACTAACTAACTAACTCTGAGGTCTATGGAACCTGGAAGTTCAATGCCGCCTTCACAGACGCTATCCATTGACTTCTGTTCTTAGGCAACTGGATCCGGTCTCTACTTTGTATTCATATTTCTGTGAAATCCATCTTAATATTGTCCTCCCATCTGTGCCTTGGTTATCCTAATGGTTGTTTTCCGATTGGATTTCCAGTTAAAAATTTGAAAGCGTTCCTACTTTCTTCCATTCCCGCTACATAACCTACCCACCTGAGTCTCCTAGACTATCACAAAACGTTATTTAAGCACAATACACAGATCACTTGATAGATAACATCGAGGTAATGAAAATAAGCCGCTTGAGAGTAAATTCCCATGCGTAGTTTTCGAAACAATCGAAAGGAAGAACTTTCGAAGCAGTAAAAAGTTTGTCATACGTTGTCGATAGCCACTGACAGTTTTTATTTTGCTAAATTAAATTATATAGAGAATCAATTCTAACAGATCACAAAGTTTTCTGCAACACTAATCTGACAGTTGTTATTTAAACATATTTTCTCTTTAGAAAGTCTACGGCATTACAGCATTATTTTTCTTTGTATATCAACAAATTACATATAAATAAGAAAATATGAATAGATTAAGCGAATCATAAGTAAAACGTGGAATTATTCTGGCTCAGTACCAGAGCGCTTACCTTTGCTGCAAGAAAGGTCCGAAGTTCTATCTCAGAAAATGTGTGCTGGTGCGGATAATTTGACAATAACTTACTATAAATTTCAAATAAAAGAAATGCAAACGGGGATGTAAATTGACAACTCGCACGTAACTGATGTAATGAGAGGATATGCTTTAAATGCATAAATAAAAATCAACTAGTTTAATTTGACAAATAGTGAGTAATTTAGGAAGAAGGTAAAAGAGAGTGAGAAGAAGTTATTTAACTGAAAGGTAAAGAATGAGCACTTGTCTTTGCAATTTTAGTCTGTGTTGGTGTTGCAGTCGTGAAGGACGATGGATAGATTCCTTGAAATGCTTTCCCGCTTCCTGGTTGGAATTTGTAGAAACCAAATGGAATTCACGTCTAGATTCTTATCCCGACAAATTTGCCAGAGGCGATAAACGGAAATGCGAAGTGGGTCGATGTCAATCGCTGGATGGTGGCCTATGTTCTCTTGTGGACTGTATTTGCGGCGTTGAACTTCTGCGTCTCAGGGTCCCAGTGGGTCTGGAGATAACTTTTTTTTCTCCAATAGAGTCTTTGGCTGTTCTCCTGCTTCTTGTCGAACACTCCGTTGCTTGATTACGACTACATTTTGAAAACGTGTCTCCAATGATTATGTTCAAAATGCACATTGATGCTATAGATCATTCAACTAGAAGGCTTGTGTAATCTAAAAGAATGTTTTTTGATGCCAAAAGGGACACTTTCTTTCATTTATTGGCTAATTTACACAATGACGAAGTAAATATAATGATTTACAAGTGCATGTACATACATTATTAAGTTGTTCTATAAGTCTGAATTAATCAATTAATTAAGATTTAAAATAATTTGATTTTAAGAATGATTCAAACAACCCAATAATTAGTTGCATTTTAGTTTTGACACACTATAGTACAAACATACATCAATTAGGGCACTTCACACATGTTAGTTTGCGTAAGACAATGTCGTGCAATTGGAATTTCTTCGGTTCTTCCGTTTCCTCTCGCAATTATTATTTCACCAATTATTTTAAAATTATTAAGTTTCAATAACTGTTCGTCTTCAATACAGAGGCGGATCCATCACGGACTTCTAGGGGGCGGTGGGTTGTAATAGTGCTACTTAGAGCTACTTTTAAGAGCTCAAAACTCTGGGATAGGTTTTATTTATATACACTGAGAAAAATAATTGTAGGTGGCGTACTTAAAAAGATAGGTTACATGCGTAATTCCTGTAGTTTTTGGACTTAACGTACAGCAGACGTATAACTGAAAACGCATGTTTTATAATACTTTCTGTATAAGTATTCCATCTATACGTACTTTCTGTATGAAACAATGTAGGCGGTCAGGATCTCACAGACAAATGGACGTATATAACATATAGCTGACGAAGGTAACATAAGTATACGCATGTGATATACGGAAAACTGTTAGATGTCAGACATCCTACAACGGCAGGATGCAACATCTAAGGACAGTGCGTATGTTACATACGGATAACGTATGCTCCGCACTGATTTCATTAGTTAGCAAGAGGATACCATATATTTGTACAATATACCGCTGTCCGGAGAACGGATTTTTCTCTGTGTATGAACTAAGAAAGTTTCCTCTTCTGGGGGGTGAGATACCCTCTGGATCCACCCCTGCTTGTATAGCACACTCGTGGAATATGTAACTAAATAATATACTATTTCACTTCATAAGTAATTAATATGCCCAACAATCAAGCAGAAAGTAAGTTAATTAAAATTGTGTGTATATATAATATATGCGTGTGTAACGTGGGTTCCTATCATCACGGCATGGCGCGTCCCCAGGTTGCGGATCGAGGAGAAGGCCTCTAGATATAGAGGTTAGCTGCGAATATATTGAATAAGGAGCCGCGGAAAGACGACTAGGAGTGCTCGTCCATCTTGGGGGTTTGGGTAAAAAAAAAAAAAAAGCACTTATTCAGAAACATTCAGAAAAGCCTGGGACAAGGACTGATAACTTGGCACGACCTCAGCAAAAGAAAATGGACATGAGTTTTAGAACATGGAATATTAGAAGTCTTCATAGAGCAGGTGCGTTAAAATCCGTAACGAGTGAGTTGGAGAAATACAGGATCGACCTAGTAGGAGTTCAGGAAGTTAGGTGGGTAGGAAATGGATCTGCGAATTCCGGAAATTTTACGTTCTTTTACGGGGAAGGAAATAAAAATCACCAATTAGGAACAGAGTTTTTCGTTCACAAACGAATATTACCAGTAATTAAGCGAGTTGATTTTGTTATTGACAGACTTTCTTTTATTACTCTTAAGGGTCGGTGGTGTGATATTATTGTTTTAAATGTACATGCCCCAACAGAAGAAAAGGATGACGATATAAAAGACAGTTTCTACGAAGAAGTGGAACGGATATTTGACCAACTCCCGCAATACCATATGAAAATTCTGTTAGGGGATTTCAATATAAAGGTAGGACGAGAGGATATTTTCAAACCCATTATAGGGAACTTAAGTCTGCATAAGGAAAGTAATGACAACAGTTACAAGTAATGACAAGTCGCGAACTTTGCAACATCCAAAAACCTAATCGTGAAGAGTACAAAATTCCCACATCGCGACGTTCATAAATACACTTGGACCTCGCCAGATGGAAAAACACAATCAAATTGATCACGTTTTAGTAGATAGAAGAAGGCAATCTAGCATAATTGATGTCCAGTCGTTTAGAGGGGCTGATTGTGACACTGATCACTACCTGGTAGTAGCGATAATAAGACAGAGATTATCGCTGAATAAAAGAAATATTCAATGTCCGAAAACGGAGAGACTTAATTTAAAGAAATTAGAAGAGAACCAGGTAAGAGATGAATACCAGATTGAAGTTTCGAATAGATTCTCGGCTTTAGAAGATTCGGAATGCAATAATGTGGAGGATACTTGGATTTGAAATTAGATATTGCATTAAAATTTCAGCAAAAGAAAAATTGGGACACGCAGAAATACGTAGGAACAAACCATGGTTCGACCAGGAATGCATTAAACTAGCAGAGAAGAGAAAACACGCAAAAATTACGTTGGCTACAAAATCCAAATGAAATAACTACAAAATTTCGCAGACATCAGGCGGGAAACTTCCAAAACTTTTAGAACAAAGAAACGCGATTTTTTGAAAGCTAAAATTAAGGAACTTGAAGATAATAGAAAAAAATTTAAAAATTCGGACATGTATAAGAGGATCAACGAATTTAAGAAAGGCTATCAACCTCGTACTTAAAGAAAGCTGACGGAACAGTTCTAACTGATACGGATAGCATCTTAAATAGATGGAAAGATTTCTTTGACGATTTGCTGAACACGCAGTCAAAAACTAATGTGCGTGGAGAAAAGGAGATACACACCGCAGAACCATATATTCCAGAATCCAACCGAATAGAAGTAGAAACCGCTATAAAGAAATTAAAGAAACACAAATCTCCCGGTGTAGACGAAATTCCGGCTGAGTTAATTTTAGCTGGAGATGAAAAATTGTGTAACAAGATACACAAACTCATTCTCCTTATCTGGAACAAGGAAGATTTGCCACAAGAGTGGAAAGAATCAATCATTGTTCCAATTCACAAGAAAGGCGACAAAACAAACTGTAATAATTATCGAGGCATTTCTCTTCAGTCGACATCCTATAAAATACTTTCAAATATTCTATTAACAAGATTGACCCCATACGCAGATGAAATTATTGGAGATTATCATTGCGGATTTAGACGAAATCGATCAACTATCGACTGATCACAGTTGATATCAGAAATATTTACCATTCGCCAAATACTCGAAAAGAAGTGGGAATACAATACCCCGGTCAATCAACTATGTATTGATTTTAGAAAGGCCTACGACTCGGTTAGGAGAGAAACATTATACAACGTTCTTACAGAACTTGGAATACCGTGAAAGCTAATTAGATTAATTAAAATATGTTTAAATGAATCCCAAAGTAAAGTCCGGGTAGGAAAATTTTTGTCCATGAGCTTTCACGTCGAAAATGACCTGAAACAAAGAGATGCCTTGTCGCCATTATTATTTAACTTTGTTCTGAAATACGCTATAAGGAAAATCAAAGATAGCAGCCAGAGCCTAGAGTTGTACGGTATTCAGCAGGTTATGGCATATGCTGATGATGTAAATTTAATAGGGGATGATAGGAGAACAATAGAAAGAAATGCAGAGATCTAATTAAACGCTTGCAGGGACTTGGGTTTAGAAGTAAGTGCAGAGAAAACTAAATACATGGAAGTGCGTAGGGACCGCAATATGGAAAATTGTGGATGCGTTAAAATATTAAATAATACTGTAAAGATATGTGTATTTGTTCATATAATGAAGATTTTTTTCGACTTTGGGACATTTTATCTTAAAATTCTATGCAGTGAAAAGCATCATCATTTGTTTAATGTTGAATCACTTTTCGATATTTTTTCAAGGTCATTTACTTTTTCTAGAAGGAAATTTTCTTGCTGTTGTTATTTCTTTCTACACATGTAATTTCTTAATCAATAAAAACGACAGATTGTTTCCCTGTCAGCATTCCTATCATCACCTCACCTTTGGTTAATCTATGAGTACACACTTTTCCTCGAGACTGAAGAAACAGTCAACGAACCAGGATATTAACCCGGAAGAGGCATCGAACAAAAACCATTGAGAGACTTTTGGAGGGGTAGTACGGATTAGATTGGAGACGAGTCAACATGTAAGAACGCGAGCTACAATTCCGAGCTTACGAGAAGTTTAACCTTGCTCTAGCCTATAGAGCACTGTGTCTTAGCTAACGTTTTAGCTGTCGACCACGATGGATCGTTCGCTAAAGAACAATTTCGATTTTGATTGAATTTACTATCTTCGAAACGCTGGTTTTCCTGTTCGAATTTCGTTGACCCTTAATTCACAACCACTTGGACGCCCAGCATACCAGAAAGAGAGTAATGGACGAACACCAATCCATTGAAAGGATCATCGAGGAGGAAACACGGAGGTCTACAAATAAGTGCGAGTAGATTAACCAATCTTAAAGTCATTCCCTTCTCACCCCCCGTAACCCGTTTAACATCACAATCTGTTTCTTTTGTACAATACGAAGCAAAAAACCTGCAACATGAAAGTTTAACTTAACAACATAGGCAATCAACCTAACGTCTTTGTGCACTGATCAGGATAATCTTCGGCTTCGTCCCCCTGCACACTCGTTCGGAGCAAGAAATGCATAGACCACGTGACTACAAACCACAAATTTCTCACAAGATGGAGTAGTAGAATGAGGTTCTTCTCATTTCTCATTTTACATCCTCAGCTCTAAAGAGAGAGAAAGAGAAACAGATCAACGTGATAAAAACTAAATAAAGAGGAATATGAGAAATACAAAAGAAAAGAACACGTGCGCGTATATAGACAAATGACACATGCACTTCAAAGGGGACCATCACAAATTGTATTATGAACTATATGTAATAACTGTAAGAATCAGCAAACCACAAATACATAATTACACATGGTAAGTGTTATATTACACATATTTATTTAAACAAATAAAAATGCTCGCAGAAAGCTGAAAATTTCTTAAAAATCTTAACAATAACTGAAAGAAGAGATTACTTCTCTATTGCTTTTCTTCGTAGCATCCATTTACATGGAGAAATGAGAAAGAGAGAACATCATCGTGAGATTCGCACGTACACAACATCGGAGACTGTTAAATGGGAAAAATGCAGGCTTTGGATGGGATTCGAACGTAGAACCATAGCCTTAGAAACCCCACACTCTACCGATGTAGCTATTCTGACACTGATACCCTGTTCCCTCCATCATTACCTATGAAAGATGGAATGGAGTCTGCAGAAAACTGGATCTAACATGTCCATGACAGACCGCCTATACCCAATGTCTAATTGGTACTTTAAAAATACCAATTGGCTATACACGTGCATAGAAAAGTAAAATCAAATGAGTAGTTAGTCAAAATGTTGTTGGTGCCACCTAATTACATATCACTTTGTCTGTCTCACTCTATCTCTGACTATATAAATGGAGGAAGAAGAAAAAATATAGAGATGAGAACACAGGAAGAACAAGCAAAAATAAAATGGGACTGAGTTTCGAACACGAGTCTGCAGAATGGAAAATTAGTCTTCTAACCACTACTGCACGAAGGATAAGTTTCGATCAACCCTAACGTTATCAACAGATTCCGATTGTGATAGTATTGCAGCGATACCGAGGAAAGTACGCCTACATATTCAGATATTTGGTTTCAATTAAGTAGCTCTGAAGAGGGCTGAGAAGGGTGTAGAAGGTATTGTATTTAATATCGGGTATAGTCGCCATTGACTTCCCTTACGGCTTCTAATCGCCGACCCATTGAATTAACAAGGCGAGCGATGAAACGTGGAGTGCAACAAAGACCCCAAGCTTCTTCAACTTGCTCCCATAAAGTTTCAGCTGTTCGCGGTGGATTGTCCGACTAACATTCACGAAGTATTCTTACAACAGCAGCCCACATGTTTTCAATGGAATTCAGATCAGCACCTCGAGGTACCCATTTGACTAGCTCGAGATCAGGTTGCCTCTGGATCCGTGATTGAACCACAGCTGAATCATGCACGAAATTGTGGTCCTGTTGTAGCTGGAGTATGTCGTCACCAACATGTGCTTTTATTTCAGGGAGCATAAAGTCGAGAAGGTCAACATATTTTTGACCATTAAGCCGGCCTGTAATTCGGTGGATACCACCTCCATCTGCAGCTTTGCATATCCACCCCCAACAGTGAATCGTGACATGACCCATTCGCGCTGAACGGGCCATATATTGTAGATCAAACCTTCTTCCAGATGGGCGATACACACGTGTCGGCCCAAAGTTTCCAGTGAAAAGTATTTTCTCATCTGTAAAAACAACAGTGTCCCAGTGACGAGCTATATTTAGCTCCGCAAACGCCAGTCTATCGACTTTGTTTTCTTCTGTCAATCTCTCATTAACGGCAGCCCGGAAGGGCCTAAAGCCTGGGGCCCAAAGTCGCCGTCGGACTGTAGTTACATCACCTGGAAAAGCGGTTGACTGTTGCAGTTGTCGGACACACTTGAAAGGCTGTCGACAGCATTGATCAACTAATCGTTGTGAGGAAACTCGTGGTCGACCACTTCCAGATTTTCGAGTTAGACTTCCAGTTTCCTCATATTTTTTCCACCATCTGAACGCTGTTGCACGATGCACGCCTAATCGAGCGCCTGCTTCAGGAACACTCAATAAGAGTGATAACACTCTCATGTACAGAATGATCATATTGTGCCATTCTTACACACGAAAGTAAAAGTGCTGGAACGTCTTTGAATATAGGATAATGCACAATATTGCTAAACATAACGTCGTATTATAAAAGGCATGCGCAGATCAAATAGATGTGCCTGTAATCAGATGTTGTTGCACACAAAAATACTCACTCACTGTTAATAACAAAATATTTTTCGATTTCTTAAATCCAATACATTAGAATATACTAGCACTTACTATCTTTCAAGAACATAACTTCCATCGAGTGGTAAGCATAAACACAAACTCGCAACTATGCAATAGTTTACTTCCATCAAACCCTCGAAGCACTTTACAGATTTAATCTGATTTATTTGTGCAACTTAGATACATATAAGATTACACCTTGTCCGGGAAAATTGTTCATACTCGTCTAAAACAGTTCTATTCTATTATTCGCCACTCGTATACATTATATGACAACAAAACAGAAACAAGTAAAGTGCAAATACTCTAGACAATATTTATCAAAACGCTACTAGAGAATTAAGATATAGGCGAACGGTTTAATAGAGTAGTCTACTACCTCTATCTTCTCGTGTTCAAACCCATCTGAGTTTTGTGTCTTTTCTCTATTTGTTTTTGTGTGTGTGTGTGTGTGTGTGTGTGTGTGTGTGCGTGTGTTCTTTCACAAAGAACGCTCTTTCTATAATTCCTATAAACTATGACTTACAAACCTTAAACAAAATACACATGTTTATTGTAATGCTCTAATCTGGACTTTTATGTTTTTCTCTTCCTTTAGCTTGTTGAATTTCGTATACTTTTATAATTTCTATTAATGCATATTTCCAACAAGTTAAGAATCGTGAGAACGCTGAAATCTAGAGCTAAAACCGAACCTATATGACATTGAATTCAAACAAGTAAAACGATGTGATCGACAGTTTAATATCAAGTTTTCTAATCACTTTGCGACTAGATACCGATACATGGATACTGATTTTACAATAAATTATCTTTAAGTAATAGTTTGCACGACTAAGGTTTCATATCGATTCATATATTTTGCTGATCGATTAATTCTTTTGCTTAGAAATTTCTTACCAACATTACATGGTTGCTTCGATTCCCGGCAGGAGCTCATATGGTTCGGATTCCACGTTAATAAGTAGGTCCACGTCTCATATAGCCTCGCTGCTAAACGGACATTAAACTCAAAATCATCATCATCAACTACATGGTTGTAGTGTGAAAATTAGTAATTTATTATGTTGCATAAACCACATTTTTCACTACTACTGAAACAGTAAGAAAACAACACAACGTGGGCATTTGCTACGTTTTTACAAATTAATATTTGTCATCTACCAAGCAATTTAGAAGAAACAGATTATTCAAAACATTAAATGTATAGCACAGTTGTCAACCTTCTTTTCGGATGTATATTAAATCATTTGCTCTGTTCCCTCTATTTTTCACTCTCTCTCTCTCTCTCTCTCTCTCCTCGATATTCAGTTTCCTCAAACTTTTATTTTTGCTTGTTCTTCCTGTGTTCTCATCTCTATATTTTTATCTTCTTCCTCGATTTATATAGTCAGAGATAGAGTGAGACAGACAAAGTGATGTGTAATTAGGTGACACCAACAACATTTTGACTAACTACTCATTTGATTTTACTTTTCTATGCACGTGTATAGCCAATTGGTATTTTTAAAGTACCAATTAGACATTGGGTATAGGCGGTCTGTCATGGACATGTTAGACCTAGTTTTCTGCAAACTCCATTCCATCTTTCATAGGTAATGATGGAGGGAACAGGGTATCAGTGTCAGAATAGCTACATCGGTAGAATGTGGGGATTTTAATGCTATAGTTCTGCGTTCGAATCCCATCCAAAGCCTGTAATTTTTTTCCATTTAGCAGTTTCCGATGTTGTATACGTAAGAATTTCTTAAGATGTTCCCCCTTTGTCATTTATCCATGTAGATAGATGCTACGAAGAAAAGCAATAGAGAAGTAATCTCTTCTTTCAGTTATTGTTGAGGTTTTAAAGAAATTTTCAGCTTTCTGCGAGCATTTTTACTTGTTTAAATAAATATGTGTAATATAATACTTACTATGTGTAATTATCAGAGACCGGATGTTAGGCAAAATGCCTATTCTTTAATATTAAAGATATGATCTAAAATAACGTTTTAAAGTTTATATGGGGGTTACAGTTTTGATCTAAGCCAATTTTATTTTGCCTATTTTGCCATTTTCGACCTTTACTGCCTAAATAATTGCTTTAGTGCCTAATGTTGCCTATTCTATGCATTTTCTTCAAAATAAGCCTTCATTGGGAAAATATATAATTTATGTAACATAAATAATACACACATATATACACATATTAGGTGTTTGTAAACACAAGCACGTGGTACGTTAGAATATATATATATATATATATATATATATATATATATATATATATATATATATATATATACAGGGTGAACTTCAAAGATGTGCACATACTTCGGGAGGTGATTAATGATATCGAAAGAAGACAAAAAGTCCCCTTGTATTTTGTCGAATTCCGTGTCATGTACGAGTGACAGAGGTGCCAACTCGGAATCGAAAATCGAATCCTAACAATTCGAACAGGACCGAAAGATGCGCACATACTTCGAGAGGTGATTCCTAACATGAAAAGGAGACATAAAGTCCTCTTGAATGTCAGAATCACTTTTATGTCTAGTTCCAATGGTCAGGATTGGATTTTCGATTCCACTTTGGTCCCCTGTCACTCGTACACGACGCGGAATTCCACAACATGCAAGAGGACTTCTTGTCTTCTTTTGATGTCACTAATCACCTCCTGAAGTATGTGCACATCTTTCAGGTTCACCCAGTATATATGGAATGCATAACAAACTTTTATATAGGGGCCGCGGTGGCTCGGTGGTAGAGCGTTCACCTCTGGTGCTAGGGGTCTCGGGTTCAAACCCTGCTCCCTCCAAGTGAACTTTGTGGTGGACAAACACCGTGTGCGTGGGTTTTCTCGGGGTTCTCCCGTTTCCTCCCACTTTCTTCATTCCACCATTTCCTTCATTACTCATCATCACCGTCTCCTTTAGCCTAACCGGCATAAGCGTGGGACGTAAAACTCAAAAATTTAATTTCATTTCATTTCATTTCAAACTTTTATATATACAATAATAGAATATATTAACAAACAAGTATGTTTCTATATTCTTTGAACATTATCTATGACTTGAATCTATTTTTCTAATGGTATTGAGTATTTATCTTCATTATTTCGAGGTACATTTTAGTGCTTATTTTACTGCCTATTTTTTTAAATTTTAGTGCCTATTTGCCTGCCTATTTTCCAGGTTTTTAGTGCCTAAACATCCGGTCTCTAGTAATTATGTATTTGTGATTTGCTGATTCTTACAGTTATTACATATAGTTCATAACAAAATCTGTGGTGGTCCCCTTTGAAGTGCATGTGTCATTTGTTAATGTATGCGCATGTTTTCTTTTCTTTTGTATTTCTCATATTCCTCTTTATTTAGTTTTTATCACGTTGAGCTCTTTCTCTTTCTCTCTCTTTAAAGCTGAGGATGTAAAATGAGAAGAGAAATGAGAAGAACCTCATTCTATTACTCCATCTTGTGAGAAATTTGTGGTTTGTAGTCACGTCGTCTATGCATTTCTTGCTCCGAACGAAGTGTGCAGGGGGACGTATCCGAAGGTTATCCTGGCGTGATCAGTGCCACAAAGACATTCGGTTGGTTGCCTATGTTGTTACGCGTAGTTTTACAATGAACTTAAACTTTCATGTTGCAGGTTTTTTGCTTCGTATTTACATGCTCAATTTCATTTGTATGCAACCCAGGTCAGATCCCGTACTTTATGCTTTACCAAATTCAATGTTTACAAAATCCTGGGCGCAGTTCTGACATCCCCAATTGTACGATTAGTCAACACGATATCTGAGCTTTCAGACTGACAAGGGGCGATTGCACAATACTTTTGATAAAGTGGATATTTTCAAATATCTAGGATTAATATTAACATACGAAAATCATATTCACGAAGAAATTAAATGTCGAATAAAAGCGGGAATTCTTATTACTATTCGGTTCAAAATCTCATGTCGTTGCGAATTCTGTCCAGGAATTTGAAGCTTAAAATATATAAAACGATGATCATGCCTGTAGTTCTGTATGGTTGCGAAACATGATCGTTTACTCTGAGGGAAGAACATAGACTGAAAGTATTTGAGAACAAGATCCTGAGACGAATATTCAGACCCAAGAGGAACGGGAATGGTGAATGGCGGAAACTTCATAACGAGGAACTACGTAATTTATACGGTTTAGCAAACATTGTTTAGGTCATCAAGTCTAGGAGGCTTAGGTGAGCAGGTCATGTAGCTAGAATAGAAACGCTTTCAAAGTCTTGACTGAAAGACCAATCGGAAAACGGCCATTAGGAAGACGTAGGCGCATATGGGAGGACAATATTAAGATGGATCTAGCAGAAATAGGAATACAAAGTCGAAACTGGATCTAATTGGCGAAGGATAGAAGTCGGTGGAGAGCTTTTGTGAACGCGGCATTAAACCTCCGCGTTCCATAGGCCATAGAGTTGAGTTGATTTTGGGTTTCACGTTCCGTTCAGCAGCGAGGCTATATGAGACGTGGACCTACTGATTAACGTGGAATCCGAACCACATGAGCTCCCGCCTCCATAGGCCATAGAGTTAGTTACTTAGGTAGTATGTATAATATATTCTTTCAATATATAATATAATATTCTATATATATATATATATATATATATATATATATATATAATATAATGAGTTTGAAAAACTGAATGAATAAATTATATGCAAATATATTGCAAATGTTATGAAAAGCAAACTTGTATGCTGAACAAATAATTTAAGATCAGTGTTCATATGTGTGACCAGTTTTGGTAATAATTGAGTGTAATGCCACCGGAAGAAAGATATTGATTGTCATAATCTATAATTTGTTTTCGCCACAATGACAAATGAAAGAAATGTTATGCTGCAGTCTAAATACATAGCAAGCAGCTTTAACAATGTAAATATACACTGTTGCCACGCTTTTTTTGCTAAGGATTACCAATTGCTTAAAGAATAATGAGGGGAGGAAAACATATTGGAAATCATTCTTCTGTCTGGAAATCAAGATGGTCTTTGAGCACCGTATAATCGAGTCACGAAATCGTCCATTGAAACATTGAAACAAATTGTAGTAAAAGGAATGATTTGCCACATTTGCAACTTTCAATCACTGTCAGATTAACCATTTTTCTTCTATGTTTGTTCCTACCAATTGTTAAGTTCTAAATCGTTCAAACAGGTGGATACAAAGTATCAAGCTAATGGAAGGCAAATAGCTAAAGCCTGTGATTTGATCTCATAACTTACTCCTCTCAAAGACCAGATATTGTATTAAGAAGCAGGTCATTATTTACAATGATCTTGCCGATTGTCCCTCTCGAGACGATGGGGCGTATCTAATTTTTTTCACATTTTTTCAAGAGAACGTTTTCAAGTTTTTGCAGTATTTCTTCTGTTTATGATTTCTTCAGTTTAAAACTTATCGCAATGATTCCAACTTGCGTAACTGCAGTAAGGACGACAACTGCAAAAATAATATTCTAAGCTTCGAATATTTTAAACATTAACCCCTAATTTGTTAAAGAAAAATGAGATATGCCTTTTCGCCGCGTGAACGAAATGGGTCTGCTGAGTTACGCCACCTAGTTGAATTATGGAATTGATTTCTAACGTAGAGTATGGGCTTTTACTTTAGCTTTTTTGTTATGATATACAGGTTAATATACGGAATATTTATTAGTTTCGTGCTGTCTTACATGCAAATATCCCAAAAACAATAAAACAAAAAAGAACAAAACTCTCAAGGAATAAATATATAAAATTACAAGTACTGTTTGAAGTTTCTGTTTAGTCCTAATATCTAATGATATTTTTTTAATGTATTCATTTTTAACATAATAATAAATAATAATAAAAAAGGGTCTTACAATAACTCAATACTTATGAACACAAACATTTTTGACTGTTTTTCAGTGGAGTAAAGATTCATAAAACAATACCTGGTCTGGGGATTTCACAACAGGCGTTACTCTGTGGTACTGGGCCATTAGGTCTTTCAATTTCTCATTTAATAGTAACAGAGGGTTCCTGTACGATCCTGACACGTGCAATTACGTGACAGAAGGAACGAATTGTTTGAAACTGATAGAGTGATATTCATCTTGCAAATGACTGGTATTGAACATATCCACCATTTTTGGTTTGTTCAAATCAGAGTGTAGGTAGTCCCTATTCGAATTTTCCGGCAATAATGAGATTTCATGCGAGGAAATCTTGACAAATGTTCCGAAATTACTTCCCTTCTTCGTCTATCTTCTTTCACCATTTTTATTGCCCGGCTTCCCCGCTTATATTTGGCAACAACTGTACTTTCTTTCTTTTCCAACGCAGTTCTCACGACTTTTTCTGATATACTTAAAGTATTTAAAAACATTGTCTTACATACAGAAATCAGATTTCTCTGTTTGGGGAGGAAATAGTAATTACTCGTTGATGTTCTAGAATCACCTTTCTTGCAAGTCGTTTGTTTAGTGTCTTTACGGTTTACATACCGAACAATGTATTCACGTTGCCTTTGAATGTTGTCAATTCCGTAGAAATCTTTAAGAAAAAAAACACTCCTTCACTTTTTGAGAACGAATTACATTTCCTACGTAGTTTTGTACAGGTAGTAGAATTGCATCTTTGTTTCAAATTTTTGGCAGGCCTTTTGAAGGCAAGCATAAAAAAATGCTAGCTCGATTTATAACAATGTCAACGCCTTCCCTTTCTTAAAAAAGGAAAGAGAAGAAAGAAAAGCAGCAAATTTAAGATTGTTATGGTTCGGGAACAAATATTAGCTGATACAGGAAACAAATCTCACAAGCGAACTATATTATGTTCAAAAGCACTGTAATTGACATAAAACTACTTACAAACTACGAAAATATAACAATGTACAAGTAGGTAAAATGGGCTTATCTCATAAGAGCAAAATGAATAGGCGAATCTTTAGATACGTCTCTTTGTCTCAAGATAGTTTCCCTCGATTTCGCGTACGCCTTTTTGGTGAAACTATATAACTAAGCAACCAAATCTCGTTGAAATACGCCAGTTATACCATCATGTAGAGCTCGACGAGACGATCAAGTAGGTAGTCATAACTCATTTTCGATAATTTTTGAGATACGCCCCTTCGTCTCGAGAGGAACGATATAATTGTGCAACTGCCAACTGTGTCGGATTCAAGTCTTGGTGTGAGATGGTAAGTGGCTTAGCGCTAAAGCGTTCATCTCTGGTCCCTGGTTCAACCTCAGGCTATATGAATTTATGACAGATAACATCATGTCCGAGGTTCTCCTGTATTAACTCGCATTCTTATCTCACCAATAATCGAAAACTACCATTAATCAGTCATTTTCTTTTAACCGAAAGAGCATGAACGTTGGGATGTTAAATTACAACTTTTATTCCGTTATTTCATGCACGTATGTATCGTGTAATTCTTGAATTTTGTATTTAATTAAGGACGTAAAGAAACACCTAACGAAAGTACATCACTCTAATGCAATCCTTAAAGACTGATTTTTTAAGTCTAGCATGAATATTAAAAAGCAATTACAATGTTTGTCTCTTCATTTTCTGCGGCATACTATAATCATACGTAACGTAAATAAATCCAATTTTGCAAAGAAAAAGTAAGTAATTTTGCAACCATACTATTGGTCGTCTATCTCTCGTGTTATCTCGTAATGAGCACGATAGACGCTCTTCCTTGTGTCCCGCCTCTCGTCAATAAAAAGTAATTATCTCCGCTCTGAGCTGAAAAATAGAAATCAAGAGGTGTTTTGATTGATGCCAATGTTCAGCATAAGAAGAAAAAGAAGAGGAAGAAGTTCTACTTGTTAACAGATGGTTTGTTATGATCATGCAAATGAGACTTATAAAATTGTAATATTAGTACGTCCGCCTTCTATCCGTCCGTTACTCCGTAAGTTAACCGTTGAATAAAAGCGTCTATTCATCCGTTACTCCACACGTTAAGTATTGAATGAAAGCGTCTATCCATCCGTTACTCCACACGTTAAATATTGAATGAAAGTGTCTATTCATCCGTTACTTCACACGTTAGATATTGAATGAAAATGTCTATCCATCCGTTACTCCACACGTTAACTATTGAATAAAAACATCTATCCATTCGTTACTTCACACGTTAACTATTGAATGAAAACATCAATCCATCTGTTACTCCACACGTTAACTATTGAATGAAAACATCTAACCATCCGTTACTCCACACGTTAACTATTGAATGTAGCGTCTATCCATCCGTTACTCCACACGTTAACTATTGAATGAAAATATCTATCCATTCGTTACTCCACACGCTAACTATTGAATGAAAGCAAAGTTTTGAATTCTGTATTTTGCAATAGACAGCTAGCTCGATTATCTCGGTCAAGTTCATACATAGAATTACCTGATCCTCTTCACCAGAGTTTATCTGTATCTATATTTATAGTACTGTGGTTAAGTAAGCGAGATGGTTGATTGGCAGCGGAGCGTAAGTTGAGCGGATTGTCTAGATATGATTGTAAGACTAACTGTAGGAAAGAGTCATAGGAATTATGATAGAGGCTTGTATGACAGTAAGAAATACGTTCATTTAAATAGCCTAATCTATTAGGTCTAACGACGTCAGAAGTTTATTTTCTGTAGCTGATCTGTAATTTAGAACAGTCTTTCCCAAGTGTTAAGCCGTGGGCCCCATAGGATTCCATGCTATTATTTACATCTCAAATTTATACAATACGCCATGGACACACGGAATATGTGTATTGAATGTTGAATGGCTATAATCATTAAAAGTTATAATAAGTTATAAAAGTTTCAAATTGAATTATTTTTAATATTGTTACCTATCTGCCAACTATTATTACTACGTAGGTACCAAAATTTTAAGGTGTAAGGTCCGTATCTTAAACTCGTTTTTTACTTTACCACGGCCATTTTTCACTGTGTGGATACTTAGTATAATTATCAGAAAAGGAAAAAGTCCATACTCATCGCATGCACGTTTTTCTTTCTGTCAGTTGCTTGAACTAAGTGAATCATTCAGTGTAGTATACTTACTATATCAAAGGAAAATAAACTGTACTTAAGTTAATTTATTCGAATGAAGTTTATAAACAGCATTATCGGAATAGCTGTTCAACTTTGTCAGAGATCGTACAAAAAACATATTTTTAAAAAAAGAAACGAAGATGCTTCTCTGTAAAAGTTCTTAATATAAATTTTTGTTCAAAAATTAGAAATACAGAACCTTGTCCCTACAATCCATCAAAGTGCTTCTTTTCTTTGATGCCAACACATGAAACATATTTAGCCCCTTAAAACTCAAGTAGCACGCAACACTTCGTCGTGGGTATAACAGAAATTACGCCTTCTAATTACCCATATAATGATGTTGATTACTGTTAGATTGACGTCCTCAAGACATTATAATTACTTATATATTCTCTACAATTATACAGTGATTTATTATAACACCTTGTAATATATTGGTGGTATTACGCATAGCATTAAACCCTCTGAACGTTTATATTAAGCAAGAAATACCATTTATATTCTTGTGACGTTTCCTTCAGCTAACTATTCTTTTATTACTGGGTGAATTCGCGTGTGCTATGTAATACACGCCTTTATAAATTCAAATCAGATTTTACAATCTGTAACACACAATACGAAACACGCGTTGACCTTTTTATAGAAGGTGATCGCAATAATGTTAAAATAATTGACCTTGTAGAATACGGTTCCACTCAATCATACGGGTGTAAAATAACGAGGTTTTCTGTCTAAAATGCAAATAAGTTTTGATATCTTAAAAGAACAGCGATATTCTAGGATATTGTTTATAATTCTACATTTTTTCGCTTACTTTGTAAAACATTTCATGCATTTGTAATTCGAGACTTCCGATCAGAAATTATACCTTCCGAGAATTACATTAAAGTGCTATACAATATAACCTTGTGTGCAGCTTTTGTAAAAGGCCTAGTATCTACGTAATTCTCAGTGTTACATGGTAATGTATTAAATCAGAAACAACCTTATACCTTTTTAGTTAAAAGGATGTTATATATACAGGGTGTTTCAAAATAGCACCGACAACGTTTGGTAGGTAATTCCTGACACAAAGATAAGATAAAAAGTATAGTCTAAACTGGGTGCACAAATGCTTCCTTTCGGAGTTATAGCCTGCCGAAAACATGAAAAGTGAACTTTTAAAGCCCATAGCTCTGAAACTATGGATCGTACTGTAGTAGGGTGAAGACTTCACTTAGGGACTAGTATGTGCCCTATTCAAATACCCAAGTTTCGGAATCCTGCGTTACTTCCGCAACAGTTTTCATAGAGGTAGTTGGTTAGTACTTCCAATTAAATGCCCGTAGCCGAAATCCCTCCATAAAATTTGCTACGTGAGTACCTTAGGATTCTGAAACATTTATTTTTGGGTAGGGCACATACTAGTTCCGAAGTAAAGTCTTGAACCGACTGCGGTAGGTCTCATAGTTTTGGAGCTTTGAGCATTTAAAGTTCATTTTTTCATGTTTTCGACAGCCTGTAACTCCGAAAGGAAGTATTTGTGCACTCAGGTTGGTCTATACTACCATATATATATATATATATATATATATATATATATATATATATATATATATATATGTTGTATTTCTTCAATTTTATATATACATTTAGAAAAATGTATATGGCGTATGTAAAATCGTATGTTACATTTGTAAATCCTGTACTTTTCAGACAACGTACAGCAAACGTATAACTGAAAACGCACATTTTATAATACTTTCTATATAAGTATTTCATCTATACGTACTTTCCATATGAAACTATATAGGCTGTCAGGATTTCACATGCAAATGGACGTATATAACATATAGCTGACGCAGGTAACATACATATATGTATGTAATCTAAGGAAGACTGTTAGATATCAGACATCCTACAACGGCATGATGTAACATCTACGGGCAGTGCCTACGTAGCATATGGATAAAGTATGCTCCCTACTGATTTCAGTAAGCAAGAGGATTCGGTATATTTGTACAATATACCTCTGACCGGAGAATGGGTTTTTCTCAGTGTATTTGGCGATGAATTAACATATTGCCATAGAAGGATACACGTCAAAATAGACATTTGCGGAGAACACCAACACAAAATTCGTTTTTAGTTCAGAGACGACACTTTAAAGATTTTCTAATACCTTTGGCACATACGCAGGACTTTTCGATACTTCCGTACGCATTAAAATAACACGATCTGCTTGAAGCTTTCCATTAAAAATCAATTTACTAAAAGAATGCAAGTACACAGGTATCATAATAAAATACACATATTACGAAGTCATTATTCGTCATCTCTGAGTCCTGGAGGTTTTTCATTCATTTCTTTTTCCAATTTTAGACCGTTGAATACCATTTCTTTTAAATTCAAGTAGAGATGATGAAGCTATTGTAAACTCAGATAATATTCTTGAACTTAATTACTCACAATTAAAGATTCTAGATGAACTCATCTTTGACTTCTTCCAATTTAGAGAGATATTATCAGTAAAAAGGAACGTCCAGGGTTCAGATGCGTTCCGGCGAATAATTTAAAAACCATTTTTTTTATCAATTAATCGGCTGAACCACTGTTACATCATTGTATTGCCAATAATCTATATAATATTCATTGATCGACTGCTTATTTTTGTTTTTTGATGTTAATTTATCATATTGTATAGAAATTACACTAAATGGAGAGTTACTAAAATCAGGAACCTAATTGGTGCGTTTATGTAGGAAATAAGCTAAAATGCGTTGATATTGAACATACTAGATTTAGGTAAGTCAACAAAAGTTGTTTTCAAAAAATCATTGTTCAAAACGTACCGAACCTTTGGTTGGCCAAAAGACATTTATTGACTTGAAAATCCCAGGGTTCGTGTCATTGTTGGGAACACTTCTGAAACGCAGTTTTTGAAATGGTGAGCAAACGTGTCGTCGCATTCCGCATGATGTCTTCTCTTGACTCAAATCGGGTCCCTTTTAGTGGCATTTTCAGCTTGGGAAATAACCAAATGTCACACGGAGTCATATCGGGTGAGTAGGGAGGCTGATGACACATAGGAATATTGCGTTTGGCGATGAAAACCTGAATTAAATTTCGCGAATACTCTCCTCATGCCCAAATTCTTATTCAAAATTGAATGTACCGATCCGATTGAATGATTTGCGCTTGGGTATCGCCAAACTTTTTGCAAAATTTGATGCTATATAGCGGGTCAAGTTTTTCTGTTATTTTACCAAAAAACTGAAATACTACGACCACTCACTGCGAGTGGGAAATGATTCACGACTATTCTTGAGTGTTCCCTCCACATCTACACTGAAGAAAGTTTCCAGCCTTCATTGGTTTACGCGGGGGAAAATAAGATTCGACACTTTTTAAACACACTTCGTATTACATATAAGTAGTGTTTTCTGTCATACAAGAGCTAGGTATCACTTTTACATAACTACGTTAGATACCCGTTAAGAAGTTTTATTTTACTCTTGTGTTCGCCAATATTTTCGTAAATAATTACTAGCTAAAGGCACGTGTTCTATGTATTTAAATCTCATTTTCTCTGTAACATTCATTTCATTATTTTTTCTTAATATTTACTTGGTAATTGAAATTATTTTTAAAGAAAAATGTGTACTGATTTGAACCGAAATGAATTAAGACTTCCCCTTAACATTATGCAACAATTGTGTCTGGCGACACATCCAAGAAATATTAGTAAAACTGTAAGGCATTCCTTGTAAAAGAAAAAAGATTTTGAACATAAGTATTGATTTCTTGCTGTTCTTCCATAATACGTTCATTTAACAACACTTGTTTTCGATCTACACTGTTCAAACATTTAATCAATTCGTCTACTGATGCAAATTGCTTCTCAGCAACTACATTCATGTATTTTGGCCTAAGACAATTTATAATATACATTTTTACCTGTTGAACAGTAGCATTCGGCAAATATCATTCTATTAATCTGCTTTTTGTAATAGCATACACTTATAGAGACTCACTAATATTTTGTTTACCTGTACGCAATATGTCTTCTATTGTTAATAGGGAAGATATATTTTTAAAGATAGAAATTATATTTTTGTTCATAGTCTTATAAGACTTTCCGTCATATTTACTCTCTTTCCTATTGTGTTGTCTAATAAGAATAGACATAAATGTATTTGAGTATAATTTAAAATTTTACATTCACTTTAAAAAGATAAAACTATAAAGGCAATAGCAATATTCTTTTCAAAGCCAGATATGTCATCAGCATAGTAAAATATTGTAAATAGCTTCTGGTGAAAGGGAAAGTGTCCTGCTAAAACAGTATAAAAAGCCTCTATTTCAATAACAAGTATGGATTCGGATACCTAAACTTGAATAGGCTCAACGAATTACTACAAAAATGGCAGCACACTCTCCTGGCCAAGTAAGTTGTCCTTCTTCATTTACCTTACTAAATTGTTACGATAACATTGGCTATTCTAGATTGTTGAAAGGTTTTGCAACGACAGGTTAAAATCTCCACTATACTACCAAATCATTGAATTACCAATCATTTAAATTTATCTTTGTTTCTGTAATTGCTTCTTTAATGATTCAATTAGTTTATTGTGTCCAGTGTTCAAATATTTCTGCATAAGCTACTGACACTTGTATTTCTGTTAGGATTGAATATTTCCTCTCTCAGTGTCTTAAGATCAGCTTCAAGCAGAATGTGGCATTTGTTTGTTGATTTATTATTCATGAATAAAATCATGTTAGCTAACTGTTCATTAATCCTTTCATTAATAACAATAATAATAATATATAATATTTTAAAAGAGACAAAACGCTATAATTTAGTAACCGATAGAAAGGTCTGCTTGTCAAATATGTCAATAAATCCTCTCTAAACTTGTCAGTATTTTACTTGTAATACCTTCCCGCATTTTCTAACTGTTAATAAATTTATTCTATAGTGTTCATAACCGTTATAAGAGGGAATTTTCACCAATTAACCTGTACATCCGTAAAATTATTGTGATTTTCATTAGTCATATTACTCCGCTGTAATTCGAACTGCCAACAAAATTACCCCCTCGTACGTGCACCACTGAACACCTCCATAATTACTGAAATTATATTTTTCGTTAGTTCATACAAATTACAGCAGAAAGTTCCTAACTTAGCATATACCCATAAGAGTCTTCGCCTCTAAATTCTTTACCATCAAGCAAGAAAAGAATTCATTACTAAATATCCTGAAATAAAGAAAAACGACAACAATATTATTCGAAAACAACATTGTGAGTATTATAAACAGCTGATGCTAATTTCATATCGAAGAAAAGAAAAACAGAACCATCACAATGCCAATGAAAAAGGGATTCTAAATGTATTCATATTTATTCCGATAAAAGTGAATTATCAATAGGGCTATCAAATAGATTGAAATTTCCGAAAAATGACAAAAAAAACTCGCAAATAAAACAGCATAACTTCACAATATTTGTCTAACATAAGAATAAAAGCATTTCGGGAAGTAGAACCAATGAATTAACTTTATACAAATAAAAGATTATATTTATATTTTTACACTCAAAATGATCTCCTTTCTGGCGTTTGGTGAAAAGTTATATTATACTAGGAAAGGTTTCTAGTAAATACTTTTATTTTGGTCATGCCTGTCTCTCTGTTTCTTCTGATGGTTACAAAACCAGAAAAGAGTACTGTCCACGGACAAATACTGGGCAGAGGTTCGATGAACAATAAGCTCTGAGCGTTGAAGTTCTGAATTTTGTTCAGGAGTGACTTCTTAGCTTCAGTTCAACAATTTTCTGCCATTGAACCCGGTATTGTACCAAAGAATGCAGAATCCAGACAGAGCAATTAATTTGTTATCAATAATAATTTATACATGTCAAGTCCTAGAGAGGAAAACTTGATGTGTGACAAATTATTAAATGTTCATGACAGAAAGTTTCATTCACCCTTCCCAGCAAGTGCATACAGATTTACGGTGTGTGTGTGTGTGTGTGTGTATGTGTGTGGAAACATGGAATGAAAATAACTACCACAAAAACAGTTGTTCCATAGTTCCCTCCTGGATATATGGTTAAAATACGTGTTTTCGGTTCGGCAGACGCGGGTACGAATCCCAGCGAGAAGTCATTTGGTTTGGATCTCACGTTAAGCAGTATGTTTACCTCTCATGTAGCCTCGCTGCTAGTACTAGACAAATAGATACCCATTTATTGCACAAGTATTACAGAAATCTAAATACATGCAACATTCTTTGACTTCCCCTTTATATTTACTACATTAAAACTGTTTATGATTTATTTCTCAATTCCTTAAATAATACTCATAGATATTAAATTAACAGATTTACACGTAAATTTAGAAGTATTGTCATTTGGATTCATAATCTGCACAAACTACAACACTTTGCATATTTGTCAAACGCATTTAAGGTTTAGTAACATTGTCCTTGCGCTTAAATTTCATTAGCTATCCACGTACCTTCGTTTTCCCAGGTTCCTCATGCTGCCCAGTGAGTTATAAAATCCAATCTTTTCGTTGGTTATCCTACCCCTCTTTGACAGAGAAACCAGGGTTCGATTCCCAGCAGGAGCTCATGTAATTTAGATCCCACGTTAAGCTGTAGGTACACGACTCATATAGCCTCGCTGCTCAAAGGGACGGTAAAATCAAATCCAATCCATTCAAATCTTTTCACGCAAATATTTACAGAAAAATCGAAATTTGTTGATGTAGTAGGTCTATTTAATTATGAGAGGAGTTTTGTAAAATATAATAATAATAATAATAATAATAATAATAATAATAATAATAATAATAATAATAATAATAAATATAATAATAGTTTAGATGATATGCTTCATGCAGTTCGTACATGTAAAGACAAGTTGAACTGCTTAGAAGTATTTTTGGTACACCTAGTTGTTGTATCTTTACTGATAATACATAGCTTTCGCAATTGTAGCGACAAGTGCATAAAGCATGCACCAACTTGTGCTAGTTGATACTACAAGTTAGTAGTCAATAACGTCAAATCAACACCAAGACAGAGCAAAGTAGGAAGGTCGCGTGAGAGTGCGTTCAGAGAAAGGAAGTGCGTTAGCGAAAATTAATACATGTGCATAAATGAAGATTTGTTTGTTTCATAATTTCCGAATATGTTTGTACGGTTCATTGTAGTGCTATTTCTGCGCAAGGACAGCAACTGGAGAGGGCGATGTAAAGTTGAATCAAGTATTTACACTCTTAGAGAAAAGCAGGATTACCTTTACATTGCCTGTTTCAGCTGGTATAACTACTTTCATCTACGACAGGAAAAAAATCATATTAGCAAATACGTATTAAAACGCCTTAACTTATTCAGTAACTTTTGCTAACGTGCATATTTTCCGGTGCAAACTCTTCTGTTTTACCCTGCTCTGACGAGTTAGATGCAATACTAGCTTCTAGTGACCACCTAGCACAATATAAAAGGTATGTTTTACACTATTGCCATGAGCATGACTTATCTATAAAGATACGATGCAATTTGTCGGAAAATCCTCCAGATTAGTCATACTTTTTATGCATATGTAGAGAATCTAAAGATTACAATGTAAAACCGATCAAAGAAACACATGGAAGTACTCTTCTTTAATACATGTATGGTAAATATAACAAGGGCAGAGATATTTTCAATTTGCACTGTCAATTAATAAATTTAATTTTATTCTGTAAATTTGAAAACAGAACAAGGTATTTTATCACTAAGTATACCTATGACCTATTGCTAAAGTCAATACTGTATATTCACTGTGAGAGACATCAACTAATATATGATCTAATCAGTTGCGGGTTCAGAATTTCCTCAATGGGGTGAGGTCAAGGTCCCAAGTAAATATCCGTTCAGATGCCCCATTCCGTGCAAGCCATGCCAAAAATCACGGAGGCTAACGCAACGCAAAACGTGCAAAAATCAATTATAACTGCTATCCATGTTAGTGCACACTAAAAAAGAGATTTTGCGTTGTGTTGACGCAAACCATTACGGAATGTATATTGGATTCAGCAATACGTATATAATTAATATACGAGTATTAAATGTTGATTTTTGCATAATATTTTGCTAAAGGGGGTAGTTTAAACACGGAACCTTTGTCTATGCCACTCCATCTAATGAATATGTTAAAATTCAAGGCAGTAATAAACTTTATGTGGTTCTTTTTCAAAATTCCTAGTTGAACAAAGATTTATTGAAGCACGTGTATTGATGAGATCAAGAACTATACTACATAATATTTTATGATATTAATAATTTTCCTCTCTTTCTCTCTCTCTCTCTCTCTCTCTCTCAGACACACACACACACACGCATATATATATATATATATATATATATATATATATATATATATATATATATATATATATATATATATATATATATTAAACAGAAAGAGAGAAAGGAAATAAACAAGCAGTACAAAAGCAACTTGTGAAGCTTGGCGAAAGTGCCTATTGCATATGCAACCACAATGAGCCATAAGTAATGGTGGTTGCCTAACAATTTAGGAATAAAAGAATCCTTAAGACCATCCTCTTCGCTGAGTCGAGTTTTTCCTTATCTAATAACATTGGAACTTTTTTCGTGTTTTTCTCAGCAAGCAATGAACAAATCTTTACAAAAATTTGATGGAATCAGGACGATAAAAAGGGATTCATTATATCAGCTTATAATTTTACTAAAAGACTCCAATTGAGTTATTCAGTCCTCCCTTTTCTTCCATGTGAAGATTTGCAACAGTGCGATCTCTTTTTCTCTCTGTATGTGTTAACAGCGTGAGGGAAATTCAAGCTAGCCATTTAAAACAGATTTTTAAACTCTGTCCATATCACATCTGTTGAATGAAATTTTCTAGCCCTCTCGACTTTTTCGAGGACAGATTTATGGCACTGAGAAGGACTGGGCGCTCTCTATTTTCTTTGCTGAACCTATTGCTTTTAGTATGTTCGTCCAGTCTCATTCGGAGTTTTTGTGGTTACTTTCAAACCTAGCAAGGTAGCTCTTGCATCCCGTATTTCAGTCTTACACTTGGTGATTGGTTATACAAATATAAATTAGCAGACGATTGTGATACCAGATAATTTTTCTGTGTGGGTGCCGCGGTGGCTCAGTAGTAGAGTCCATCTTAGGTGCATGGGGTCCTTGGTTTGATCCCAACTCGCGCCAAGTGAACTTTGTGGTGGACAAACACCGTGTACGTGTGATTCCTCAGGGTTCTTCTGTTTCCTTCCACTTTCTTCATTCCACTATTTCATTCATTACTTATCATCACGGTCTCCTTTAGCCTAGCCGGCGTAAGTGTGAGACGTAAAACTTGCAATTTCATTTCATTTTCAAATTTCGTGTGAAATAATAATAATAATAATAATAATAATAATAATAATAATAATAATAATAATAATAGGAAATATCCGTGGCACAAGATGTTGTAACGATCAGGAAATATCAGTGCAGCTCTGACACTAGTAACTTCGTTAAAATGTGTGGTCACCGCATCGGTTTCTCCTTGCCGGTTTATTTCCCTGACCGGAGACTGGCCGCGCTGCCGACGCCAGTGGGGTTTTCAGATTGAAAACACCAGCGCTTTTTGGCCTTTTGTAAGCTCACGGAAACAGGTAAACCATTGGGGATAACATTTTAGAATAAGTATATATATATATATATATATATATGTGTGTGTGTGTGTGTGTGTGTGTTTGACACTGTTAATAGTAGTAAAGAATGTTTATGCTAAATAATAAACATTTCAGTTTTACCACATACGAAGGAAATTTAGAAATAAACTTTTTTTGTTACACAAATGTATTCTTAGCGTGAATGCTGTCGAAGTCTATTGCTAGTGATGACATATTTTTCGGTATTGCTTCAGTGTCGTAAGGCAATTGGGAAACTGAAGAACTGACCACACATTACCCTTCTAACATAACAATTTGTAAGAGAAAATTAAATGTAATATCAGGGATTCTTTTATTACACAAGAAAACATCTATACATAATGAAATATCTACTGTTAATGTAGATACAAACGTCATTTTCTTATTATTACTTTTCGAAATATGAATAGGGACTTATTTCTTGAGAACAGGGAATACGGACTTATTAGTGTTACCTGCTAATAATAACCTTGTAACTTACGCATTCTAAATATGAAATATTTATTTTCCAGATGGTGAACGCGAAATTGCATCTATAGCTACAACATATATACAAATAGTACAACACATAATAACAGAATAATTTTAATTTTATGCATTATTTTTTCATGCTCCATTTTAAATATAGGGCTTTTTTTATTGAAGTACACCAAAAATGAAGCTATTAGAAAAATAAATAAACAAGCAATATAATCAAAATCTTAAATATCAGCGAAGCACTGTTCACAATTTAAATATCTATGAGCATACTCCAAAATCCCTAGGCAAACTTCTACGTTGAAAAAAAGGTAAACAAAATTCACAAGACCATGCTAAACATAAATACAGAAAAGTTAAATAAAAAATGTTGTTAGTAAAATTTTACTTTTCCCCTCCAAAATTATGTCTCAAGTCAAGTAACTTGCTTAAATTATACTGCTCTACTACTTTTTAATTTTGTTGATAGGTGGCCAAAGTTACACACGAAATATTGAATTCAAACAATACAAATAAATCAAACAAACCACTAATATTTCACATTTATTTATACAATGAGTATGTCTTAGTTTTTTTTAAACTTAATTTTCACTTCATGTATAATTTCTAAAAGAAATAATTTGGTTTCAAATGTTATTTACAAGCAAGAAATGAAAGAAAAAATAGTAAATTAAAGGCAAACTATGACAATATACTATGGCAAATGAGATTACAGCATTACAGTATATAAACACTATTTTTTGTAATACAGTATTATATTATGTACATTGTAAGATCAAACCATAAGTTCTCTAAACATACACATTCCATTTTAAAAAGTAGTTCAAATAATATGCTAACGAAATTTTGTTGACAACTCTCGACATTTATCTACGTATCAGCTTTATAAAA
The DNA here is from genome assembly GCF_964235325.1 of Thermobia domestica. NCBI lineage: Eukaryota > Metazoa > Arthropoda > Insecta > Zygentoma > Lepismatidae > Thermobia > Thermobia domestica. The sequence goes on along the minus strand of NC_137465.1, from coordinate 136,627,283 downwards.
TTGACAAAAGTTCTGGGTATACTTCACGAGTGAATAAAGAAAGAATACAAATATAGATTAAAAAGAGATATTTTTTAAAAAAATCTGCAGTTATCAAGAATATAATTAAACAAATGTAAAAGCTCCTATAAAATAGATTTAAACAAATCTTCAATCAAATCAATTGACTTTCTAAATTCTCTATGTAACACCTTTTATATAATTATAAAAAATATATAAAAAATAAATGTATACAGTCAGTGATGTAAATTTTCCGGAAAATTTTGAAATGGAAAATTTTCCGATTCAAAAAAACGTACTCCCAATTATTCCTACATCGTTGTTTAGCCGTAAAATTTATTTCTTATAAATATTATCTGAAAGAAGTTTCATGAAGTGAACATTTAACGATTCTTCATTTCTGCAAAAATGTTTCAAAAACTTTAATGTATTCTTCCCTCAAAATTCACCTTTGATCTCACAAAATCATATTTTGTTAATTTAACACGTAAGACGATGTTTTCTCATAGTTTTAATCACAATAAAATCAAAGCATTTTTTATTTTCTGTTACAAAAATAATCTTCATAAGAAACTGGAACTTCTACGTAGTTATTTAATTAGATAGGCAAGTGTATATATGAAGAAATAGTGGAATTGAAGACTTTGGGGAAAAACAGGTTAAGTCCAAAAAATGAAAATGTAAAGGAGGCCGCTCCACAACGGTTTCCACTCATTCCATTTTCTTCAAACTTCGCACATATATAGTAAACCGAAAATAAATCTACACATATTTTTTTTGTTTCTTTCGGGAAAGAGGTTAAGGGGGCAAAGGCTCCATTTTCAAAAATGGGCCCTCTGGATTAAAAGCGCAACATTAAAGAAACGAAACTCTGCCGATGCAAAGATGACTTCAAAATAGGAAATACGGATTTTGTGGCTTTTGCTAGAAAAGGGTTGCAGGGCTATGTCCCTTTTCGAAATGGCAAAGGACCCCGCACAATCCTTATGGAAATTGGATTTCGGTGAAATTGCTTAAAACCATGTTATGCTGTAGATATGGTGTTTCTGAGAAAAAATCTGAATGAACAGAGCCACAAATCACTGACCGTTTGGCCACTACAGGGCCACTTTTTGAAAACAGCCGAAGATAATGATGTTCTGGATTTTTGTAAAAATGACTAAAACTGTTATATGTTGTGAATATTCTGATGATGAGAAAAAGTCTTAATGGGGATAGCCACCAATCGTTTAGCCACTACAGGGCCAATGTTTTTAAAACAGCCGAAGATAATGGCATTCTGAATTTCGGTAAAAATGACTAAAACCGTTATATGTTGTAGATATTGTGATCATGAGAAAAGTCTTAATGGGAATAACCACCTATCACTGACCGTTTGGGCACTAGGAGGCAACTTTTATGAAAGTAACAGAAGATTGTGATGTTCTGGATTTCGGTGAAAATGACTGAAACCGTAGTATGTTGTAGATATTGTCATCCTGAGGAAAATTCTAATTGGGCATAACCACAAATCACTAATCGTTTGATAACTACAGGGTTACTTTCTTGATAACAGCCGAGTATAACGATGTTCTGGATTTCGGTAAGATTGAGTAAAAATAAAATATGTTGAAGTTCTTCTCATCATGAGAAAAAGTCTTAATAGACACAACCATCGAATTATGATTGTTTGGTCACTACAGGTCCAGGTTTTTTAAAACAGCCGGGTATAACGATATTTTTGATTTCGGTGTAAATGAATGAAACTGTGATATGTTGTAGATGTCGTGACCCTGAGAAAAAATGTCTAGCGCTTTCCAAGGTTTTCCTTTGTCCTGTAAGATGAACATCTGAATGTTGACTGTGCTTAAATGATGTTGGCCGCTACTCTTCCCATCCATTTGTCCGGTTGTGAGATCGGACTTTTCAGAGTTTCATGCAATTTTACCAAAATTCAGGAGTATCCTTATCTTCTGCTATTTTAAAAAATGTGGCCCCGTAGTTGCCAAATAGTCACTGAATGATGGTTGTGTCCATTGAGATTTTTTTCTCAGGATCATATTATCTACAACATATCACAGTTTCAAGCAATTTCACCGAAGTCCAGAAAAGCGTTAACTCTTGTTCAGTTTAAAAGACTGGCCAAACGCTCAGTGATGGATGATTGTGATTCTTTAGACTTTTTCTCAGGATCAGAATATCTACAATATATAACGGTTTTAAGCAATTTCACCGAAATCCAGAATAACGTTATCTTCTATTGTTTTCGAAACTGTGGCCCTGTAGTGGACAAACTGTAAGTGATTGGTGGTTATCCTCATTACGACTTCTTATCAGGATCACAATATCTACAACATATAACAGTTTTTTTTTTTTTTTTGTAATTTTTACAAAAATCCAGAATATTATCTCCGGCTGTTTTCAAAAAAAGTGGCCCTGTAGTGAGTGATTTGTGGTTATGCCTGTTGAAACATTTTCTCAGGATCAGAACATCTACAACATATCACAGTCTCAGTCATTTTCATCGATCAGGGATTGTGCCTGTTGAGACTTTTTTCTCAGAATCAGAACATCTATAGCATTTCACAGTTTCAGTCATTTTCATTGAAATCCACAATATCACTATCTTCGTCTGCTTTCAAAATAGTGGCCCTGTAGTGGCCAAACGATCAGTGATTGGTGGTTATCCCCATTATAACTTTTTCTCATCATGACAATATCTACAACATATCACGGGTTTAGTCATTTTTACCGAAATCCAGAATATTGTTATCTTCGGCTGTTTTCAAAAAAGTGGTCCTGTAGTGGCCAATGGTCAGTGATCTGTGGTTGTGCACTTTGAGACCTTTTCTCAAGAACACCATATCTACAACATAACATGGTTTTAAGCAATTCCACCGAAATCCAATTTCCATAAGGATTGTGCGGGGTCCTTTGTCATTTCGAAGGGGGCCATAGACTCTGCAACCCTTTTCCTCGCAAAAAACACAAAACCTGAATTTCCTACTTTGAAGTCATCTTTGCATCGGCAGAGTTTCGTTTCTTTAAATTGGCCCGTTTAATCAAGGGGGCCTTTTTTTGAAAATGGGGTCTTTCCCCTCAACCTATTTTCCGAAAGAAACAAAAAATACGTTTCGATTTATTTTCGGTCTAGTATACATGTGCTAAGTTTGGAGAAAATCGGACGACGAGAAATCCTTGTGAAGCTACCTCCTTTACATTTTCATTTTTTGGACTTAATCTGTTTTTGCCCCAAAGTCTTCAATTGTCTGTTTCTGAAATAACTGACAAATTCAAAAAGGTTTCTTTCGCTTTCTTGTTACATTTTAAACAATGAGATGAGATATTTGTACTCTATGAACTCGATTTATGTTCCCTGCACTTTACACGTACACACATACAGAGAGAGAGAGAGAGAGAGAGAGAGAGCGACAGAGAGAGAGAAAGAGAAACACTATGTAAGTTTTTACTTACCAACTCGAAATATTAGAAAAATTGAAATTTCCCAAAAGATAATTGGAAAATTATAATTTGTTACTGTCTAACTTCCCTCACAAGAATTCAATTTTATAGCACAATTTGCAGTTAAATGTAGTGAAAAATTTTCCATTAACATCACTATACATAATATCCAAAATTGTCCTAGTTATGAAAAGTTTTTCTACTTGTTTCTACATCATAATGAAAATTTTCCAATTCATGAAAATTACTTTCACTTGTTTCTGCAGAAAAATAAATCTTTCCAATTCAAAAAGAGTTGTTTTACTTTTTGCTTCAAAATGATGAAAATTTTTCTACTTGTAAAAAGTTTTTCAATTTTTCTATACATGACAGATTTTTTTATTCACGAAAAATTGTTTCACTTGTTCCTACATAGTACGGGAAATTTTCTGAACGCAAATATTTTCAGTTTCTTTAAACGATCTTCCAGTTTTTAACATTTCTATCCATAAAGTCAATCAATTTTATGGTTAATGAGAAATTGTTACTTCATCACTGATATATAGGGGAAAATTTTCCAGAAAATCTTCTGAAATGGAAAATTTTCCGCAGAAGATTTTTCACTTCGCATCACTATATACAATATATATTGGTATTGTTGTTCATTATTATGTTTGATCTAAATCTAAAGCCGACTGGTAATAGGTTTTATTTTGTACTATTTTGAGCACTATTCGTTGTTACACACCACACACTTTATTTTAAATTGAAATATAATAAATAAAATACAAATAGTTCTCTTAGCAATATACGTTACTATAGAAGTAGTTTTCCTTATACAAGTATAGAAGTTTATTATAAATACCTCATATAGAGATAGAATGGGCAAGTTACAAGGTTATTAGCATGCTATTACTTGGAGTCAAGAAAGGTATGTCTCTTCATGTTTTGAAAACAGTTATAATAATAATAATAATAAAGTGACATTCGCTTTCGTATACATTAAAAGTATCTTTATTCAATAGATACGGTTCGCTTCTAATTGCTTACAACTGTCTATACTTGACGGGGGGAAAGCTAATGTAAAAGAAGAATGGATTTGTTCTCGCTGTTTTTTTTTCTGCTTTCAGCAAATAAAACGTATTCCAACGCCACCTCACTGAAATGCAATAAATATGTGATTGTTGAAAACGGTCCCATCACAGCTGTGGACAACGTTCAGACTTCAAAGTAACCCTAAGGTACTCGCCGCAACCTGCTAGAAGAGAGAACGCAGTGTCGTCAATGCGTTATTGCAAATCTTCACATGAAAAACGGGGGAATAAATGACTTAATCGGAGGCTTTTAGTAAAATTATAAGCTCATATGATGAATCCTTTTTTATCGACCTGACTCTATGCAAATTTTTGTAAAGATTTGTTCATTGCTTGCTGAAAAAAACACGGAAAAAGTTTCAATGTTATTTAGATAGGGGAAAACTCGAATCAGCAAAGAGGTACCAACCGCCTTAAGCTGTAATAAATACCTACATAATGGAATTCTTACGCCTATATATTTCTTAGATTGGAAATTTCATTCCCACAGCGTTTTGTACCTATCTGGATATTTTAGGATTTGCATGGGCACTGAAGTGTTTAAATGTATAAACAAAGGCCAATTCTGTCAACAAATAGACTTACTCAAATGTGCTAATGCTTATATCCAACAAGAAAATCAACAAAACATACGAAAGCATTTCGTAGTTTAGATTTATTCCTACATACCGATATATACTACTACATGTGTAGTTTAGCCTTAGTCGTTTAACCGATTTGCTTATATGTGTATTCAATATACTATATTAATGTTGTATCGTATTTAGATTATTGTCCTTCCTGATTTTTTTCTTTACAAAAAATAATGACAATAATAATATGTAACGTATGCGATCTTTAGAGCTCATCCTATCTTGATCAAACTATAGCATAAATGTAGGTCTTCCTTTTGTAGTATGGTTGTGACGCATTTTTGTATACAAACTATTCATTCGTAAGTTACTGGAAATCGAATTTTAGAATTTGGATTTAGTGATATTTTTTGTCCAAAAAATCAGTAATTGCCATTTAGAACTAGAATCACGGTGAAATACATTAAACAAGTCAATCAAATGTCAATTTCAAGTTTTGTTTGTTAACCTATTAAGCGTTAATTAAACGGAATGCGTACTCATAATAAATATTTTATCAAATCAATAAAGAATTCGTTTTTCAACTGTCAGAAAACGCACAACTAGCCATATTTTATTTTCCTCTGTATTATAGGAAGATCATTCCTTCTAGTAAACTTATAAAACTAATAGTATATTCATCTCTTTAGCAGATGAGATAGAAACTTGATATTAACATGTAAGGGGTTCAATTGCCACACGTAGTGTTGCCAGATTGGGCTACAAATAACAGTTTTTAAAAAGCACTCGCTACCAAAATTTCAAATTGGGCGACATGCTACTTTTGAATTACTTTTAATTATCTGCAGGCTATACCTCTTAAGAATTCGCTACTTCCTTATCTTAATATGGTATATGAAAACACAAATTATTAATACACAATAACACACTGAGCAAGGCTATGTGATAATATGTAAAAAAAACAGTATCACGTAACAGTTTCAACACAATAACTGTGTCTTCATCAGACTTCCACTCCTTCTCCCAGACATGTCTCCTCGAAAATCAGAAAGGTCGCCCATTATATACTATCACCGTCTACCCAGTTCATTTCACATTAGAGATCTACTGCTCTTGGTGTTGTATGGAGTTTCCCCTAACACACGACCGCCCACAGTCTGAAACTGCGGTCGCCGCCTGACCGTTGCCAAGCCAGACATCTTACGTATTTCCAACTCCCGGTGTTTCTATTAAATCGATGTATATGATTAGCAAAAGTGTATAGTTGGAAAATAATTCATTTTTATGTTTGGGCTACAAATAGGTCAAATCCGCTACTTTTAGAGCACAACCTCGCTACCGTTTGAGCTCTGGATATGGCAACACTAGTCACACAATATTAGCGCAAATAAAACAAAAATATGCTAGGGTATTTCCAAAAGTTTGCGGGCTGACACTGAAATGTTGCACGATTACTAATAAGCTGTTAATAGCATATAGTGTCATCTATGGAATAAATAATGTATTAGTTTCTGAATGCAATAAAATACGATGTCTTCGAGGAGATGAGTACCCATTTACCATTTCTGGCACCGCACCCAGACTGAGTCAAATGACTGTCTCCAACAAACTGATGCAGCTAGATAGTTGAAACTTATAGACGAGGAATTTTAGGAAAACAGACCAAACAAATTAGAAAGAAGTACGTAGAGACTTAGCACAATTGTTTATTAGCTCATGCTAATGAAAATACTAAACGTCTTGTAGAATCCAACTTGTGCTCCTGCCGTCATCTTGGAAATTGGCGGAAAACTTAAACTTTTTTGGGAATTACTTGTATATCGTTACAGATATCGAAAATTTCCAAAAGACAAAAAATATTTTTCATGAAAAAACGAACATTTTTATATACAGGTATAATATTTTTCTGAAGGATCAAAATTTAAAAAAAAAATTACACAAGATTGAAGATCACAAATTTTAGATGTTCTTGACGATATGCAAAATTCAAATCGATTTTTTCTCCTCTATTTCAGAAACTCCTCCTCTTTCGAGGATGGTATGCGAAAACACACATCGATAGCAGCGCCAGCAGGGGCACACATGAAATAGAAGAGATCAAGATATTTGAAAGCATCGAAAGTATTACTCGATATTTTAACGTATCCATAATTTACAGTATTATAGTCACGAAGTAATTCCATGTATTTAATTTTCTTTGCATTTACTTCTAAACCCATCTTCCACCAGGCATTTAATAAAACTCTTACATTCCTTTCAATTGTTCTCGTATCACCTTCTACCAGAATGACATCACCATGAGCCATAACCTGATGAGTGGCATTCAGCTCTTGGCTCTGATTGCTATCATTATTTTTTTCCTTTTAGCGTATTACAGAACAAAATTGAATACTAATGGTGACAACGCATCTTCTTCTTGTTTCAGGTTATTCTCACCGTTAAAGCTCGTGGACATGCGTTTTAAAACTCGGATTTCACTTTTGGTTTAATTGAAACATATCTTATTTAATCTAACTAGCTTCTCTAGCATTCCAAATTCGCTAAGAATATTATACATTTCTTTTACTTCTCACCGAGTCGTAAGCCTTTTTGAAATCAATAAATAATTGAACTACAAGAGTATTTATTCCATTTTTTTCGAGTATTTGGCGAATGATAAATATCTACTGGACAGTTGATTGACTTCTCTAAATCTGCACTGATAATCTCCATCTTTTCATGTGTGTATGTAATCAACCTTGCTCACAAAATGTTTGGAAATATTTTATGGATATTGATGCAAGATAATAACTCGATAATTATTTTTGTCGTCTTTCCTGTGAATTTCAACAATAATTGATTCTTTTTATTCTTGTGGCAATTCCTCCTAGTTATACATAAGGAGGATGAGTTTGTGTATCTCGTCTCTCATTTTCTCCTTCAAGCTAAAATTTAACTTAGCGAGTATCTCATCTACACCGGAAATTCGCATTTCTTTAATTTCTTTATAGCAATACGGGTATGTATACTTACTTTTTAAGTAATTCTAGGCAAATATTAGAATGCTACATGAAAATACTGATTTTCTTAATCCCGAAATATCTTCTGTATGGGAAAAGTAGTGAGTGTGTTTTATTTTACATTATTCTGGGTTTTACTACAAGTAGTTGCACTTCTGTTATACGTAAAAGCATAATCCAAAGTTTACAAACATGTGCATCAACCATATAGTAAGGCGCTAAGTGAAGCAGGTTTATTATTTTCATACCCCCTCAAACGACCTTATTTTCAAGTTTACTACAAGATCTACTTCGTATATGAGTAGGACTCGCTGTTAAATACTAAAATCAGTGATAAAATTTTCTCGTATTACAGAAGCTTTTCTTCCTTTTTTTCTTCAGTTTTTGTACTAGTATCTTTTATTACGAAAAAAAAATCCACAATTCATTTGTTTAAAGTAAACCGTTGGTGTGACACCATTTTCGGGAAAATTTTAAATTAAAAATATTCAGTTTATTGCAAGCTTTTAATTCTTTTGGAAATTAAGGCATGTGGTTTATTCGCAAAGGACACTACAGGATTCTTTGACAGAATAAGGTGATGTAAAGAAGTTTCTATAGAGAATTGTTCTTTTTCAAAATTTTAATTAAGAAAAATCACATTTTTATCTCTTTTTTTCTAAAAATGATCACAACTATGAAAGAAGAAGTGTTATACCCTAGTTGCACACCAATATAAATAATCTAGGCGTGTCTAGTGTGTCATACAAAATTTGGTAGTAGCAAATTACTTTTTTAAATAAAAGACTTCTCTTGTCTGTAAAGAAGCTTTCTGTAAATAAATTCAGTAAAAAACGCATTATATTTTGGTACACTTTAAGCATTCAAGGTGGTACATCAAACATTATTATGTTTAAATATTGAATTAAAAATTGCTTTTCAGGTTCATCATCATCATTATAGGTATCCTGTCATTATTGGCAAATTACTTGCCGCCACTAACAAGCTTCCATGCTCCATAGTCTTCCGCTAACCTTTCGTCTTCACGTGCCGTTTTTCTGTTTTGATATCAATTAATTGTAATCTCCTTCGCCCTCCCCCTCTCTTTCCTACCACCATACCCTCTAACACGGACCTCATGATACAATTTCTTCTTAGCAATGATTCAATCAGTTTCTCTTCCTCTTGTTAATAATATCTACAATATATCCTTTCTCTCCCACCATTTCTAACATCCCTTCATTCGTTTTTCACTCGACTCGGTTAATTCTCTCCATTCTTCTCCACACCACATTTCGAAAGCTTCCACTCGCTTCCAGTTTTGGGTAATGTGCATGTTTCTGCCCCATACAGTACAATACTCCACACGAAGCATTTTATGAGTGTTTTCTCAATTTTTTCTTCAAGGTCCCACAAAATAGTATGTTCTTCCTCCCAAAGGGTTCTTTCGTCATTCCTTTCCTTGCTCTTCTATAACTCTTCAGGTTGGGTGAGATTAATAGAAATGGGAAAGTATTAACCACCAAAGTCATTAACAGTATTAATTCTTATTCAAGTGTCTTTCATTAAAGAACCGAAGAGAAATAAACGATAACAAATACGTAATTAATTTAGAAGTAACGCATAGATATTTACTGTAATGATCTGTTCATTTCAAAATTTAACATAAATTATCTAATCTTAGGTATGACTACATTGGATATATCGTAAGAGTCGTAATGAGAACTCTCATGGAATTTATTTACGGATGGGCAAAACTGGTTTCTATAAAAACCGAAACACGAAAAACCGACATTACGGTTTTCTCCAAAACCGGTTCGGTTTTTCACCGAAATCGGTTTCGGTTTTCTCCAAAAATCTTGTTTCAGTGAAAACTTTTGGAAAACACGTAAAACTTTTTTCGTGGAAACATTCGGTTTCCGGAGAGCAACGAAACGCTATTTTGGTCAAATAGAATAAATTTAAAAAAAACGCAACCGGTTTTGAATAAAACCGAAACCGGATCCGGTGAAAAAACGAATATGTTTTGGAGAAAACCGATAACCGTTTTCGGTAAAAACCGAACCGGTTTTGGAGAAAAATCGAACCGGTTTTGTGCTCGAACCGAAAACCGAAAAAAACTGTTTTTGAGATCACCACTAAATGTATCAAATTGAAATCACCATTATGGAAGATTATATGTACCCTTTTGGTACAATACTGACATGATATATAATTATACACTAACTATATTCTACATTTTACCATCCTTACTATATATATATATATATATATATATATATATATATATATATATGTATCGTTTGGGAGGTGATTCCTGAAACCAAGACAAGACAAAAAGTATAGACCAACCTTTGTGCACAAATGCTTCGTTTCGGAGTTATAGGCTGCCGAAAACATGAAAAAAATGAACTTTAAAGGTCCATAGCTCTAAAACTATGAGACCTACCGTAGTCGGGTCAAGACTTCACGTAGGAACTAATATGTGCCCTACCCAAATATCCAATTTTCAGAATCCTGCTGTACTTTCGCAACAATTTTTAGAGAGGTAGTTTGTGAGTACTTTAATTTATATACCCGTAGCCAAACCCCCTCCTTAAAAATTGATATGTGAGTACCGCAGGATTCTGAAACATGGATTTTTGGTTAGGGTACATTATAGTTCCTAAGTGAAGTCTTAACACGACTACGGTAGGTTACATAGTTTGGGAGCTATGGATCTTTAAAGTGCATTTTTATGTTTTCGGCAGCCTATAACTCCGAAAGGAAGCATTTGTGCACCCAGGTTGGTCTATACTTTTTGTCTTGTCTTGGTATCAGGAATCACCTCCCAAACGTTGTCGGTGTTGTTTTAAAACACCATATATATATATATATATATATATATATATATATATATATATATATATATATATATATATATATATATATATGTGTGTGTGTGTGTGTGTGTGTGTGTGTGTGTGTGTGTGTGTGTGTGTGTGTGTGTGTGTAATGAAACTTGTCCCTCGTGCTAGTATGTAGCTTTTAGCTAAGTAGTTTACAAAGAAGTTAAATTAGAACATTCAATATTTTCATTGATAATTTGTTTTCCAATTTTGTGACATTTGAGTTTAATTTTTATTAATTATCAATTTTGTGTGAAAAAAGCAACTTTTCACTATAATCTATTAAAAGGGGCGCCCTTAATTTTATTCATTAACTTTCACAAATGTAGCCAATCCTCTTTTCATAATGGCGAAAATTGTCAATTTTAATTTTAATCAATTAATTTTGAAGGTAATTTAATTTTTTCTGACACTAGTTTTTAATTTTAAAGCATTATTTTTTATTAACTTTTCCAGCTAAGGAAAAGCCAATGGGGTGTTATCTTTGCTCTATTGAGTACAGTGAGTTAAGCCGAAAAAATTATTAAAATGTTGCAGGAATTGGGAACAACCACTGAAAGCTAATAAAGATAACAATAGTAAACGTTGTCTAATGCAGAGAAACGTTTATTTTAACTGTAGACTAGAAACAAAAGAGCAGAAGATTTAGAAACTTATATGGAAATAAAATCAATTAAAGTATTTCAAAATACTAGCTTTCTTCTATTTAATCGTATAATTACATTTTTTTGAGTTAATATCTCGAGGAAAAAATAATTTAAGCAATGTTTCAAACTTAAAGAATTTTTCGCATTTTATAAGAAGCTTGAGATATGAAATTCATGAAAACACTACTATTATTCTTAAGTCCACAGAAAGTTTCATTCGTTAAAAGTATTATATTTATGAATATATTTATGCACAAATACGTACCCCTCAAAATATTGATACTATTTAATTTCTTATAGATTTCATTATAATTAGTTATCATGACGCTTAGAATAATATTTTACTAATACGTTTTCCTGCTTTTCTTAGTTGCGTCCATACTGTTGTATCAACATTATATGCAATGTTTCTTAAGCAAAAATCCAACTTAATACAAGTATTAGGCTGTAACACTGATCATCTTGTTGTTGAAAATATATAGTAACTTTTATTTTACTCATACTTAGTACATCTTCTACATCTCCTTCACTAACCTTCTCAATACAAGATAGATATATATTGGAAACCCTATATAAACATAGTTATTTTATTATAATAATAAGAATACACAGACATAAAGAAACAATGTTAAATTTTTTTGTTTGACTGTTCTACCAGAGGAAACATTATATTATATTGGCGTCAATATTGATAGGTCAGACTTTTCCTTTCTTGATCATTCTTATTTCGGTCATTGCCCATGAAACAACTGGTGGTTTTGCACGCAAACGAAACATGTAACTTTTTTCTGAAGTTCAGTTTCTTATCTGGAATATTTCCAATATTGTTGAGAGCGCCGAACCTTCACAAGAAGATAAAGATTTATTACTTTTGGAAGAACCAACATACAAGTAAGTGTCACCTCTGGAGCCACTGGTTCGATCTCAGCTCGCTACTAGTGACCTTTGTGGTGAACAAACACCTAGTGCCTGGATGTTCTCTGGTTCTTTCCGTTTTTTCTCACTTTCTTTATTCCAATATTTTATTCATTATCATTATAATCACCTCCCTTAACATTGGTGCATAATTGCGGGACATTGCACTTTTAAAAGAAGCATAGTAAATAACAATTAAAAATAAAATAATGTTTATTTAATTGAATCAATCCTTTTTTCTGTAATTGTTGCTTTATATTTCTATTAAGACCATGTTCCTATAAAACGTGTAGTTCCCAACATGATGACGGGGCCAAAAAGGCAATGATGCAACTATGCTAGTTGTCACCCGGGGCAAGAATTCGACTTAGTGCCCCTTTCCGCTGTCCAACCAATCCAAAACGCTAACCGACTACACCTGATATTACACAGTAATTCTCCTATTCCATTTTTAATTCAAGTGGTAAAGCTTGATTTCAAAATTGCAGTACATAATTTAATTTTTGGTACAAGATAAAATACCAAACTAAATAGTATTTGATTGCCAAATAATCTACGAGTAGCATGCTTGACATATTCTTATAATTTTATCATAATAACTGCAAATCACAATGTTTTTTTTTGGAATTATATCGGGATGTGCATATGTGTAGAATGAATCAACGGACTGTTGCTTTAGAATATAATATTTAATTATCGCAAACAGTCAAGGTGTTGTCTCGACTCGGACATTATGCAAATCTTTTAAATCGATGTAAGTGAAATAAAAACACAAAAAACTGGAACTAAAATTTAACTTTGCGGGCTCTTTTGCCTTCAAAGATTTTTACAATGTAATCAAAAGATAGGTTTGAAGCTATTTTTGTCAATTTAACACTTACATTTTCTCAAAAGAATTCACCATTACACTGTACACACTTTTGCATCCTCGAAAACAGCTTTTGGAAGCAGTGTTGCCAGTCTATTTCTTCAAGTGTTGAAAGTTCATTCTTGTAAGCCACTACAGCTTCTTCAGGGCTGCAAAATCTCTTCCCACGCACGCGATCTTTGATCCTGGGGAACAGAAAAATATCACACGGGGCCAGGTCAGAGCTATACGGCGGATGAGACATAAGTTTGACCTCCGTAGATTCTAAAGACTGAATTGTGGGGTTGGCCGTGTGTGCGGACGCGTTGTCATGATGAAGCAGGATCCCACGCACTCCAGTTCTTGGACGCCGTTGCCGAAGCTTCTGGAACACTTTTGTTAGGCAAACAGTGGTGTGTCACTGAGCAGTAACAGTCCTTTGTTCTTCAACTGGAACAGTTGCACCCACACTTCGCGGTCGCTTCACTTTCGTGGGTGGATTTTCGTCTGGAAAGATCCAAACTGTAGACTGGCGTTTATTTTCAGGGTCAAATTGATAGATCCAAGTCTCATCACCAGTAACAATGTCAGAGACGCGTCGAGAATTGTTTCCATCAAATCTTGCAAGCATTTCTTCACACCATTAAACACGCATGCACTTCTGCTGTTCAGCCAAAGTGTGAGGCACCCAACGAGATGAAACCTTCCTGAGCCGAAGATGATCATGAAGAATTTTTGTTACTGCTCCCGATACAATGTTCACTGTAGATTGAATGTCTTTGAAAGTTGTTCGAGGATTTTCTCGAATCATTTGTTCCACAGCGGCAATGTTTTCATCTGACACAGCTGTTGCCGGACGTACAGCTCTCTCTTCATCTTTAAGCGATGTCCGGCCTCTTCTGAATTCACCAAAAGACCGAAAAATTGTAGCACGCGAAGGAGCAAAGTCCCCAAATACCCCCTGCAAACGGTCAAGGCTATGTGTCTCATTCAAACCACTTTTGAAATCGTAAAGTATCATTGCCCGAAAATGTTCTCTTTCGAGCTCCATTCTAGACAGCCGAATACTGCTCACATCAACAAACAAGTGAAGGCAATACGGCCACGCCGATAAGCGAGGCGAGTTGAAACTTGCTTCGCTTCTTCGCTGTGGATACCACTACCGAACGCAATTGTTGGAATTCAAATACTGTGCCACAACAATGCGTATCTCAAAACTTTCATAGTGACCCTCGTAGTTTGCTAAAACTCCCTTGCATTTTAGTGAAAATAAATATTTTGCCCAGTTTTGCGCCCCCCAATCCGGTGCCAGGGGCAGAAGCCCTGTTCGCCCCCCTTAGTTACGTCACTGCCAAAAGGGCAACAAGGTGTGCAAACTAGTGAAACAACTCAGTCTTATAAGCTTAAACTGATAATAATACGTATTTTTCAGTACATTTCTATCTCAAATATACACAAAGCAAAGTCGATTGAGGTGCTAAGCTTACTCTTAAATTCACACTTAAAGCTAGATAAACCAGTATCACCATTGTATATCGGTTTGCGTAAACACCATGCCAAATTTTAATTTCGGTATGATATAATCGATATTAGATATTGACTTTCTGAATTTGAGTATAACGTCAGTAATACAAATTGCGTTTTGTAAATCGTCTATCTTCCACAACTTCTTTAACTGACTCACCACCACATTAAAAAAAATTATTATTATTATTATTGCGTTCCGTTGCGATCGTAAATTTTGATACACAGATATTAAATGAGCCACCACCATAAAGGGTTTGGAAATCAAAACAACTTTATGTACGTATAATAGAATTGAGTAGAAACTATAGTTATTCCTCAAATACATATTTCAGAGATATACTTCTGTAGTACAGTTTTCTTTTGTGAAGTTATTTACTGTTTTCATTGTTTTGTTACACGTAATAATACACTCTCCAAAGTAAATATTTATGCATTATTGTCGTGAAACTCTTTTATTTAATATCTGACCCAAAATGTAGCATTGACATTTAATTTAGATTTAAAAAGCATATGGTTAGGACTATTATTCAATTTCTGGGGCCTAAGACAAAAGTAAATTATACAATTAAAGACATTGGAACTTACATTTCCAGCATGAAAAATTAATTTTGATCAATCCTGACTCTTTTATAAACGATAGTGATATGTCACTAAGTATTTGCAACAAGGGGAATACTATTAATAATATTCATATAACAAACGATATGGCAATACCATGGCTATATAATACAAAGTAGTACTTGGTGTGTACGTGTGTGTTTGTGAATTAAACATGATTTCGACTTTTTTATGGTATCAAATCATTTCTACTTCGAATAAAGTGCAATCTTTACAGTACAGCTCACTATCTCCACTTTTGTTGAAAAGAAAACTGCTAATCAAATAATAATTTTGATTGACAGTTATTAGCATTGGCAGCTCTAGAAAGTATTTTATTCTATAGAGGATTTCTCTGAAATTCATTAAATTATTTCCAATAGCAACGACTGGACGAAGAAGAGATAGTAAAGACGAGAAAATTCAAGTAGTTGGAGTCTATACTACAGGAAAATTCGGCGATAGAATAGGCCTATGTAAATAGCAGAATTCGTAGCGGTTGAGGGGAGCGCCAGAAGTTTTATGTGACTGTAGAGTATAATATGCTTAACAGAAAAAGTTTACAAAAACATAGTAAAACCTTCCATATTATACGGAACGGAATGTTGGGCATTGAAGAAGATAGAAGAACAGAAGTTGCATGTTGTTGAATTGAAGATGCTGCGATGAATGTGTGGAGTGATGCGGAAGAACAAAATTAAGAATGAAGTGATTCGAGGAACAGTACATGTGAGACCAACAGTAGAAAAGCTGCATGAAAATAGACTTCGATGATATAGACATGTAAGAAAAATGAAATGAAATCTTTGAGTTTTACGTCCCACGCTTATGCCGGTCAGGCTAAAGGAGACGGTGATTATGAGAAATGGATGAAATGGTGGAATCAAGAAAGTGGGAGGAAACGGGAGAACCCCCACACACGGTGTTTGTCCACCACAAAGTTCACTTGGCAGGGGCTGGGATATAGACATGTAAGAAGATCATCAGAATATGCCGAGTGGGTGATAACTGAATGGCATAGCATCCTATAAACCTGCGCATGAGAATTTACCCTCACGCATGGCATTTTGTTCAACTCTATGTGATCTATCGATCGATATTTGCCTTATTTTTGGTCCATATTGTAGTTAAACAAAAATTAACGATGAATGGTTAATCATAATATTAGGCTATATCACATTAACCCTTGCACTTCCAACGGAGAGTACCTTGCACCCACCACAGTATGTAATTACTCATCTAATCGTTTCTTTAAAATAAACAAAAAAAATATGTTATTGCCCAACATGTTTAGCTAAAGGGTATACTGACGGTGGGGCAAATTGAACGTTAGTGTGTCTCATAAATTTTCTATTTTAAGTTGGTGGACACAAAGTACTCCTCCTTTGATAGGAGTGGCATTTAGAAGTACCATTCCTAGATGGAAGTATTTTAAATAACTGTTTCCCGCCTTTTCTGAATTTAATAATTAGTCATCTCCCGTCCCGTCTGAATTTAGTGAATGTACACTTCAGTCACTGTAGATTCTATTGTTACAGTTTCAAGTTAGTGTGTCTCATAAATTTGATATTTTAATTTTGGTGTGCACAAAGTACTCCTCCATTGATAGGAGATCTGACTGACATTTACAAGTGCCATTCCCAGATGGTAGTATAATAAATAGCTGTTTCCCACCTTTTTCTGAATTTAGCGGTTAGTCTTATCCCGTGTACTGTACACTTCAATCACTGTAAATTCTATTCCGAGAGTTTCACGTTAGTGTGTCTCATAAATTTGATATTTTAATTTTGGTGTGCACAAAGTACTCCTCCATTGATAGGAGATCTGACTGACATTTACAAGTGCCATTCCCAGATGGTAGTATAATAAATAGCTGTTTCCCACCCTTTTCTGAATTTAGCGGTTAGTCTTATCCCGTGTACTGTACACTTCAATCACTGTAAATTCTATTCCGAGAGTTTCACGTTAGTGTGTCTCATAAATTTGATATTTTAATTTTGGCGTGCACAAAGTACTCCTCCATTGATAGGAGATCTGACTGACATTTACAAGTGCCATTCCCAGATGGTACTATAATAAATAGCTGTTTCCCACCTTTTTCTGAATTTAGCGGTTAGTCTTATCCCGTGTACTGTACACTTCAATCACTGTAAATTCTATTCCGAGAGTTTCACGTTAGTGTGTCTCATAAATTTGATATTTTAATTTTGGTGTGCACAAAGTACTCCTCCATTGATAGGAGATCTGACTGACATTTACAAGTGCCATTCCCAGATGGTAGTATAATAAATAGCGGTTTCCCACCTTTTTCTGAATTTAGCGGTTAGTCTTATCCCGTGTACTGTACACTTCAATCACTGTAAATTCTATTCCGAGAGTTTCACGTTAGTGTGTCTCATAAATTTGATATTTTAATTTTGGTGTGCACAAAGTACTCCTCCATTGATAGGAGATCTGACTGACATTTACAAGTGCCATTCCCAGATGGTAGTATAATAAATAGCTGTTTCGCACCTTTTTCTGAATTTAGCAGTTAGTCTTATCCCGTGTACTGTACACTTCAATCACTGTAAATTCTATTCCGAGAGTTTCACGTTAGTGTGTCTCATAAATTTGATAGTTTAATTTTGGTGTGCACAAAGTATTCCTCCATTGATAGGAGATCTGACTGACATTTACAAGTGCCATTCCCAGATGGTAGTATAATAAATAGCTGTTTCCCACCTTTTTCTGAATTTAGCGGTTAGTCTTATCCCGTGTACTGTACACTTCAATCACTGTAAATTCTATTCCGAGAGTTTCACGTTAGTGTGTCTCATAAATTTGATATTTTAATTTTGGTGTGCACAAAGTACTCCTCCATTGATAGGAGATCTGACTGACATTTACAAGTGCCATTCCCAGATGGTAGTATAATAAAAAGCTGTTTCCCACCTTTTTCTGAATTTAGCGGTTAGTCTTATCCCGTGTACTGTACACTTCAATCACTGTAAATTCTATTCCGAGAGTTTCACGTTAGTGTGTCTCATAAATTTGATATTTTAATTTTGGTGTGCACAAAGTACTCCTCCATTGATAGGAGATCTGACTGACATTTACAAGTGCCATTCCCAGATGGTAGTATAATAAATAGCTGTTTCCCACCTTTTTCTGAATTTAGCGGTTAGTCTTATCCCGTGTACTGTACACCTCAATCACTGTAAATTCTATTCCGAGAGTTTCACGTTAGTGTGTCTCATAAATTTGATATTTTAATTTTGGTGTGCACAAAGTACTCCTCCATTGATAGGAGATCTGACTGACATTTACAAGTGCCATTCCCAGATGGTACTATAATAAATAGCTGTTTCCCACCTTTTTCTGAATTTAGCGGTTAGTCTTATCCCGTGTACTGTACACTTCAATCACTGTAAATTCTATTCCGAGAGTTTCAAGTTAGTGTGTCTCATAAATTTGATATTTTAATTTTGGTGTGCACAAAGTACTCCTCCATTGATAGGAGATCTGACTGACATTTACAAGTGCCATTCCCAGATGGTAGTATAATAAATAGCTGTTTCCCACCTTTTTCTGAATTTAGCGGTTAGTCTTATCCCGTGTACTGTACACTTCAATCACTGTAAATTCTATTCCGAGAGTTTCAAGTTAGTGTGTCTCATAAATTTGATATTTTAATTTTGGTGTGCACAAAGTACTCCTCCATTGATAGGAGATCTGACTGACATTTACAAGTGCCATTCCCAGATGGTAGTATAATAAATAGCTGTTTCCCACCTTTTTCTGAATTTAGCGGTTAGTCTTATCCCGTGTACTGTACACTTCAATCACTGTAAATTCTATTCCGAGAGTTTCACGTTAGTGTGTCTCATAAATTTGATATTTTAATTTTGGTGTGCACAAAGTACTCCTCCATTGATAGGAGATCTGACTGACATTTACAAGTGCCATTCCCAGATGGTAGTATAATAAATAGCTGTTTCCCACCTTTTTCTGAATTTAGCGGTTAGTCTTATCCCGTGTACTGTACACTTCAATCACTGTAAATTCTATTCCGAGAGTTTCACGTTAGTGTGTCTCATAAATTTGATATTTTAATTTTGGTGTGCACAAAGTACTCCTCCATTGATAGGAGATCTGACTGACATTTACAAGTGCCATTCCCAGATGGTACTATAATAAATAGCTGTTTCCCACCTTTTTCTGAATTTAGCGGTTAGTCTTATCCCGTGTACTGTACACTTCAATCACTGTAAATTCTATTCCGAGAGTTTCACGTTAGTGTGTCTCATAAATTTGATATTTTAATTTTGGTGTGCACAAAGTACTCCTCCATTGATAGGAGATCTGACTGACATTTACAAGTGCCATTCCCAGATGGTAGTATAATAAATAGCTGTTTCCCACCTTTTTCTGAATTTAGCGGTTAGTCTTATCCCGTGTACTGTACACTTCAATCACTGTAAATTCTATTCCGAGAGTTTCACGTTAGTGTGTCTCATAAATTTGATATTTTAATTTTGGTGTGCACAAAGTACTCCTCCATTGATAGGAGATCTGACTGACATTTACAAGTGCTATTCCCAGATGGTAGTATAATAAATAGCTGTTTCCCACCTTTTTCTGAATTTAGCGGTTAGTCTTATCCCGTGTACTGTACACTTCAATCACTGTAAATTCTATTCCGAGAGTTTCACGTTAGTGTGTCTCATAAATTTGATATTTTAATTTTGGTGTGCACAAAGTACTCCTCCATTGATAGGAGATCTGACTGACATTTACAAGTGCCATTCCCAGATGGTACTATAATAAATAGCTGTTTCCCACCTTTTTCTGAATTTAGCGGTTAGTCTTATCCCGTGTACTGTACACTTCAATCACTGTAAATTCTATTCCGAGAGTTTCACGTTAGTGTGTCTCATAAATTTGATATTTTAATTTTGGTGTGCACAAAGTACTCCTCCATTGATAGGAGATCTGACTGACATTTACAAGTGCCATTCCCAGATGGTATCTAGTATAATAAATAGCAGTTAATCTTATCCCATGTATTCAGTCATTGTTGATTTTTGTGAGAGTTTCTAACTTGTTTCTTTTGCGAGATATATTTAATCTTAACAGGTGGGTACAAAATGTCCCTTCTTGGCAGTCCACGTTACAAAAACATACCTAGGTAGTGGGAGGGTTAACCATACCATGATTGTTATCTTGATAGTCTCATAATAGGGCTACAGAGCTTAACGAGTGTATACTTCAAAGTTAATTTCACCTGTACAAGGAGAATGGTTATTATAAAAAATCCATCTTTTGAATTTACAAGAAAATGTCGATTTTCTCAAAAACTACACATGAGTGCATGTGCACCCATATCATTTTGTACAGCTTCATTAGATCTATCGATTGATATTTGTCTTATCTTTGGACTTTTTGATAAACGCTGATACTATTACATAGAGATGCAAAAAAGCCGGCTTTTTTGAATCGATGGTTTTTTCACATAAAAAGCCGGCTTTTTTGGGAAAAAAACGAGAATTTTGGAAATGTTGACTTTTTTCAACTTCATGATTTTTGTATCTAAATAGCTTTCTTATAGTATATTCTATAATTAGATAAAAATTTTATGACCTGAATGTGATATTTCGCTCTGAAATTCACCATCAAGATGGATGGAGTACATGTTTTACGAATTAAAGCTAACATGAAGAATGTAGTATTTGAGGGTAATTTTAGAGGCTATTTAACTTTATTTTAACTTTTGAGTTATCGACATCTTTTTTCTTCTCTAGTTTGTCATCCGTGTTTCATTTCTAAGAGCTTTTAGTACTCTAGCTTCTAGCGCAAAAGTTAAACTTGCTCGTTTTTCTATTTATCCGCCAAAGCGTACGTTTTTCAATATGTCCGTCAAACCGTACTTCCACATTTCTGTTATACTGTAGCTGTGAAGTGATTTAGCAATAATTTTCCGGACACAACCTTGAATACCAATTTATACAAATAATCAGTAGCGGATTTAGAAAAGTACTTTAGGAGGGTTTTTTCTGATTGTTTCGTTTCATAAAAAGTCCTAATTTTATTTGGGAAGTGCTTGAAGTTTATGAGTACAGGCATAACTAATATTTCGTTTCGTTTATATGTTTAGCAATAATCTTCCGGATACAACTTTAAAAATCATTTTATACTGAGAATCAGTGGCGGATTTAGAAAAGTATTTTGGGAAGGGTTTCTTACTAATGTTTAGATTTTTTAAACATTCGTAATTTTTATTTGACGGGAGCTTAAAGTTTATGAGTAAAGGCATAAATAATAGATATTTCGTTTGTTGCAGACATTCCGTAACTTTGGGGAACGGGCTTCAGTCCGAAAGACCGCTCCCCTAACCTTCGCAAAACCATCACTGCTGGTAATTAGTAATAATAACGATTTAAAAACAATAAAAAAGGAAGTCGCCCAACTCACAGTACACGCACTATTTCTACATTCACAGATGGAATGAAGAAAAGCTTTGTCAGAATGGTCGAATGCTGGTTGAATCCCGGACTTCCCGATAGAAGCGCAAAAGCTAATCACTCAGTCATGTTTGTTGTGCAGTTGTATTTAGCTTAACTTAAATATATTCCGTAGTCTTTTTTGGGGGGGGGGAGTTCCGTAATGATATGTTGAATCCCTCTTGTTAAAAGTTCAGAAAACTTGAGGATTGGGTAAACTGTGATGGTGGTTCTATAAAACTTAACTGTAGAATTTCAAGAATATACAGAACCAAAAGCTCTAGATGTGCAGCCTTTAAGTGTATCATATACATCTAAGTATTTCTCTTATGTTTTATTTTAATTTTATTTTGTTTCAAAAAGAGGGTATGGAATATTTTGAAGTAAAAATACTACATACTATTTTGCTAGTTATTTGTGTATTCTTTAAAAAGAAGTGTTTACTTTTAGGGTTGGCTGATTTACACCAACTTTTTTTTTTTAATAACTGGTTTAAACCACAAAAATAAAAAGAATGAAAAATGCGAATCGTGTGAACTTCATGGTAACGTTTCCAAATATCAAACCACCTGCAATAGTTTTATTTCCCTTTCACCTTTTAATCAAGGTGTCCCATGTTCAATTCTCGGTCGAACCACAATCCTTTTTTCATGTGTAACCCAAGTAGCGGTTCGGATGTCAGTTTAAGCGAAAGTCTTCTCCTTGATAACCTCGGTATTTCGTAAGGATGTTAAGCCTAAATATACGAAACAAACCAAATTGTATATTTCTACATGCCTAAATGCGTGTTGTTTTATAAAGAAGCCAATATTGCTTAAATATATTGATAGAAATTTGCAAAATTTATCGATTGCCTACGTAGCTTCCAACATTAGCTTGGACTGGACTTTCAATGATATCTACGTACCGCTACTAAATTTGTAATTTAATACCTCAGTTTTAGCGTACTGATTATGGTATGTTGACCTTTAAATTTTACATGCAAAGCAATAACAGGATTTTCCCGTTATTGTCTTACATTTCAAGTAATGACGGGATTTTCCCAATGGCTAGAGCGGGAGATTCTCAACTTAAGAAATTTACTGACCGCACTTCTTTAAGCTTATGGGAGTTCTTCCGGCATAACCCCGCTGTTGCATAATAACATCAAGGCGAAACAAACTTAGGCTATTTCTGTGAATATGTAATATAAATACATAAAGCAAAAAATCTAAGTCAAAAAAGCCTGGTTTAAACATCCCCCAAAAAACGGTTTTTGGCATTTTTAAAAACAACCATGGTTCTTGCCAACTCTGCTTACTTTTGTATATAGGAGGTTAAAAAATTCTTATTATATACATTGGTTAATCCTGTGGAATTCATAATGTAAATATGTTGAAGAAAAATTGTTTGAAATATTTTTTCGAAATTCATAGTTTATTTTCGATGTTTTATATTATTATCAGCATCAACCACTAATTAAATGATTTTTTGTGTTATAGAGAAGCGATACAAAGTCTGTTTTATCAATTTAAAGCAGTATTTTCAAAAAAGCCCAAAATTTCCGAAGCAAAAAAGCAAAGCAGAAAAAACCGAGTTTTTTTCCAAAAAAGCCGGTTTTTTTCCGAGCCCTTGCATCTCTACTATTACATAAACATTTATTATACAATGTATACCGCAGAAGTATTTCAAACCTTAAAACTTCGCATAAGATAAATAATATGCATGAGTAAACGACTTATTTGCCGATTATTGTTTATTTATTTCTGTTCTTCGGTAACTGTCCTCCATTTTCACACAGAAATGTATATTCACGTATTAAAGAATCATGAAAGACACATCGATTTAGGTTATACACGTACATGAAAGAAACTATAGGCAGTTTCACACCTTTCAATTTATAATCGATAGCTTCTATGTATTTTTTATACTGAAAATAAAAAATCCCTAAGGAAACTTTTCGAACGTTTTTAAATTGTGATCCAATACGTAGAATGGTATATCACTAAATCCTCTGCAGTTTTGTTTAACGTCTCTTCTCAGCACTGATAATACATTTTTATGTCGCAGATATTATTTTGTGTAAAATTATAAGTAAATTACCTTCAAACGGGAATCGAACAAAGTCTTCCTGCTCTGAAAGCAAGAACATTATTCGTTAGTAAGGAAACAGCACAAAAATACATTACGTAAACAGACAGATAAATATCCAAAATTCACCTTCCACAGTAAGAGAGGATGCGGTTTGAAGCCCAAATTACAATGTAGATTCGCAGATCAAATAGCCTGAATGACTTGACGAAGATGATTTTAAAAAACTATAGGAAAACAGATGGTATCCACAGAATTCTATTTTGAATAAACTAATATTTTTTTCGAAATCTGTAAGTATAGTCCAGAAGAGTATAGTGTCGGTCTTTGCTGCACAAAGTTTTCGATTCGATTCTCGGAGGGGAAAACAAGGCACACACTACAACGGTTCTGGTTCCACTCTAAAACTGATGATATTGTCTTATACAACCTCGATGCTGAAAAAGGATGTAAATGCAAATGAACCAATCAAATTATAATTCAGAAATTTGGATGTGCAAGTCATAAAGTCATTATGTCAGGCACTAGTCTCTATCATGTTCTAGGTCTCGAGCATTAAAATTTATGTTCTATAAGGAAATTATTAAAAATTTTAGTACACTTTTGTAATAGCAGTTTATAAATGTTAAATGACAAATCTTTCCAAATTATCGTATTACTTACTGTGTTTTTCCAAAAACAAAGTAAAAATGTCCTAGGTAACATAGTAAAGAGCCTAACAAATAAATAAACTCTGCTAAAGACAGTAAAGAGGATCATGCTGATGTATGGAATATTCATAGTCACCGTTATGTATGGCATATGTATAGTCACTTTATGTATAGAATATGCATATTCTCCGTTATGTATGGAATATGCAGAAGCATCGTTATGTATGGAATATGCATAGTCTCCGTTATGTTTGGAATATGCATAGTCACCGTTATGTATGGAATATGTAGACCTATAGTCACCATTATGTGTGAAATATGCATATTCACCGTAATGTATGGAATATGCTTGGCACCGTAATATATACCATATGTATAGTCACCGTTATGTATTGAATATGCATAGTCACCGTTATGTATGGAATATGCATAATCGCCGTTATGTATGGAATATGTATAATCATCGTTATGTATGGAATATACATAGTCAACGTTCGAATATGGATAGTTACCGTTATATACGGAATATATATAGTCATCATTATGTATGGAATATGTATGGTCACCGTTATGTATGGAATGTGTATAGTCACCGTTATGTATGGAATATGCATAGTCGCCGTTATGTACGGAATATGTATAGCACTATTATGTATGGACTAATCATAGTCACCGTTATGTGTGGAATATGCATAGTTACCGTAATGTATGGAATATGCATAGTCACCGTTATGTATGGAATATGCATACTCACCGTTATGTATGGAATATGCATAATCATCGTTATGTATGAAATATGCATATTCTCAGTTATGTATGAAATATGCATAGTCCCCGTTATGTATGGAATATGTATAGTCACCGTTATGTATGGAATATGCATAGTCCCCGTTATGTATGGAATATGTATAGTCACCATTATGTGTGGAATATGCATATTACTGTTATGTATGGAATATGCATGGTCACTGTTGTTTGGAATATGCATATTCACCGTTCTGTTTGGAATATGCATAGTCACCGTTATGTATGGAATATGTAGACCTATAGTCACCATTGTCTGGAATATGCATATTCTCAGTTATGTATGAAATATGTATAGTCCCCGTTATGTATGGAATATGTATAGTCACCGCTATGTATTGAATATGCATAGTTACCGTAATGTATGGAATATGCATAGTCACCGTTATGTATGGAATATGGATAGTCACCGTTATGTATGGAATATGTATAGTCACCGCTATGTATTGAATATGCATAGTTACCGTAATGTATGGAATATACATAGTCACCGTTATGTATGGAATATGGATAGTCACCGTTATGTATGGAATATGCATAATCATCGTTATATATGAAATATGCATATTCTCAGTTATGTATGAAATATACATGGTCCCCGTTATGTATGGAATATGTATAGTCACTGTTATGTATGGAACATGCACAGTCATCATTATGTATGGAATATGTATAGTCACCGTTAGGTATGGAATATATATAGTCTCCGTTAAAGTTACCGCCAGCAATTAACATATTAACGGATTGACTCTTCAATAGCGAATTCAGCGGAGATAATTGTTCTAACTTTATATTGCAGAAAATAGAATTCAAAAATTCACTTTCGTTCAATAGTTGTCGTGTAGACTTACATGTATGGGATATGATAAATCACCGTTAAAATAACTGTAGTTCATTAAAATGTTAATGAATGACTCCATTAACGAACTCGGTTGTGATATTCACTCTAGCTATCTATTGCAAAAAGCAGAATTCACAAATTCGCTTTCGTCCAAGAGGCATCGTGCAAAGTAACGGACGGGCGGACGTATTAACATTATAAACTCATTACACTTTCCAGCGTAATCCTAATATAAAAAATACTCTTCGCTATATGAGGATCCAGAAATCTGTTTACACCTGGAGATTTTATTTTCTAGAAGGTCGGGAGTTTAAAAAAAATGAAATGAAATCTTTCAGTTTTACGGCTCACGGTTATACCGTGAAAGCTAAAGAAAACGCTAAAGATAAGAATGAATGAAATGGTAGAATGAAATACGTGACGCGAGAACTTCAGCTCGAGAATCAAAATATATAGAAAAACCACAACAATTCCGCATGTCTGGTGATTCTTCCTCACAAATCCCAAAATCAAATGAACAGTATGTTTCTGTTTAAGTTATAAACTCTCTACAGGTAGAGATTCCGAAATTTGCGAGTGCAGCTCTCGGGCTGAATTAGACTCGAGTTCAATAATTTAGAAGGAGCTCGCAAGAGCACTGGCTCTATAAGCTCCATTGAGAACGAGACCGAGCTCAGTCAAGTGAACATCTCAGTGAGCGCGATACCCATACAGTATAATGAGCCTCCTAATGCCGCACGAGCACGAATGAGCTTCGTCTGTCTTAAACAGGTTCAACGAGAACAGTAATAAAACTTTGAGAGCCTACACCATCTTGTGCTCCAAGCTCCCCCATCTAAAAGAAATGCCCCAGCTTACCTTAATTTCACCTTTGTCCCGCTTGGCATGCTTAATGTCCGTCAACTCATTGAGATCTTGCTCTTCATGTTTAATGGCTTTCGATGCATGTCTCCTGGCAAGCAATCGGCTAAACATATTCCACTATGTGAATATAAATAATAATAATTAAAAAAATAATTTGTTAATACACTTCACATGAACAATGTGGTATGAAATCACATACGTACACCAGCACTCGCGGTACGCACATAATAAATATTCGCTATGTTCCTTCGGCTGGATGAATTCCTAATAACATTAGTCGCTTAGGCATTATCTATAGACCTACAAGTACACTGAACACAAAAATAGAACGTATTGCATATTTAGTTTTTGTTATTACAATAAATCTAATTAGTATTTGTAAGAATTAAATGTTTAGTGAGTAAAACACCCTATGTACCGTCAGAAGCGTGTTGTACTCAATTCGACCGCTCGCAACACACTGGAAGCTTCATAAGCAAAAAGGTTTTCGTGACTCGGTAAACAAGGTGTCGCTTGTGGTCAGAGAACAATGCCACGAAACACGCTATTATGTGTGTGTGTGTGTATGTGTTTTTGAGCGAATATGTATTAGTGAGAATTATAGGTTAGTTGAAGTACTTCCTATAGCAACCAATATTCATGCACTGCTTGTTTCTAATTTACTTTCAATAGTATTTTAGAACTTATGAGGATAATAAAAATATTACTACAGAAAAACTCAAGTCATTTACCTCTGTCACAACATTGGCAGTATTTGACGGTGTATTATTTAAGCCATTTCTTTAAACATTAAAAATGAAATTGCTAAAATGTTCTGCTTTTTTTCTTTTACTGAAATAAATAGGAATGTTCAATTATGTCACTACTATCTGAGAATAAAAATGAGATTACATCGAAAAGATCGAAGATGGTTGTTTTTAATATGTGATGAAACAGGGGCGTACCCACGAAAGGTCCACCAGGTCCTGACCCCCTCCCCCCAGAACTTCTTAACTCAACATACATTTGTATACTTTCTCAATAAAACTACACTTAACAGGGAAATGATTGACGTAGCATGAAGATTTGATCTTACACTTCTCATCATCACCGTCTTCTTTACCCCAGACGGCATTACCGTAGGATTAAAAACTTTTAAAAAAAAAAGCTTTCTCTTTTAAAAACAAAAGAGGTAAAAACATAGGTAAAAGTATTTTGAAAACATAGGTAAAAGTATTTTAGAGTTGCTTATCGTCTTTTCGGGTACAGAATAATACTGGTTTAACACTATATAGACGTAGTGGCTTGTAGTATTGAACCCCACTCCATAAAACTTGGTTCTCTCCCATTAAAAAAACCTTGAGTGTGCGCCTATGGTGAAACTAAAGTAACTATCAAAACTTGCTAGTGGTATATAAAATGAAATTGGTGCTGTTCATACTTTATATATTTAACAGCTGATGAAGTACACGATGTTGGCCGGTTGAAATATATTAAGTCGTAGCTTTTTTTACACAAAAATATGTGCACCTTATTTTTGGTGTTAATTTTTAATCAATTTCCCCTTAGGAAATCCATTTTAATCAAAGTGATATGATTTTAAAAAACAGTTCTAGGGAGATACTATGTTTAAAAATTCATTTCAAACGGTTCAGTGTATTTTTTTCCGTGATGATGAGACGGACAACGTGCTCTGAATGTGGAAAAAAATATAGAAATTGCCCCTTTCTTTCATGAAAGTGGAAGTTTTTCTTTAAACGCTGGAAAACGTGTCCAATTAATTTTAATGAGGTGTCTACACACCGAGTTTCAATAGCCTAACTTGAAAGGTTTGTGAGATATTCTATTTTTGGCATAAATTTTGTACTCTCTCCGCCCCCTTGGAATACGTATTGTAATCAGTGTCACGATTAAAATTTGGTTCAAAGTAGTTACTATGTTCAAAAATTTATTTCAAATTGTTAAGCCCTTTTTTTTTTGCACGTATGCAGCAGAATGTTCAGTCTTCGCAAGGGAAGAAGATGGATTATGGAAAATATTTTAAATGTATATTAGAACCCCGTTCTCCTCACTTAGGATATTCATAAATTCCATTTAGAGATAGGTATTACCTATATATATAATATTTCTAATAGAGATTTTCATCCCTAATTTGCTGAGGTCTCTACATAACTATGTATGGTGAATTATACTAAAGATAAAATAGAAGAAAAGTTATATTTTATATGGACTGCAAAGGAAACATAAAAGTAAGCGGACAAACAATTGTTAATGGAAAAAATAACTATACTTTGTACTGAGTCTGAATTAACTATATCATAATGTATTTCACATGCACATATCTACTGTATCTTATGAATAGATTAAGCATGAGTGTGTCTACCAACACTTCCGGCATCAATATTGTTTCCAATGGGTTCCAATGACATGGGTTAAATGTGGAACTTAACAACGTTAATGTTTTGCGTTAACTTAATCAAATAAAATTATTTAAGGAGTTGGGCTTATCAAAAAGTCCTCGAAGACACAAAATCTTGTGAACTACTTAATGGATTACCATCAATTTTCGGATGTAAAGAATCAAAATCTAGGAGTCGCTTCTCTTGATGGAGGTTATGCATCCAATTGATCCCATCATGCAGACAATCAAAAATTGGTTCACCATGTATTCGTATTGGAGTAATTATGGATATCATCCCTGATAGACTACCGGAAGATTAGCGGGTCTATATAATGTTCAGGATGCAAAATATTAATATGTCCGTGCAACATTACACTAAATGAAACTAAATGGCTTTCTACTCGACAAATCTAGAAACTTAAATATTTTCTATTTTCAAACATTCATTCATCTAAAATTATACAGTAATTCATTTAATTTGAGGTTAAAAATGTTATATTTAAGCCCAGGCTTTATAAAATTTAGGAGGAGACTAATCTACCAAAAGACTACCCAAACTCCTTTACATGGTGTACAGTGGGACACAGAAATTCTTGATGTACAAAGTCCGTGAGATAGGCAAGCCAACTAACGCCTGCTCCAAGATTAATTATTCCTGGTAGTAGCTAGCACAGCAGCATGAAGTTGCCCCCAACTGTTAAAAGCACAATTCGTAGAGTGTTTTTGTGCAGAAGTGGAGCGAAACGCTGGCTGACGAAATGACAAAAGGAAGTCTTTGGATACTTGTACTCACAGTAAACAGCACAATACCAGAAAAAATATACGGACGGAAAAAATATACCAGAGGTGCCGATGAGGAAATAACAGTCAGGGGACTTACATAATCTTATAATTAACTCAAATGAGGGATTATGAACAAGCTAACTTACTTCAAATGACTATACATATATGCCTATCAAATAATGTACGGATAAATTATGCGGTATATGTAGTAGGTCATTTTTTTAAGTAAACACAAAGCCTTGCGCCGAGTTTTGAAACTATTAACTAGTAACAGTAACTTAATTAAAGTATGGATCGATCATTCGAGGGAAGAGCCCAGCCTCCATTGAGACTTTTGGGGGTCTAACAGGGCCTGAGCTCCTTGGTTCCGGCGCCACTGATTGATACGTAATACTTCGAAAGAAGAACTTATCCGATTTCATTATTCGGTAAATGACTTTTGAGAATACTAAATATTGGTATGCAGTAATTTATTTGTAAATATTAAAAATACAAAATTCGATAACACTCAAACGTGTTGGAGAACTTATCCGTACTAAGCGTATTTCCCTTTAGGTTGCAAATATATGACATCTTTAAGTTTTACGTCCCACGGTTATGCCGGTTAGGCTAAAGGAGACGGTCATAATGAGAAATGAGTGAAATGGTGGAATGAAGAAAGTGGGAGGAAACGGGAGAACCCCGAGAAAACCCACGAGCACAGCGTTTGTCCACCACAAAGTCCACACGGCGCGAGCTGGGATAGGTTGCAAATATAACTTATGGTTCCTGATTTATATAGTATTTCTGAAAATTTAAACATTGAGACACAAGGAAAAAGGGGAGAGTGTAGTGTCAATTAACAACAATTTAAAAATGCAAGAAATTAAAGGATAATAACAAATATAGAATCATTAACAGAATTATCTCCATTCATTTTTCTTCCTTTATTTTCAGGATTATATCATCACTGAATTTCTCCACTGGAGATTATCTTCGTTTAGCAGCATCCAACTGGAGCTCAGCCTTGTAAATGAAACATAGAAAAAAAGTCTAAACGGACAGAGCTCGAATCGAACCCCGACCGGAAAATTAGGAAATCTCCACTCTAACAATTACCTAAAGTTTTACTTACTCTGGGTCGCCTAAATAAAGAGCCCTTTCTTATCGCTCAAAAGAGTAGCTTGTTTATAGTCAAATAGATTGGCAAAACGCAGAAATATCAGGGCATTATATCATTGTATTCACTAAATTATCAACATTGCAGATTTTTTAAAAAGCAAAATACAAAACTCCTTTACTTTGAATCAAATACGGCGCGTATGTTATACACGTAAACAGACTAAAGACGAATCAATTAACGCATAGTAATCGTGGTTCAGTGGTCAAGGCGCTCGATCACTAATCTGAAGGTGCGGGAAGTTTTTTTTTTTTTAATATATATAGAAGCATTTCCTTAAATATAAAGTTCTGTTTCGAAGTGCTCGAAAAAATAAAAATCAACTCGTTTCGTCACATTTCAAACCTCAGTCACATTTATTCACAATGTCCGTCATTTATATACGAAGACGATAAAATGAGAAACGTTAACATTGTTTTAATGGGAACTGATTTCTGATTTGAATACCAACCTTAAACCACAAGTCCAAAATGAAAATTATTTATGTTCCTGATGTCTACTGCAATATACAAATGTATATGTAGAGAAAGAGAGATACTCTGTGTGTGTGAGAGAGAGGGGGGAAAGAGAGACAGAGATAAAATATGAAAGAGATAAGAACGATATATGCTTGTATTTTTACTTAAAATGTGGAAAGTTTTTGTAATTGATAATTTGGATTTTTATAAAGCGATTTGAACGCTTCAAGCGACTTAATGTTCATAAAGCTTCTTTTTCTTAAAGCTTTTATAATTAATGTCGCAAATAGTCCGATGCTTTGTAATATGTGACAAAGAAATAAATGCATGGTTTTAGCAGAATAGTATTGTCTACCCCTTGCTTCTGTTGATGGTATAAAACTAACGTTGAGTCGATGTTGAGTTTAACGTTCCTTTCAGCAGCGAGACTATGTGAGACGTTTACCTACTGATTAGCGTGGAATCCGAACCACATGAGCTCATACCGGGAATCGAACCGGGACTCTTACGTCAAAGGTGCGTACGCTAACCGCTTAGCCATGAAGGAACTCGGTATAAAAATAAAATACCACATATTACCCCATATTACTTCACCGACAGATTTATGTTTTATGATCAGCTAAAATAGTATTTATGAACATCGTAGCGAGATAGGTATACGTATCTTATTTCATGCGCTATACGAAACATACAAAGAATAAATACAAGAAAAACGAAACAACGACAAGGATTCAATGTAAAATGCTTTGCCTCTCTCAAATAAATTACTCAATGTATTACAAGTGCATATCTCGAGCATTTCCAGTAGAACTACGAACACGCGCTGGCCTTATAACTTCCGTGTGTGGTTTAGTGGCTATCCCGTGCGTCTGTGGTGTACAGGGTTCCCGGTGGGAGAACTTTTGGAATTTTAAATGTTCTCGATGTGTCTGTGTTCGTGTCCCTGTCGTCCAAGGTTACTGGAAATAACTAACCGAGTAGGAACACAAGTTACTGACAAGGGGAAAGCAGACTTTGCTAAATGAACTTCGGCTCTACATTTCGCGAGGTAGGAGTGCACATTCAAAGGGTCAATATTACAAACTACAATAGCCAGAAAACCCGTCTTAAAGTTTCTGACTCTCCGCATAAATGATAGAACGCGTTAAGTTATCAATTGGCAGAGTGAGGAATATCTATACCTTACGTGCAAAAGGTCCCGCTTGAGTCATTATTCTTGTTGTAACTAATAGAGTAGCCATTTGTAACTACAAGTAAAATATTTATTCACCATATGTTTATAATGCATACAACAATAAAATGTTCAAATCAGTTGTATCCGTAAATATATTGACAGTGGCGTAATTAGAGGGGTGGCTATTGGGCTCAAGCCCCTCGAAATAAATTTGGTAAATACACAATTTCATTAAAATTAGTAGTAGAAAATTGATCGATCTGGGCCAACCTAGGACAACATAAGACAACCTAGGCCAACTCACAAGCCCCTGGCAAATTGACCACCGTACACCGTGAGCCCACGGTCTTTTACGACCTCCATTTTAGGGGTGAATTTATTCCCTTTTATGAGCACTTTTTAGGGGGTGTATTCGTTCTCTTTTACGAGCACATTTTAGGGGGTGAACTCGTTCCCTTTTATGAGCATATTTTTCAACCCTTATTTTAACATAGCAGAAATTACACTGAGACTATGAACATACAGCAGAACATAAGAATACGTAACATAACAAGGGTGTACTCGTTCTCTTTTATGAGCATATTTTTCAACCCCTATTTTAACATAGCAGATAACACATAAGATTACGAACACATAGAAGAGAAGATAACACATAACACTACGTAACACACAGCAGAACAGATAACACATAAGAGTACGTAACATAACAAGGGTGTACTCGTTTTCAACCCCTATTTTAACATAGGAGATAACACATAAGATTACGAACACATAGAAGAGAAGATAACACATAACACTACGTAACACACAGCAGAGCAGATAACACATAAGAGTACCTAACATAACAAGGGTGTATTCATTCCCTTTTATGAGCATATTTTTCAACCCTTATTTTAACATAGCAGAAATGACATAAGAATACATAACTCATTCCAACCCTTATTTTAACATAACGAGCAAAGATTACAATCGAATACCCACGGTCTACATATAATCATTTTAGAGGGTGTATTCATTCATTCTCTTTGATGACCATTTTTTCCACCCCTAATTGAAATTACATAGCAGAGCAGATAATACATAAGATTCGTTCCCTTTTATGAGCACTTTTTAGGGGGTGAACTCGTTCCCTTTTATGATTACTTTTTCAACCCCTAGTAGTAGTCCCCGACGTTGGCCCGAATGACTCATCCTCACTCTCTTTCATGACCGGGGTGAAAGGTCAATGACCTGGCCCGGGGTCAATGACCTAGGGGTACCTAGGACCACCCCCTCTAAATTTTGGCAGGGGTACCTTGGCCCACCCCCTAAATTTTGGCAGGGGTACATAGGACCACCCCCCTTAAATTTTGGAAATTGCCAAATCTAAAAATTTGGTATGGTAGCCTAGGACCACAGTATGTACCTCTATCAGTATTGGGTGTCTATGTCGTTCCCTTTCATGGGTAAAAAATTGCCAAAAATTCAAATTTCGGGGGTTTTTGACCTAATTTATCCCCTTTGATGAGGTGTTATTACCTTATATAGTTATATGGGCGTATACAGGGGTCCATTACCTTTCATAAGACATGGGTATATTAATGCACCCCTTGAAAAATTTGGGAGGGGTACCTTGGCCCACCCCTTAAATTTTGGAAATTGACCAATTTAAACATTGGGTATTATAGTACAGGACCCTAATATGTATTATGATAAATTTGGGTGGTCCACCTCGTTCCCTTCTAGGGGTACACAATTGCCAAAATATAAACGTAAGTAATACGTTGTACCACGTGTTTGGTTTCGACCTAAGTTATCCCTTTGATGAAGTGTTATTACCCTATATGGTTATATGGGCGTATACAGGGGTCCATTACCTTTCATAAGACATGGGTATATTAATGCACCCCTTTAAAAATTTGGGAGGGGTACCTTGGCCCACCCCTTAAATTTTGGAAATTGACCAATTTAAACATTGGGTATTATAGTACAGGACCCTAATATGTATTATGATAAATTTGGGTGGTCCACCTCGTTCCCTTCTAGGGGTACACAATTGCCAAAATATAAACGTAAGTAATACGTTGTACCACGTGTTTGGTTTTGACCTAAGTTATCCCTTTGATGAAGTGTTATTACCCTATATGGTTATATGGGCGTATACAGGGGTCCATTACCTTTCATAAGACATGGGTATATTAATGCACCCCTTTAAAAATTTGGGAGGGGTACCTTGGCCCACCCCTTCATTTTTAGAAATTGTCCAATTTAAACATTTGGTATAATAGTATAGAACCCTAGTATGTATCACTATAAATTTGGGTGGTCCACCTTGTTCCCTTTCATGGGTACAAAATTACCAAATTTTAGTACAACCACGTGTTTGGTCTTTTCACCTAATTTATCGCGTTTGATGAGGTGTTATTATCCTATATGGTTATATGGGCGTATACAGGGGTTCATTACCTTTCATAAAACATGTGTATATTGGTGCACCCCTTGAAAAATTTGGGAGGGGTACCTTGGCCCACCCCTTAAATTTTGGAAATTGCCCAATTTAAACATTTGGTATAATAGTATAGAACCCTATTATGTATCACTATAAATTTGGGTGGTCCACCTCGTTCCCTTTCATGGGTACACAATTGCCAAATTTTAGTACAACCACGTGTTTGGTCTTTTGACCTAATTTATCACCTTTGATGAGTTGTTATTATCTTATATCGTTATATGGGCGTATACAGGGGTTCATTACCTTTCATAAGACATGGATATATTAATGCACCCCTTGAAAAATTTGGGAGGGGTACCTTGGCCCACCCTTTAATTTTGGAAATTGCCCAATTTAAACATTTGGTATAATAGTATAGGACCCTAATATATATTACTATAACCTCGTTCCCTTTTAGGGGTACAAAATTGCAAAAATATAAACGTAAGCAATACGTTGTACCACGTGTTTCGTTTTTTACCTAGTTTATTCCATTGGATGAGGTCCTATTACCTTATATGTTATATGGTCACGTATGGGGATTTATTTCCTATCATAAGACATAGGTACATTTGTGCACCCGGGAGGGGTACTTTGGCCCACCCCTTTCATTTTGGAAATTGTCCCTTTTATATGTTTGGTATTATAGTATAGGACCCTAATATAAATTACTATAAATTTTGGTGGTTCACCTCGTTTCCTTTCATGGGTACGAAATTGCCAAATTTTAGTACAACCACGTGTTTGGTTTTGGCTCAATTTATCCCCTTGGATGCGGTCCTATTACCTTATATGGTTATATGGTCATGTATATATTGGTCCATTTCCTATTATAAGACATGGGTACATTGATGCACCCCGGGAGGGGGATTCGCTATCATAGTGCATGCCTCAACATGTATCATGATAAATTTGGATGGTCCATCTTGTTCCCTTTCATGGGTAAAAATTGCTAAAATATAAACATAAGCAATATGTTGTACCATGTGTTTGGTTTTTCGCCCAATTTCTCCCCTTTGATGAGGTTCTATTACCTTATATGGTTATATGGTCATGTATATGGGTTCATTTCCTATCATAAGACATGGGTACATTGACGCACCCTTTAAAAATTTGGGAGGGGTATCTTGGCTCATCCACTCGGTTTTAGAAATTGTTTAATATAAGCATTTGGTATCATAGTACAGGACTTCAATATGTACCACTATAAATTTGGATGGTCCACATCGTTCCCTTTCATG
This sequence comes from Thermobia domestica, assembly GCF_964235325.1. Taxonomy (NCBI): domain Eukaryota; kingdom Metazoa; phylum Arthropoda; class Insecta; order Zygentoma; family Lepismatidae; genus Thermobia; species Thermobia domestica. The sequence goes on along the minus strand of NC_137465.1, from coordinate 136,590,422 downwards.
GGTAAAGAACTACCAAAAATCAAATTTCGGAAGTTATAGACTCCTATTTAGCACGTTATATGGTTTATTACCTTCATATATTTATGTTCCCTTTTAAATTTGGGAATTATCAAATAACAAAATTCGGTAAACGTTTTCTAGGACCCATTGGTATTCCTCTTATGACCAAATATTCAAAATTTAAAGGTTATTGACCGGCTTTATTATTGAATAAGTACAGGATTTATTACTTTTTCATAAGACACAGGTGTATTTGTGTACCAATCTTAAATTTTGGGAGGGGGTACATTTCTTATTGTCATATCAATAATTGGTAATTGGATAGTATCTCATTCATTGAGTAAATCATTGTCAAATATGAGTATGATCACGTGATCAGTTATTAACCTATGATGGGATTAGGAGTCCAGAACATTGGTACATTGAAACTTTGTAGGATAATTTGAGAATGCGTCATTGGTTTTGATTATTCCCGCCAAATATAAACGTAAGCAAGACGTTGTACCACGTGATTGTCCTTGATGAGGTAGTGTACAGGGATTCATTTCCTTTGCTGTGGTACTTCTTAAGTTTGAGTACACACACTTTTAGAAAACAGTTGGTTCTACTCAGGTAAACAATTGACGGACATTATTGACCTTATTGAACATATAATGATATGATTAATTCTAAGACTTAGGTATATCAAGAGAAGTATTCTTTAAATTTGGGAATGGTGATAAACAGAATTTTAACATAAGGCGCGAAATTTGAAACAATACATTGAACTTTAGTCACAGCTCATAGTCTAAGATCATTGGTGGTGATTGATTTGAAATCTGATAGCTAACCTTATTGAATCTTATGACTCATAGACGAAAGGCAATACATACTACAACAGTTTAAAATTTAATCATAAGGTGATGTAATCTGACACTAGCAAAGTTATTGTTAATGCAATTTGGTTGGATGATCACTATCTTTCCTGCAATCTGATTGGTTGATCACTATCTTTCGTGCAATCTGATTGGTTGATGATTTTCAAATCTTTGCTGTATTCAGTTTTAAGTTTTGTTTAACATTTAAAAATCTTGGTTTCGTTCAACATTTTGCACTCACTGATAAATATGATCAAAACCGCTTATTTGTTAATCGAATAGTTAAAAACCGGATAAAGTTTGACGGTTAACCGTGAAACGTAAATTTTTTTGAAACTTTTTGTTTGAAAATTCTTGCTTTCAAATTTTTGTTTGAATTTTTTGTTTCAAAATTTTGTTTAAAATTTTTGTTTCAAAAATTTTTCGTTTGAAATTTTTTAAAATTTTTTCGTTTCAAAATTTTGTTTAAAATTTTTTGTTTGAAATTTTTCGTTTCCAAATTTTTTGTTTGAAATTTTTTGTTTCAAAATTTTGTTTAAAATTTTTTTCGCTTCAAAATTTTGTTTGAATTTTTTTCGTTTGAAATTTTTTGTTTGAATTTTTTCGTTTCAAAATTTTGTTTCAAAGATTTTTTGTTCTAAATTTTTGTTTCAAAGTTTGGTTTGACATTTTTAAAAGTTTGTGCACTCATTAGTAAAGAACCGGAACTGTTTAGAGCAAAAACCTCTGGCAACATTGTGGTGCAATAGTACACGTCAGAATATGGGGTTGTACTTTGAAATGAAAAAACACAATTCATTGAAATGGATCATTTTATTACACTCCACATACATCCATACCAGATAGTGGTTCTGGATATTGTCGATACAATGTATTTTGAACTTCGTGCACTAGTTTGTCTTTAGCATATAATTTTAATTCCAATTGAAGTCTTTTAAGGTCTAATGCAATATCAATTGGTGGAAACTCAATGTCCATTTGATCACAAATAAACTGTTTATCAATACAGTTATGCACCCACGAACGATGTTGACAACCATCACAATATCTAGATACATGTTGTACAATATGCATAACACATTTTTCAAAATAGTACTTTTTCAGGAATATACTTGTTTTGTTGCACACTTCCACTGCATGTTTCGCACACTGAAATACGTTTATAAATTTGTTCCATTCCGTTTGCGTTAGATACACCATGTTGCGAGGGACATGGAATGTACTCTTTTTACGTAACAGCACCATCTTCTCTTCGAGGACTGTACGCAGCACCACTTCATGATTTGAGCCTAATGATTTGACTATGGTCACATTTAGCTCATCATGAAAATAATCGTTCATTTGGTCGATTCGTGAACATAATATTTGCCATTCTTCACAGCTCAGTTGTACACCAAATTGTTCTGCTTTGCCCAATCGAATCACAGGTTCAAATGTTCTAGCACTGATACCAATCATCACATGTTTTGTTTGAAATATATTTATTGGATAATAGCTTGCGAAGATAAACTCTTTATCGTTAGAAGTACACATCTTTCCTCCTGAAAAGCACTTGCTCAAATGATTTCGTGGGATGACACTGTATTTGCTGGTTTATAGTTATTGCTGACGTCATTGGTAATTCATGATTTCATCACAGTTGCTGACGTCATGCCGACCAACCAAATTCATACAACTACAGCTGACGTCATTGGAAAGAAATGTGCTGATTCATGATTTCATCACAATGGCTGACGAATCTGGCTGTGTACTAAATTCAAGTTGATGACTTCGACCCAAGAATCCTTTGTAACATAAAGATACAGATCCAGTATTTAAGAAACGTAACAGTTCTTCTTGTTTTGATGCTTCCATGGGTAAATATCTTGCTGGTAAAATTATATTCTTATCATTTTCAAGCTTCACTACGATTCTTAATCCAAACTTTGTAGGGATCATTTGGCTAGCTAAGATTCTATAAGGTACATTCTGTTGTAAATCAGTAATCTTGGTAAATGATTTCATCACATCACGCGTGTTTAGAAACTGCAGACAAGTAGCCATGATGATGTTATCATGAATACTAACTCGAACGATACTTATATATGATGAAAAACTGATGACGTTGCATTATCATGTTCTGACGTGTACTATTGCACCACAATGTTGCCAGAGGTTTTTGCTCTAAACAGTTCCAGTTCTTTACTAATGAGTGCACAAACTTTTAAAAATGTCAAACCAAACTTTGAAACAAAAATTTAGAACAAAAAATCTTTGAAACAAAATTTTGAAACGAAAAAATTCAAACAAAAAATTTCAAACGAAAAAAATTCAAACAAAATTTTGAAGCGAAAAAAATTTTAAACAAAATTTTGAAACAAAAAATTTCAAACAAAAAATTTGGAAACGAAAAATTTCAAACAAAAAATTTTAAACAAAATTTTGAAACGAAAAAATTTTAAAAAATTTCAAACGAAAAATTTTTAAACAAAAATTTTTGAAACAAAATTTTTAAACAAAATTTTGAAACAAAAAATTCAAACAAAAATTTGAAAGCAAGAATTTTCAAACAAAAAGTTTCAAAAAAATTTACGTTTCACGGTTAACCGTCAAACTTTATCCGGTTTTTAACTATTCGATTAACAAATAAACGGTTTTGATCATATTTATCAGTGAGTGCAAAATGTTGAACGAAACCAAGATTTTTAAATGTTAAACAAAACTTAAAACTGAATACAGCAAAGATTTGAAAATCATCAACCAATCAGATTGCACGAAAGATAGTGATCAACCAATCAGATTGCAGGAAAGATAGTGATCATCCAACCAAATTGCATTAACAATAACTTTGCTAGTGTCAGATTACATCACCTTATGATTAAATTTTAAACTGTTGTAGTATGTATTGCCTTTCGTCTATGAGTCATAAGATTCAATAAGGTTAGCTATCAGATTTCAAATCAATCACCACCAATGATCTTAGACTATGAGCTGTGACTAAAGTTCAATGTATTGTTTCAAATTTCGCGCCTTATGTTAAAATTCTGTTTATCACCATTCCCAAATTTAAAGAATACTTCTCTTGATATACCTAAGTCTTAGAATTAATCATATCATTATATGTTCAATAAGGTCAATAATGTCCGTCAATTGTTTACCTGAGTAGAACCAACTGTTTTCTAAAAGTGTGTGTACTCAAACTTAAGAAGTACCACAGCAAAGGAAATGAATCCCTGTACACTACCTCATCAAGAACAATCACGTGGTACAACGTCTTGCTTACGTTTATATTTGGCGGGAATAATCAAAACCAATGACGCATTCTCAAATTATCCTACAAAGTTTCAATGTACCAATGTTCTGGACTCCTAATCCCATCATAGGTTAATAACTGATCACGTGATCATACTCATATTTGACAATGATTTACTCAATGAATGAGATACTATCCAATTACCAATTATTGATATGACAATAAGAAATGTACCCCCTCCCAAAATTTAAGATTGGTACACAAATACACCTGTGTCTTATGAAAAAGTAATAAATCCTGTACTTATTCAATAATAAAGCCGGTCAATAACCTTTAAATTTTGAATATTTGGTCATAAGAGGAATACCAATGGGTCCTAGAAAACGTTTACCGAATTTTGTTATTTGATAATTCCCAAATTTAAAAGGGAACATAAATACATGAAGGTAATAAACCATATAACGTGCTAAATAGGGGTCTATAACTTCCGAAATTTGATTTTTGGTAGTTCTTTACCCATGAAAGGGAACGATGTGGACCATCCAAATTTATAGTGGTACATATTGAAGTCCTGTACTATGATACCAAATGCTTATATTAAACAATTTCTAAAACCGAGTGGATGAGCCAAGATACCCCTCCCAAATTTTTAAAGGGTGCGTCAATGTACCCATGTCTTATGATAGGAAATGAACCCATATACATGACCATATAACCATATAAGGTAATAGAACCTCATCAAAGGGGAGAAATTGGGCGAAAAACCAAACACATGGTACAACATATTGCTTATGTTTATATTTTAGCAATTTTTACCCATGAAAGGGAACAAGATGGACCATCCAAATTTATCATGATACATGTTGAGGCATGCACTATGATAGCGAATCCCCCTCCCGGGGTGCATCAATGTACCCATGTCTTATAATAGGAAATGGACCAATATATACATGACCATATAACCATATAAGGTAATAGGACCGCATCCAAGGGGATAAATTGAGCCAAAACCAAACACGTGGTTGTACTAAAATTTGGCAATTTCGTACCCATGAAAGGAAACGAGGTGAACCACCAAAATTTATAGTAATTTATATTAGGGTCCTATACTATAATACCAAACATATAAAAGGGACAATTTCCAAAATGAAAGGGGTGGGCCAAAGTACCCCTCCCGGGTGCACAAATGTACCTATGTCTTATGATAGGAAATAAATCCCCATACGTGACCATATAACATATAAGGTAATAGGACCTCATCCAATGGAATAAACTAGGTAAAAAACGAAACACGTGGTACAACGTATTGCTTACGTTTATATTTTGGCAATTTTGTACCCCTAAAAGGGAACGAGGTTATAGTAATATATATTAGGGTCCTATACTATTATACCAAATGTTTAAATTGGGCAATTTCCAAAATTAAAGGGTGGGCCAAGGTACCCCTCCCAAATTTTTCAAGGGGTGCATTAATATATCCATGTCTTATGAAAGGTAATGAACCCCTGTATACGCCCATATAACGATATAAGATAATAACAACTCATCAAAGGTGATAAATTAGGTCAAAAGACCAAACACGTGGTTGTACTAAAATTTGGCAATTGTGTACCCATGAAAGGGAACGAGGTGGACCACCCAAATTTATAGTGATACATAATAGGGTTCTATACTATTATACCAAATGTTTAAATTGGGCAATTTCCAAAATTTAAGGGGTGGGCCAAGGTACCCCTCCCAAATTTTTCAAGGGGTGCACCAATATACACATGTTTTATGAAAGGTAATGAACCCCTGTATACGCCCATATAACCATATAGGATAATAACACCTCATCAAACGCGATAAATTAGGTGAAAAGACCAAACACGTGGTTGTACTAAAATTTGGTAATTTTGTACCCATGAAAGGGAACAAGGTGGACCACCCAAATTTATAGTGATACATACTAGGGTTCTATACTATTATACCAAATGTTTAAATTGGACAATTTCTAAAAATGAAGGGGTGGGCCAAGGTACCCCTCCCAAATTTTTAAAGGGGTGCATTAATATACCCATGTCTTATGAAAGGTAATGGACCCCTGTATACGCCCATATAACCATATAGGGTAATAACACTTCATCAAAGGGATAACTTAGGTCGAAACCAAACACGTGGTACAACGTATTACTTACGTTTATATTTTGGCAATTGTGTACCCCTAGAAGGGAACGAGGTGGACCACCCAAATTTATCATAATACATATTAGGGTCCTGTACTATAATACCCAATGTTTAAATTGGTCAATTTCCAAAATTTAAGGGGTGGGCCAAGGTACCCCTCCCAAATTTTTCAAGGGGTGCATTAATATACCCATGTCTTATGAAAGGTAATGGACCCCTGTATACGCCCATATAACCATATAGGGTAATAACACTTCATCAAAGGGATAACTTAGGTCGAAACCAAACACGTGGTACAACGTATTACTTACGTTTATATTTTGGCAATTGTGTACCCCTAGAAGGGAACGAGGTGGACCACCCAAATTTATCATAATACATATTAGGGTCCTGTACTATAATACCCAATGTTTAAATTGGTCAATTTCCAAAATTTAAGGGGTGGGCCAAGGTACCCCTCCCAAATTTTTCAAGGGGTGCATTAATATACCCATGTCTTATGAAAGGTAATGGACCCCTGTATACGCCCATATAACTATATAAGGTAATAACACCTCATCAAAGGGGATAAATTAGGTCAAAAACCCCCGAAATTTGAATTTTTGGCAATTTTTTACCCATGAAAGGGAACGACATAGACACCCAATACTGATAGAGGTACATACTGTGGTCCTAGGCTACCATACCAAATTTTTAGATTTGGCAATTTCCAAAATTTAAGGGGGGTGGTCCTATGTACCCCTGCCAAAATTTAGGGGGTGGGCCAAGGTACCCCTGCCAAAATTTAGAGGGGGTGGTCCTAGGTACCCCTAGGTCATTGACCCCGGGCCAGGTCATTGACCTTTCACCCCGGTCATGAAAGAGAGTGAGGATGAGTCATTCGGGCCAACGTCGGGGACTACTACTCCCCTATTCGAACATTTTAACATAGCAGAAATGACATAAGCATGTCCTCAAACTACTGACCATCGTGAACAAAGGTCAAACTCGAAAACGAAACAACATATCGAGGTGCTGTTTCCACATTTAGTAATTGGTCATCAACCACTGCAAGTTTTAAAAATAATGATCATCGAGGTCAAAGGTCAAAGTACTTAAAAAATAATACCTCGAAAACCGAGCCAAATATCGAAGTGGTGTTTCCACATTTAGCAAGAGGTCATCAACTAGTACAAGTTCCAAAATAATGACCATCGAGGTCAAAGGTTAAAATACTTAAAACCTAATAACTCGAAAATGGATCCATATACTGAGGTGATGTTTCCACATTTAGCAAGAGGTCATCAGGTACTACAAGTTCCAAAATTAGTGGCCATCGAGGTCAAAGGTCAACATACTTAAAACCTAATAACTCGGAAACGGAGACACATATTGAGATGGTGTTTCCAAATCTAGTAATTAGTCATCAGGTGCTACAAGTTCCAAAATAGTGGCCATCGAGGTCAAAGGTCAAAATACTTAAAACCTAATAACTCGAAAAAGGAGCCACATATTGAGATGGTGTTTCCACATTTAGTAATTGGTCATCAGGTACCACAAGTTCCAAAATAATGTCCATCGAGGTCAAAGGTCAAAATACTTAAAACCTAATAACTCGAAAACGAAGCAACGTATTGAGGTGCTGTTTCCAAATCTAGTAATAGGTCATCAACTAGTACATGTTAAAAAGTACTGATCATCGAAGTCAAAGGTCAACATACTTAAAACCTAATAACACAAAAACCGAGCCAAATATCGAAGTGGTGTTTCCACATTTAGTAATAGGTCATCTACTAGTGCAAGTTCCAAAATAGTGACCATCGAGGTCAAAGGTCAACATACTTAAAACCTAATAACACGAAAACTGAGCCACATATTGAGGTGCCGTTTCCACATTTAGTAATTGGTCATCAGGTACTACATGTTCCAAAATAATGACCATCGTGGTCAAAGGTCAAAATACTTAAAACCCAATTACTCGTAAACGAAGCAACATATCAGGTGTTGTTGCCACATTTAGTAATTGGTCATCAACCACTGCAGGTTTCAAAAATAATAACCATCGAGGTCAAAGGTCAAAGTACTTAAAACCTAATAACTCGAAAATGGATCCACATATTGAGGTGCTGTTGCCACATTTAGTAATTGGTCATCAACCACTGCAAGTTCCAAAAATAATGAACGCCCAATGAGCCAATGAACGCGAATAACTCGAAAACGATGCAACGTATTGAGGTGCTGTTTCGAAATCTAGTAATACGTCATCAACTACTACATGTTCTGAAAAAAACTGACCATCGAGGTTAAAGGTCAAATATTTAAGCTTTAATAACTTTAAACAAAGCCTATGTGACCTATTCAGTTTTGTACCAAGCAGAGAGAAGTGAAGAATGAATAAATATGACTGGTTTACTTCGAGAAAGAAAGCAACGATATACATTTTAACTTGCTGCGTATTTTAAATCATTTTGTACTATTTAAATAAACAATCGGATAAATTTAACCGGCTCAGAAGTTCAATACTATTTTGTACTCTTGAGTGAGCTTTCCAATTTTGTAGCAAGAAGGACCATTTTTTAAACTAACTCAGAATTTCATTTCATTTTGTAATACTCAAATTTGGATAGAGTGTTTAGTTTTGTACGAACCAGAAACATTTGATTGGATTATTTCCTTATGTACCAACTGGAAAAAGTGACTATTTCCTTTTGTACCAACTGGAAAAAGTGACTCTTTAAAGAAACGAAAATTGACTATTTAACTAGCTCAAAATTTATGTAAGAATAATTTCGATGTTCTACTTTTTATACCAACGAGAAAAAAATGAACTAGCTGAATATTTAAATATAAGAAAGAATAAATTTAAGTGACCTATTCAAAAAGTGAAGGGCCATTATTCAAATAAACGAAGGAATACCAACTAGAAAAAAAGAAGTGAAGTATGAATAAAATTTAGGTGGACTATTTTCTTTTGTACCAACTGGAAAAGAGAAGAAGAGCTACTTTAACTAGCTCATTATGTACTGTTCAAAGAAACGAAAATTGACTATTTAACTAGCTCAGAATTTATGTAAGAATAATTTCGATGTTCTACTTTTTATACCAACGAGAAAAAAATGAACTAGCTGAATATTTAAATATACACAAGAATAAATTTAAGTGACCTATTCAATTTTGTACCAATGAGAAATGGCATTTTTAACTGGTTCAGAATTTTACTACTCAAATAAACAACGGAATATTTAGTTTTGTACCACCGAGAAAAAACAAAGAATATTGTACCATTTTGGAGTATTCAAATAAACAAAGGGATTATAACTTGTGTCAACTCTAAAATCAATTAAACGAAGTAATACATTTGAGTGAGCTATTAATTTGAAAAACCGAAGTTGAGTATTTTATACCATTTTGTATTATTTCAACAAACAAAGGAATAAGCAAAAAAGGACCATTATAAACTAGTCTAATAAACGAAGGCATAAATATGAGTGAGCTATTTAATTTTGTAGCTGAGTATTTTCACGAAAGAATAAAATTGTAATAACCAGAAAAAGCGAAGAATTTCTGTACTTTTGTACTATTTAAACAAACGATGAGATAAATTTGAGTGGCCTGTTTTTTGTACTAACCAGAAAAATCGAAGAAGGTTCAATTTAGCTAACTCAGAATTTTATACCATTTTGTACTAATCAAATAAACGAAGGAATAAATTTTTGTGACCTATTCAGTTTTGAAAACAAGCAGGAAAAGAAAAGAATTAACATTTTGTACTAATCAAATAACCATATTAACTAACTCAAAGAAACGAAAGAATAAATTTTGAGTGGCTTAAGCAAAGAAGGTCAATTTGTACCTTTTGTGCTATTAAAACTGAGTGACCTATTCAATTTTATACCAAGTAGAAAAAATTTTGTTTGCAATTAAAAAAACGGAGAAGGTCTATTTTATGTACATTTTGTACTACTCAAATTCTACTTTCTGTACCAACCAGAGAAAAACAAAGAAATACCATATTCTGCTACTCAAACAAACGACGGAATAAGCTCAGAATTTCTATACCTTTTTGTGTTATTCAAATAAACGAAGGAATAAATTTGTGTGACCTATTCACTTTTATAGCAAGCCCCTTTTAGTTTTATACCAACCATGAAGGTCCATTATACCATTTGTATTACTCTATTTCATTTTTGTAACAATCAGAAGAAAACAGCTCAGAATTTTATACCTTTGTGGTGTTACATTTTGTATATTTTTGTGTCATCCAGAGAACAATTTAAATTGACTCTCACTGACAATTCAGTTGCCAGAGTCCAAAATGTTTGTAATATTACAATACTACAAATTGATCCAGTTAACAGTTCAAGTTCTTCTATTCTTACACAATCAAATGCATATGCTACAATGTCTCAGTGTTCATTTACAGAATTAAGTAATTGTTTATCTTTCTCTAAAAACATTTCTACTATTTTGTTGATATAATAATCACACTCTGTAATGTATTCATATACCAGATTAAATTTTTTCTCCACAGTATAAGTGTTCTTAATATTGCAATCTTTAAAATGCTTCTTTAAATAAAGTTTATAGATTTTCTCTCTCATTTCACGTTTAATTAAGATCGTCCACACCTTTTGTAATAATTCGTAATCATACTGCAGCAAACAGTTGTGATTTTTTTCATTTTCATTATGTTTAGAACTTGCTTCACATAATAATACTGAATTTGGTGTATACTCATTAAATAATTGTATAACACATATATTACTAATACTTTCACTCGTACACCCGCACTCATTAGCTTCCACTTCAAAACAGTTAATGTTTGAAACACTGTCATCATCACTTTCAGGGAGTATTTCATCATTGTATCTATTATACCGTCTAAAATAATACCCTTCTTCCATTTCCTTGTTGGATATATGATTCTCACTTTATCACGTAATTCATCTGGCAAATCGGGGTCAGACGGGTGAATTAACAGTATAGGTTTTTCGTTTTCACGCTGAATTTCTTTTTCTCTAGGTGAAACATAAACAATTTCCATGCTAGTCATTTTTCTGCTCTTCAGCAAAAACTAATCAAGTGTGATACATCTATTTATATACCTAGAAAAAAGCATTCTATGCATTCTCCGTGTTTAATAATATGTTTCAAGGCAATATAACATCAGGATGTATGTTCTATTATTTTCCAAATATACTCCATAAACTTATATTCCATTATAATAAAATACATAAATGCAAAAATATATATATTTGTCTTCCTGGACTTAGACGAGGGAAGAAAATTTAAAATAATAATTGAATCGTTGAGCAATAGGCAGTATACTAGCAATACAAATGTTAGGTAACGCATTCGTAACGTTGCTTAAATATCTGCAGTAACATGGAACTTTGAAAACTTTTCTTCCTTTGATATAATCTCTTCTTCTGCTGTGATTAAAAATGGCCAAGTATGCTATTATGATTTGTCGTCATTCATCAGTTTCCTTTAGAACGCTAATTGCTATGGATTAATTTATAATTGAATTATTACGCAACTCTGGTTTGTTAAATCTCACGTTCAAATATTTTATGAGCCTTTCTTAGTGACGGTAGAGTCAATTTAAATTGTTCTCTGGATGACACAAAAATAATACAAAATGTAGCACCACAAAGATAAAAATACCAAGCTTGATATAATGAACCTTCTTCCCTTTTTTCGTGCTTTTTCTGCTTGCTATAAAAGTGAATAGGTCAAACAAATTTGTTTTTCTATGGTTGGTACAGAAAGGAGACCTTCTCCGCTTTTTTAATTGCAAACAAAATTTATTCATTCTTCAATAGGCCACTCAAATTTAATAGCACAAAAAGGCTCGTTACCATTGACCTTCTTTGCTTAAGCCACTCAAATTTATTCTTTCCTTTTTCTGCTTGCTATAAAAGTGAATAGGTCACACAAATTTATTCCTTCGTTTGTTTAAATAGTACAACATGGTCAAGAAATTAGGTAGACCAAAAACACAAAAAGCTGTAACATGCTGAGCTATTTAAAATGGTATTTCCTTGCTTTTTTCGGTTTGATACAAATTTTACAAAAAGGCATAAAATTCTAAGCCAGTTAAAAATGGTTCTCGTTGGTACAAAAGGAAATAGGACACCCCAATAAATGGCACAAAAAGTATAGAGTGCTGATCCTTCTTATCCTTATCTGGTTAGTACAAATTTATACCTTCGTTTACTTGATTAGTACAAAGTGTTAATTCTTTCCTTTTTTCTGCTTGGCTAGTTAAAATGACCCTTCTTTGATTTTCTTCTGATTGGTACAAAAAGTAGTACAAAATGGTATAAAGATCTGAGCTTGTTAAAATGGTTCTTCTTCACTTTTTTTCTGGTTCATACAAAGCTAAATACTCCATCCAAATTTGAGTAAAATGGTTCATGTTCGCTTTCTCAAATTTAGCCCTTCGTTTTGTTTAAATAATACAACATGCACTAGAAATTCTAAGCTAGATAAAAATGACATTTCTCCTTGGTACAAAATGGAATAGATCACTTAAATTTATCCCTTCGTTTATTTAAATAGTTAATATGGCATATCTTTGCTTTCTTTCTTGTTACTCCATCCAAATTAATTTTTGCGTTACAAAAATTCTGCGCTAGTTAAAAAGGTCTTTTTCGCTTTTTCTTTCGTTTATTTGAGTAGTACAAAATGATATAAAAAAGTAGAACACCCAAATTTGTTCTTTCTTTCATTAAGCTAGTATAAAGGTATAAAAATTCTGAGTTAGCTAAATTGGACCTTCTTCGATTTTTCTGGTTAGTACAAAAAACAGGTCACTCAAATTTATCCCACCGTTTGTTTAAATAGTACAAAAAGGTACAGAAATTCTCAGTTAGTTAAAATAGGTCTTCTTTGCTTTTTTTCTCTGGTCTCACTCATATTTATGCCTTCGTTTATTAGACTAGTTTAAAATGGTCCTTTTTTGCTTTTTCCTTTTGTTTGTTGAAATAATACAGAATGACCCTTTTTAGAGTTGACACAAATTATAAGTCCTTCGTTTATTTGAATACTCCAAAATGATGCAATTTCATTTTTTTTTCTCGGTGGTACAAAACTAAATACTTCATTGTTTATTTGAGTAGTAAAATTCTGAGCCAGTTAAAATGCAATTTCTCATGGGTACAAAATTGAATAGGTCACTTAAATTTATTCTTTCGTATATTTGATTAGCCCAAAAAGGTACAGAAATTCTGCGCTAGTTAAAATTGTGTTTCTTTGATTTCTTTCTCATTAATACAAAAGTAAATAAGCCACTCAAATTTATTCCTTCTTCACTTTTTTTCTGCTTTGTACAAAATTGAATAGATCACACAAATTTACTAAATGAGGAAACGTTATCTCAATATGTGGTTTCATTTATGAGATTGACCTTTGACCTCGATGACCATTATTTTTGGAACTTGTACTAGTTGATGACCTCTTGCTAATTGTGGAAACAGCACCTCAATATTTGGCTCCGTTTTCAAGTTATTAGGTTTTAAGTATTTTGACCTTTGACCTCGATGACCATTATTTTTGGAACTTGTACTAGTTGATGACCTCTTGCTAATTGTGGAAACAGCACCTCGATATGTGGATCCATTTTCGAGTTATTAGGTTTTAAGTATTTTGACCTTTGACCTCGGTGATCATTATTTTGGAACTTGTAGTATTTGATGATCAATTACTAAATGTGGAAACAGCACCTCAATATGGGGATCCATTTTCGAATTATTAGGTTTAAGTATTTTGACCTTTGACCTCGATGGTCATTATTTTGGACCTTGTACTAGTTGATGACCTCTTGCTAAATGTGGAAACAGCACCTCAATATGTGGATCCATTTTCGAGTTTTGACCTTTGACCTCGATGGTCATTATTTTGGAACTTGCAGTGGTTGATGACCAATTACTAAATGTGGAAACACCACTTAAATACTTGGCTCCGTTTTCGAGTTTTGACCTTTGACCTCGATGACCATTATTTTTGAAACTTGCAGTGGTTGATGACCAATTACTGAATGTGGAAACAGCACTTCAATACGTTGCTTCGTTTTTGAGTTATTAGGTTTTAAGTGTCACACAAAGGGCGTATCCCACATAAACTATCAGACCCAGGTAAAAATAAGTATGATATTTGTAATCAGCATGTCCGAAAACCCCTATATACCGACTTTCATCCAAATCGGTTAAAATTGTCATACAAAGGGCGTATCCCACATAAACTATAAGACCCAGATAAAAATAAGTATGATATTCGTAATCAGCATGTCCGAAAACCCCCATATACCGAGTTTCACCCAAATTGGTTAAAATTGTCATAGAAAGGGCGTATGCCACATAACTATAGGACCCAGGTAAAAATAGGTATGATATTCGTACTCAGCATGGTCGAAAACCCCCATATGCCGAGTTTCATCCAAATCGGTTCAAAGAGCGTATCGAATCACTATGTTACATAGATATTCATTGTCTTAAAATAGGGGTTGAAAAAAAATCTTATGTAATTTCTGCTATGGTAAAATAGGGGTTGGAAAAGTAATCATAAAAGGGAATAAATACACCCCTAAAATGGAGGTGGTTGTGTTTATTATCTGCTCTGCTATGTGTTCATAGTCTCAGTGTAATTTCTGCTATATTAAAATAGGGGTTGGAAAATAAGCCATGCTATGTATTATTTGTTCTGCTGTGTGTTCATAGTCTCAGTGTAATTTCTGCTATGTTAAAATAGGGATTGGAAAATATGCTCATAAAAGGGAATGAATACACCCTTGCTATGTTACGTATTCTTATGCTCTGCTGTGTGTTCATAGTCTCAGTGTAATTTCTGCTATGTTAAAATAGGGGTTGGAAAATATGCTCATAAAAGGAAACGAGTTCACCCTTGCTATGTTACGTAGTCTTATGTTCTGCTATGTTAAAATAGTGCTATGTGTTATCAGCTCTTCTATGTGTTTGTAATCTTATGTGTTATCTCCTATGTTAAAATAGGGGTTGAAAAATATGCTCATAAAAGAGAACGAGTACACCTTTGTTATGTTACGTACTCTTATGTGTTATCTGTTCTGCTGTGTGTTATGTAGTGTTATGTGTTATCTTCTCTTCTATGTGTTCGTAATCTTATGTGTTATCTCCTATGTTAAAATAGGGGTTGAAAAATATGCTCATAAAAGAGAATGAATACACCCTTGTTATGTTACGTACTCTTATGTGTTATCTGTTCTGCTATGTGCTACGTAGTGTTATGTGTTATCTTCTCTTCTATGTATTCGTAATTAACATAGGCTTTGGAAAAGTGCTCATAAAAGGGAACGAGTTCACCCCCTAAAATGTGCTCGTAAAAGAGAACGAATACACCCCCTAAAAAGTGCTCATAAAAGGGAATAAATTCACCCCTAAAATGGAGGTCGTAAAAGACCGTGGGCTCACGGTGTACGGTGCTCAATTTCCCAGGGGCTTGTGAGTTGTCCTAGGTTGTTCTATGTTGGCCCAGATCGATCCATTTTCTACTACTAAAATTTGTCGGCACCCAAAAGGAAAACGTAACGGCGCCTCTGGTGTCCGTATATTTTTTTCTGGTATTGTGCTGTTTACTGTGTTTACAAGTATCCAAAGACCCCCTTTTGTCATTTCGTCAGCCAGCGTTTCTCCTCACTCTTGCACAAAAACACTCTTTATGATTTGTTCTTTTAACAGGTGGGGCATACTTCATGCTGCTGTTCTAGCTACTCCCAGGCGTAATTAATGTTGGAGCGGACGTTAGTTGGGTTGCGTAACTCACGGACTTTGTACATCAAGAATTTCTGTGGCCCACTATACACTGTGACACTGTCACTTTTGGTTTAAATTTCCAAAAGAATGAAATTTGAAGATTAAATGGGTCAAAGGTAAGGGAACTAAGTATATTTTTGATAAAGTGAAACACAAGCCAATCTTAGCTATTGTTTTGAACAGAAAATATAACTTCTAGAATCTTGCACTAAGTTTGACAACGGAAATTACTAAATTACTTGACTCGTCTACTGCGCTCTTTCTAGAAATATTTTTAATAATATTGTATAGCTGATTTCATTGTTTGTCCAGTACACAAATCCACATCATTAGCTTGACATAGTTCTAAATAAATGTATGGATCCTTACCCTCACAAAGTTTAGAAGATGGCCCAAAGTACCCTTGCAAAATTTAAAAATAGTGGTTCTATGTGCCCCTTGGCTTTTGGTTCGTGAGTCCTGAGATAGACGCCACCAAAAGTCCTGAGTAAGCATCCAAACGAGGACCATACTAATTCCATTAATACAACAGGACGGAGCTAGAATCTAGATCGGATATTACGTATGCTTGTCGGTTACCTACTGTGGATCTCTTTCAGCTGTCGTGCTGAGTGGAATGCTTATACTGGTTCCTATCTTTAAAAAGTAATCTTATTTGCTTGATATCTAGCTATGAAATTGGGAGCATTTTGTGTGATAAAACCTGTTGAAAATGAAATGAAATTTTAGTTTAACGTTCAACATCATGCTCTCTAGGCTAAAGAAGACAGATGATTAATGAAAATAAATGATTCTGAATTTTTTTATGGTGTCTCATCAGATATCGGACCAGACCACGCGCTACCCTTTAGAGCAGCGGGGAGAGTCTCAAGTAGTGATGTGAGGTGGAAAATTTTCCGCTATATTTTTCAGGATAATTTTCCGTTCTAAAAAAATATCAGTAATCAAGTATCAATTCCTCAGTAATCATAAAATTGATTGAATTTATGTAAATGTTAAAAAAATGTTAAAAAATGAAAGATCGTTTAAAGATTCTTAAAGTTTTCATGGCTCAGACAATTTTCAGTACTATGTAAGAACAAGAGAATTTTTTTCATAAATCGAAATATTTTCTATCCTCTATGGAAAAATTGAAGAACTTTTTTATAAGCCGGAAAATTTTTTCATCATTTTGAAGCAAAAAGTAAAACTTTTTGTAAATCGGAAAGTTTTATTGCTCTGTAGAAACAAGTGAAAGGAATTTTCATGGATCGGAAAATTTTCATTACGGTGTAGAAACAAGTGGGAAAAAAACTTTTCATAAGTCGGACAATTCTGAATATTATGTATAGTGATGTTAGGTGGAAAATTTTCCGCTATATTTAACTGCACATTGAGCTACAAAATTCAATTTCTGTAGAGGGAAATTAGTCAGCAACCAATTACAATTTTCCAATTACTTTCGGAACCGGGAAATTTTCTAATATTTCAAGTTGGGAAGTAAAAATTTACAGTGTTTCTCTCTATCTCTCCCTCTGCGAGCTCCTTCGTTGCTAAGCGGTTAGCATACGCGGCTTTGGAATGGGAGACCTGGCTTCGATTTCCGGCGGGAGCTCATGTAGTTCGGATTCCACGTTAATCAGTTGGTCCCGTCTCATATAGCCTCGCTGCTGAAAGGGACGTTAAATTCAAAATCAACTCAATTTAACTCTCTCTCTTTCTGTGTGTGTGTGTGTGTGTGTGTGTGTATGTGTGTGTGTGTGTGTGTGTGTGTGTATGTGTGTGTGTGTGTGTATGTGTATGTACGTTTGCGTGTGTAAAGTGCAGAGAACATACGTCGAGTTCGTAGAGTACAAATATCAAATTCTATTATTTAAAATTTAAATTTATTAAAAGTGATTAATATTTTCCGATTCATAAAAACATACTCCATTTATTCCTACATCGTTGTTTAGCCGTAAAATTTATTGGTAATAAATATTGTCTTAAAAAGTTTTATGAAATAAAAATCTAACTATTCTTCATTTCTTCAAAAATGTTTCAAAAACTTCAAAGCGTTCTTCACTCAGAATCCACCTTTGATCTCACAAAACTATATTTCGTCAGTCTCATAGCTTTACTACTTTTCTAGATTTACATACTGCAACATTTATAAATAAGTAGTGATAATATAAATCATAGAACATATGATAGAACGATAGAATGATGAACGACAGAACCATAGAATGATAGAACATATATATTTGTTCTATCAAATCGGCATTATTTCTAATGCATTTTTATACATATTAATGGTAGTTTTACATTACAAATATCTGCTCTGAGATGTTGATTATACAAAATTCCAATATTGAAATTATGATTTACGAGTGTTAAAGACAATAAAATCAAAGCATTTCTTCTTATTTTCTGTTACAAAAATAATCTTCATAAGGAAATTTTATGTAGTTATTTCATTACATAGGCAAGCCTATATGTAAAGAAAGAGTGGAATTTTCTGTTTTTTTGAAATAATTGATAAATTCACAAAGGTCTCTTTTCGATTTCTTTTTACATTTTGTATATTGGAATGTGATATTTGTTCTCTACGAACTTGATGTATGTTTCTTGCACTTTACACACACACACACACAGAGAGAGAGAGAGAGAGAGAGAGAGAGAGAGAGAGAGAGAGATTGAGAGAGAGAGAGAGAAACACTGTGTAATTATAATTTGTTGCTATCTAACTTTCCTCTACAGGAATTGAAGTTTATAGATCAATGTGCAGTTAAATATAGTGGAAAAGTTTTCACCTAACATCGCTATAATAATATCCGAAAATGTCCGACTTATGAAAAGTTTTTCCACTTGTTTCTACATCGCAATGAAAATTTTCCGATCCATGAAACTGCCTTTCACTTGTTTCTACAGAGTAATAGAACCTTCCGATTCACAAAAAGTTATTTTACTTTTTGCTTCAAAATGATGAAAATTTTCCGACTCACAAAAAGTTCAATTTTTCCATAGAAGATAAAATATTTCCATTCATGAAAATTGTTTCTCTTGTTCCTACATAGTACTGAAAATTGTCTGAACCGTGAAAATTTTCAGATTCTTTAAACGATCTTTCACTTTTGAATATTTCTATACATGAATTCACTCAATTTTATGATTACTGTGGAATCGTTACTTGATCACTGATATTTGTTTAGAACGAAAAATTTTCCGGAAAAATATAGAAGAAAATTTTCCACCTCACATAACGGCTAAACAACGATGTAGGAATAAGTGGATTATGTTTTTATGAATCGGAAAATTTTCATCATTGGTCTAAAGTCGTTGTCATTTTTCTCGCTTTGCTGCACTTCGCTGATAGATGAATGTTTCGTGTTAAGATGGTTTTCGTTCTTCTGTAGTAATACATGAAGGAGAGCTCCTCCGTGGCTAAGCGGCTAGCATACGTACCTTTGGCGTGGGAAATTTGGCTTCGATTCCCGGCGGGAGCTCATGTAGTTCATATTCCACGATAATCAGTAAGTCCACGCCTCATATAGCCTCGCTGCTGAAAGGGACGCTAAACTCAAAATAATAATAATAATAATAATAATACATGAAGGAATCAAAATGGATGAAGAACAAACAGCAAATGTCATCGTTGATCTAATGTTAAATTCTAGGTAATGATTTATCTTTCTCGGAATTATAATTTAAGTGTTCTCAAAAAAACATCAGAGGGGGCGCGGTGGCTCAGTGGTAGACCGTTTATCTCCGGTGCTTGGGATTCCTGGTTTGATCCCAGCTCGCGCTGTGTGACCTTTCTGGTGGACAAACACCGTGCTCGTGGGTTTTCCCTGGGTTCTCCCTTTCCTCCCACTTTCCTCTTTCCACCATTTCATTCATTTCTCATCATCTCCGTCTCCTTTAGCCTAACCGGAATAATCGTGGGACGTAAAACTTAAAGATTTCATATAGAATATCAGAATAATTAATTAAAAAAGAAAGTACATAAACCCTCATAAATATCAATTATATATCCAAAAGATATTGAGTTGAAGTTTGAAGATATTACGTCTTTCCTTATTTACACCCTTGTAATATTAGTCTCACCGTACAAAAATGTTCCAACAGTATACACAAACAAACTACAAACTATAAGCGATTTTTCATAATTTTTTGTACTTCTACATCTTTCATGTAAGCGTAAAACATATATTTTATGCAACTTTGTAGTAGTCTTACCAAGTGATAACAATAATAAGCAAGTTCTACTGCTGCACCATATCCCATTATGTTTCTGCTAAATACGTGAAGAAGCGTTTGTTTGAAAAATTGGTTAGAGAAACAATTGTATTCAACAGTACCAAAAAGATGTAACCATCGAATATTTCAAGATATATTTAACATGAATTTCACATGCCTACGTTTTACTACCTATGTAGCCTACCTAATTTAAAAATGCGTTAAACTTTCAAGAAGTTAAATTTTGCATAGCAATATAAGGAAGCTCAAGTGCGACAGTATTACAGTCGCCAATTACATTCAGCATTCTCTAATTGTGTGCTTTCTTCGTATTCGGCATTGTAAATTGTTAATTCAATTATTGCTTCACTGTATTTGACGCAGATAAAGATTAAAATTGAAATTATTAATTCATGTAATGGTGTGATAAGTTATAATACCATAATTGGGTACATACTCAGAAGGTAGCTCCTGAAATTTCGACTTTTCTCTAAATTCAGTCTAATTTTAGGAGGATTTTAAAATTTTTAACATAATTTATCGTCATATTGAATTTGGACCCCACGAAATAAATTTCTGCTTCCGTCCCGGATTAGAAGTAGCCTGAAGTGCACCTTTCAATTAAACTTACACATATATCGACATAATATGATACATAATATTCATTTCAACAGACAGGAGTGACTAGCTTTTTGGAAAATATCGTAAGAAGGAGAGAAGGCAATAAAATTTCCGCAAAATAAATAATCTAAGAGCAGGGAAGGAATACAACAAACGTTGTGTATGTTGGGAGCACAGTGTATCAGTGGTAGAGCGCTCAATTCTGGTGCAAGGATTCCAGGGTTCAATTCAAGTCTATGTGAGTTCCTGTAGACAATATTGCCGAAGAATTTTCTCGAAGTTCTCCCATTTCGTCTCATATTCACTTTCCACCAATTATGTCATAATCACTTTCATTCAGCATTCGTCTCCTTTAGTCAAAAGGACATGGCCCTGGGAGCTGATCTGAAATATCATCAGATCTGGGTCAGGGTTAATGACGATGGATTTTGGTGGGTGGTGGCTCAGAATGGGTTATGATGGATGGGAGTCGGTAGTGGGTAATGGGTGGCAAGTTTTCATTGACCCACATTGTCTCTGCTACCAACACAATGTTGAGGATAAAGGGGAAGAAAAAAGCACTTTTGTCTTAGAATAGAATTTCATGTTGGTTTTCTAGAATAATTGTTAGTATTTGGAAACGGTAACAACTACAAACTGAAAAAAAAAGAATATAATAAGCTTGTAATGCGCGGTACAGATTAGGATCACTGGCGTATTAGTCTACACTTTTTTCATCAAGAACAAGGCGCAAAACTATAGTTCCATTTCAGTACCGTTTGCCTGGAATGATACTGGAAAAAATCATTTTATTTTATTAAGATCACGCAAGTAGGACTTAAAATATTGTAATGTCAGTACGTACGTACGTTACTCCACAAGATAACTCTTGAACGAAAGAGATTTTTTTAAATTCTCTTTGTTGCAGTAGACGGATAAAGTAACTATCTGTTCCGAGTTCTTTAATGGTGTCAATCTGTTAAGATTTTAATAGGTAACAGTGATGTACGTACATCTGTTAGTCTTCACGATAATTATTTGAACAGAAACGAATTTTTGAATTTATTTTTTGCAATGGATAACTCCAGCAATTATCTTGGCCGAATTTGTTAATGAGGTGAATCCGTTAACATCACGAGTAACGATGACTTTAACGGTATTTATTTTTCTACTATTGAAATAACGGTAGTAAAAGTTATAGATCTTGCCGTTAGATGATAGCGTACATGGTGCAGGGGTTAACCTCTACCGGACGAAATTGAAACATCTAAGGAGTGATATTTTTTTTTTACTGGGTTTATTTTACTTTGATCCATTGCACTTGACACAATCTTTGTCATGTAACGAAACTCGTAATTCTATAAGCATGAATAAGCTATTGCCATAGATGCAGAAAAATCAGCATCTACAAACTAGACAAAAGACAAGGTTTTTTTTACCTTGTTAATGGAAATTTGCTCTCAAAAAATCTATGAACACTAGTCGTATATCGAAGCAACTCTTAATAGCTTCACTTAGACATCTCTTCAAGATAGACGTAATATCTTAATCTTAATTTATAATGTATCACATCATTCTAGCTACCTAATTTCCAGTTTTTCACATACTCTTAAACCGACCACAAAGGGAAAGAATCTAGCCATCCTACTTACTACACCTGCTCTACTGAGTTTAGTTAATATGACTATCTTTGCTAAGCAAATGGGCTGAAATTCGTCTTCAGATAGAATACACACACATTACCCGTATCGGACGTTCAGAGCACAAGGGAATCACGTCGTTTTACAACAGTTCTGAGAAATAGTTCGTACAGAACTTCTAAGTACATGCTCTGAGAAAAATCTGTTATCCGGACAGCGTTATGTTATACAAATATACGGAATCCATACTTTAACAACGGAAATCTGTACGGAGTGTTTTCAATATGCTACATACGTACTAACTTTTTCTCGCTTAGATGTTATTGCATGACCCTGCAGGATGTCTCACATCTAATAGTCTTCCATATATACATACGTCAACTACATGTTATATACGTCCATCTGTATGTGAGATCCTTACTGCCTATGTACATTTGTTTCTTTTACATAGAAAGTATGTGTAGATGGAACACTTCTACGGAAAGTATAAAACATAATATTTCAGTTACACTTTATCTGCAGGGTGTTACGTATAGTGATACGTTAAGTCCAAAAACTACAGGATTTACGCATGTAACCTACGTTTTCACATACGCCAAATACGTTTTTTCTCCTTTGGAAAAGTTAACACTGTTTAATTGCTATTATTATTATTATAAGAGGCTTTTTACAATATCTCGCCATGAATCTTTGAAAGGGCTTCAAATAAAAATCTCTAAAATGAAATGTTCAAAACGATCGAAAGTCCCTTGTGCACTGTACGCGCCATATATTTCATTTAGAGAACTATAAATCTACAACATCTATTTTCTTTATGTAAGTACGGATTTTTAATTCATTTTCTCATATTACGCACGAAAATAATAAGTTTTACGTACTTAATTATACCTTCTGGAAGTTATAAATATTCAAGGTAAGATTTTTCTTCTTTTATTAAAGTCTGAACAATAAATAAAAAGGAACAATTCTCCCTGTTCTTTATTACTTTCCAAAGAGATATGAGAATAGATTGGGAACTTGATTCATTTTTAAGTACCCGTTTCAACGAAATAATCAATGACAGCAAGAAAATGGCCGAGAAGTTTCTCAGTGGTGTTTCTGCGAGATAACAATGTTTCAACCTCTATATTGTTGTAATCAGATTATATAGCTTATTACGTAAAAAGGTTTCTCCAAATTGTAAGGGTATTTAATGTATTGTATGAACGTTGTATTACATTGAAATGTATTTAAATAGTTATTTTTTTGCAAATGATATGTATCAAATGATATACTTTTACGCTCCATGTTATACCTTTTAAGATAAAGGAGCCGGTTGATTTATGAAAGTGGTCGAATGAAAACGTGAGAGAAAAGGAAGATCTCGGGAAAAACCATGGGCACGATGTTATCCATCACAAACTTACTTAGCCCTGAATCGAACCAATTACTCCTTGCACTAGAAATGAGCGCGCTACCACTTATCCAATGTCTCCCTGTAATTCTCTATTTTAATATTGTCCATCAATTTTATCTCCTTTCGCCCCTTCCCTATTTTTCAATTTATCATGCCCCTCAGGATACAGTTACTTCTCACCCGATATCGGAACAATCGGGTTAATTTCATCTAATAGCCTATTGTTCTCTTTTGCATTCTTAACACTTACCCGAGAAAAAATACTTAATAAAATGCTTCGTGTGGAGTACTTTGCTGCATGGGTTATAAACATGGACATTACGCAAAAGTGATGACAAACGAGTTGAGTTTAACGTCCCGTTCAGCAGCGAGGTTATATGAGACGTGGACCTACTGATTAACGTGGAATCCGAACTACATGAGCTCCCACCGGAAATCGAACCCGGGTCTCCCACGCGAAAGTGTGATGGCAAACGACTGGAAGCTTTCGAAATGTGGGAGTGGAGAATAATGGAAAGAATTAGCTGGGTCGAGCGGAAAATTAACGAGATGCTGTTAGAAATGGTGGGGGAAAAGAACGACTTTACAATATTATTAAGAAGAGGAAGAGAAACTAGTTGGGACATTGGCTAAGAAGGAACGGCATCATAAGGGAGATGGTAGAGGAGGATGGGGCCGAAGGAGACTACAATTACATGGATTACATCAAAACAGAAAAATCACACGTGAAGACGAAAAAGTTAGCGAAAGACCATGGAATATGGAAGTTTCTACGTTGCAGCAGCGACCTACCAATAACGCCAGAATACCTATGATCAGTGGCGAAGGGTCGTAAGAGGCCTTGAGGCCCGGCCTACCCGTTTACTTTCAGAAATTATAATTTATAATTAATTCATTTTCCTTGTACAGAATGTATGATAGTTTTCTAAGTTGAAAAAAATCGTTCGATAAAGAAATCGTGGTTAGCACCACCGCTGGGAGGCTCACCGAGCCGTGTCTCAGGAGGCAGTAGAACTACCATCAAGCTACTCAGAAAATCCCGCGAGAGAACGTGTTGCTAATATCGACTTTCTTTTCTACATAAAGAGTTTCTCTCGAGACCTTCGATTTCGATTCGACATATCAAACAAATAAAGAGGTAGAGAACATGGGCCACATTCTGTACCAACTTTGCTTAATTTTGCTGATTCTAACGCAACGCAAAAGCTGGAAGAAGCAATTCTAAATGTGTCACGCCAATTATCGCAAACTAATGCCCCTTTGTTCCGTTACGTTGGCACAAACCTGTACGAAATCAGACTCGTTGAGCTCATTAGAATTGAGTAGTGTGTGTGTGTGTTTTGAGATATTGTGAGTTACATTGTTTTCTTACATTTGCAAAAGGGAATGAGAGAAAATGTCAGTAAGTGGAAAATATGAACATAGAATCTTCCACGTCAGTGGTCTTTTGAAAATTAATGTGCAATGAACGAAGATCAACGCCTCTGTTGAAAATAAAAACAGAGGGCAAGGGAGTTCTGCATGCATCGGTACATTAAAATTATTTGTAGTTGTTGAAATAAAGAGCAGCTTATGAAAAAATATTTAAGTCTGATTCTGTTTTTAAAGAGGAATTAAGTGACACAAAATGACTTGGTTGAATGCTTGTCATGTGTGTTGAACAAAAGACGAAATTTTATAAGTAGAGTTTGTTTCAGCACAAGTAGACTAAACAACATATATTACTTGTGGAGCGCAAATAATGTGATAGTCCATCTTCCCCAGCCGATCACGCCCAATTAAAACAATTAAACTGGATTACGGCGAATTAAGATCAGCTATGAGTCACATACGTGAATTTCGTTATGAAAATTAAAATCCGAATCCAATAAGCGCTGTCGATGGACTACAATTACGTTAAATTTATGTGAATTTGTCTTTTTGTGTTTCTGTAGTAAAATATTTATGTATTTTTCATTTATATTCTTATTATTATTATTATTATTATTATTATTATTATTATTATTATTATTATTATTATTATTATTATTATTATTATTATCAGTAGTAGAAGTAGTAGTAGTAGAACATTGGGCCTACCCTCTTCAAAATATCACCCTTCACCACTGCCTATGATGATGATTTGGACTTTAGCTTCCCGTTCAATACCGACGCCAAATCAGACGTTGACTTACAGCTTAAGACACTTCTAACCTCATTCCCACTTTTTTATTTTAGTAAAAAACGAAACTACGATGAAAAATATCAAAATTAAAAAGCGAGCTCGATAATATATACAAAACGCTAGTATACGAACTAAAAATTGTTTTTAAGACCCTCCATATAGAGTAGGCTATAAATTTGAAAAAAAATGAAATATTTGAGTTTTACGTCCCATGGTTATGCCGATTAGGCTAAAGGAGACGGTGATGATGAGTAATGAATGAAATGGTGGAATGGAGAAAGTGGGAGGAAACGGGAGAACCCCGAGAAACCCCACGCATACGATGTTTGTCCACCACAAAGTTCACTTGGCGGGGGCTGGGATCGAACCCGAGACCCCAAGCACAAGAGGTGAACGCTCTACCAATGAGCCACCGCGGTCTACCCTGACGTCCCTAATTGGCACAGAGATATAAGCCATACCTCATTTGAAAGCTTATGAGACAGATTTCAACGAGGTAACTTTTGTGCCCTTCGTGCCCAACCCGTAAAAGAAGAAGAAATTTTTAAAAAATAAAATAAAAAATGCATTTTCTTGAAGTTGGCAACACTGTTATTTGTCGTGCGCCAGAATGGCCATACACAGGATATCATTAGTTAGGATGTTTATTTATTGATACCACTTTTTATGCTTGTAGCTTCTTTGGAGGGAGAGTCTCCCTCCCCAAATGTTGAGGGAGGGGAAATAGTACATCTAACTTCTCCTCCTACCCTTCTGCTGCTGGACTCCCGATATAAACGAAATGCACACCGTTGGAAAGTTTGATCCTTCCTAAAGAGATAGACACCTAAATCATCTCTTTAGATTAATTAGGAGCGAAGTGATGAAGGTTTAAACTGCTGGCTCACCCTTGAGCCGTTCGTCCAGTAAAGGTTAAATTAGCAGAAGGTAACGGTATTGTGGATTTCGGTGTAATTACTTGAAACTGTGATATGTTGCTGACCGTTTGGCCACTACGAGGCCACTTTTTTTTAAAACAGTAGAAGGTAACTGTATTCTGAATTTCGGTGGAATTGCTTGAAGCCAAATGTTGTTAATATTGGATCCTGAAAAAAAATTTCAATGGACACAACCACCCATCACTGACCGTTTGACTACGTAAGGACCACTTTTTTGACAACAGCATAAGGTAGGTCTGGATTTCGGTGGAATTGGTTGAAACCGTGATATATTGTAGACAGTGGCGTATTTAGAGGGGGCTTCCGGGCTTAAGCCCCCCCCCGAAATCTTACTTACTATAGTAAAGTATATGAAATATCTTGCAGAATTTTCACATTTTCAGGCAAAGCCCTCCCCGAAAGTTAGCAAAGCCCCCCCCGAAAGAAAATCGTAAATACGCCACTGATTGTAGATATTGTGATCCTGAGAAAACGTCTCAATGGACACAACCACCAATTACTGACCATTCGGCAACTACGGGACAACATCTCTTAAAACATCAGAAGGTAAGGATATTCTGGAATTTTGGTGGAATTGTATGAAGTCAACAAGCAACAACCAGGAACAGGGATGGGGAGAGTAGCGTCTAATCATTTAAACATAGACAACATTCCAATGTACATCTTGAGGGACAAAGGAAAATCCTGGAAAGCACTAGACAATTTTCCTCAGGATCATGACATCTACAACGTATCACAGTTTCATTCATTTACACCGTAATCAAAATTATCGTTATACCCGGCTGTTTTCGAAATCTGGACCTGTAGTGGCCATAAGGTCAACACTTGATGGTTGTGTCCATTAGGACTTTTTCTCACGATGAGACCTACAACATATCACAAATTTACTCATTCTTACAGAAATCCAGAACATCGTTACGCATGGCTGTTTTTAAAAAAGTAACCCTATTGTGACCAAATGATTAGTGACTTGTGGTTGTGTCTATTAAGACTTTTTCTCAGAATGACAATATCTACAACATATTACGGTTTCTGTCATTTTGGCCGAAATCCAGCATATCACTATCTTTGGCTCGGTGCTTTCAAAAAAGTGGCCTCGTACTGGCAAAACGGTCAGTAATTGGTGGTTTTGCCCATTAAGACGTTTTGTCAGGATCACAATATCTACAACATATCGCAGTTTCAAGCAATTCCACCGAAATTCAGAATACCGTTACCTTCTGCTTAAAAAAAAAAAGAAAGAAAGAAAGAAAAAAGCTCTGCAGTGGCCAAACGGTCAGTGATGGATGGTTGTACAAATTGAGACTTTTTCTCAGGATCACAGTATCTACACCACATCACGGTTTCAATCATTTTTACCGAAATCCAAAATACCGTTACCTTCTTTGTTTTCAAAAATGTGACCTTGTAGTGGCCAAACGGTCAGTGATTGGTGGATGTGCATATTGAAACTTTTTCTCAGAATCAAAATCATTTTTCTACACCATATCTACACCAATCACAGTATCTACAACATATCACAGTTTCAGTCATTTTTATCAAAATCCAGAATATCACTATCTTCGGCTGCTTTTAAAAAAGTTGCCCTGTACTGACCAAACGGTCAGTGATTAGTGGCTGTGCCTACTGAGACTTTTTTTCAGGATCACAATATCTACAACATATCAGGTTTCAGTCATTTTCATCGAAACCCAGAATATCACTATCTTCGACTGCTTTCAAAAAAGTGGCCCTGTAGTGGTCAAACGGTCAGTGATTGGTGATTATGTCCGTTAAGACTTTTTATCAGGATCAAAATATCTACAACATCTCACGGTTTCAGTCATTTTTACTGAAATCGAGAATATCGTTATCTTCGGCTGTTTTCAAACAAGTGGCCCTGTAGTGGCCAAACGGTCAGTGATTTCTGGTTGTGCCCATTGAGACTTTTTCTCAGGTACACAATATCTACAACATATCACGATTTTCAGCAATTCCACCGAAATCTAATTTCCGTAATAATTGTGCGGGGTCCTTTGTCATTTTGAAGGGAGTCATTGCCCCCTGAAACTCTTTTCTCGCAAAAACGACAAAACACGTATTTCCTACTTTGAAGTCATCTTTGCATCGGCAGAGTTTCGTTTCTTTAATGTGGTCCTTTTCATCAAGAGGGCCCATTTTTGAAAAGGGGCCTTTGCCCCCTTAACATCTTTTCCGAAAGAAACAAAAAAATACGTGTCGATTTATTTTCGGTTTACTATATATGTGCCAAGTTTGAAGAAAATGGGATGAGTGAAAACCGTTGTGAAGTTACTTCCTTTACATTTTCATTTTTTGGACTTAACCTGTTTTTGCCCCAAAGTCTTCAAATTTTATAGAGGTAATTAATGAATGGTTCAAATTATATGCCCGTAGCCAAACTCCCTCTATAAAAATTGTTGCGTGAATACCTTAGCATTCTGTAAGATGGATTTTTGGATAGCGCACATATTAGTTCCCAAGTGAAGTCTTGACCGGGCTACGGTAGGTCCCATAGCTTTGGAGCTATAGACCTTTAAAATTCGTTTGTTTATGTTTTCGGCAGGCTTTAACTCCGAAAGGAAGCAGTTTTGCACCCAGGTTGGTCTATACTTTTTGTCTTATCTTGGTGTCAGGAATCACCTCCCAAATGTGGTTGGTGTTGTTTTGAAACACCCTGTATTAACTGTGTAGCCAAATTTTTGCTCTATAAGAAAATTTTTGAAAATGGTTACGGGCTTATTTAATAGCATTTTGTAAATATTGTCTGGCTGACTTTCCACATTTTAAATATTTTTCATTTTGCGTAAGTTATTCACTAACTTCTGAAAAGTGTGGATGAACGAAGAGCCTTAACGTTGAATTTGAATTACATGATGTCGAATCGAGAATCAAAGCCCGGTCTCTTGCGTCGAAGGCACGTACGCTAATCATATACCTACGAGAGAGTTCTTGTGTGTCTTTGAAATAACTCCTGGAAATAACACCTTGTGTTATATGGAAGATAAAACTTAATTACTAATTTTCTATTAGAACAGGGAAATGAAGTTATTTTAACATATTCTCTACTCGAGTATTGTTATTAATACTTAATTTGTACTTTAAAGTGTATTTACATATCCGAATCCCTTTTATATAGTGTTTTATGTAAACGTGTCACAATATTTTGGGAACACATTTCTCACATCAAAATAAGAAGGAAAAAAAAGTTCATATGATCCTGTACTCAAAAGTGGATAGTTTCGGGGTTATAGGGTGCCAAAAACGCGAAACAAGTGAACTTTAAAGGTTAATAGCTCCACTACTATTGGACCTATCGTAGTCGGATCAAGACATCACTGAGGAACTGTATGTGAGCTATCCAAATGTCTATGTTTAAGAATACTCCAGTACTTGCACAGCAATGTTTAGAGAGTTGGGTGAAGTGTGATCAAGTACTCCCACACAGGCTCTCTAAAAATGATTGTGCAAGGTTCGAAAGATGGATATTGCTTGGATTGGATCGAAAGATGGATTATTTTTGGTACATTATAAGTTTGAAAGGACACATCTTCTCCTCTATGCTTATTCGACATGTTTTGATTTTATTGAGTCTATCACAGTTATTTCAACGCCCTTTTATACAGAATGAAGTTGCACAGTGAGTAATGGAGCGCACACCCAATGGTACGATTAGTTTCTCTGATTTGATCCCAAGAAACGTAAGTTTGGTGAACAACATTGTGTAACGTGGATTTTCTCGGGGTTTTCCTGTTTCCTCCCACATTATCATTCAACTAGTATTTTACAATAATTCACTTTCATGAATCATCGTCTCCTTTGGTCTACAGGACATAAATGTTGGATGTAAAATTAGAAATTTTATTTCTTATACAGGATGGTACGAAATTAAACTGACAAAAGTTGAAAGGTGATGCCTGACACTAAGACAAGACGAGAAGTCTCAGCCAACATGGTTCAAAACCGCTTAGTTTAGATGCTAGACATATTTGACAATCTAGAAAGATATGTTCAGGAGTTAATAACCGGTTCTTAACAACGGCCAATTGTATTAATGTCGCGCAGGGCACCAACGGTGGGATACCATAATTACTATATGAAAAGATCTAAAATTGGTATAAAATAATTTATTCATGCTTTGTATGGAATTTTCATTTCCATTATTGGTCCACATTTTACTTACGCCCTAGATCCCGCAAATCCACCAGACGACTCTGTAGAGCTGTGTCACGTAGGTCTGTGATAAAGAAAGATATTGAAACTATGCTTCATTGCCATTACCATTAATTTGTGCTCCCTCTCCTCGAAAAAGCCAGAAGGTCCATTTCTGTGCTCAAATTTAAATAAGCTTTCAAGATTAAATAATGTTAGCACGACAGCAACGCAAAAAGGCGGGGGTATTCTTATTCATTTCGTTCATTCATTCAGGTCAAGGGAAGGTTATTTGTTTATCTTTTCACTTGACCTGATTCATGCATATAGCGAAACGTAGTTATAAGAACCAAGTACGAAGGCATGCTAATGGAAGATTACTACACTCCAATTAAGACAGTTGTTGAATTTTCATGATGAACAGGAAGAAGAGTCGTTCTTGACTGTTACTTTTCATCCACTTACATTTTACACACATCGCACGCAA
Source organism: Thermobia domestica (assembly GCF_964235325.1). Taxonomy (NCBI): domain Eukaryota; kingdom Metazoa; phylum Arthropoda; class Insecta; order Zygentoma; family Lepismatidae; genus Thermobia; species Thermobia domestica. Next base: position 136,558,826 of record NC_137465.1, on the reverse strand, counting down.
AGGTATCACTCTCTAGTGTATACATGGTACTTCGTTTATTTCTACAATTTGATTCGCTGGAAATGAACTTTCATGGCGGGAATAAATCGAAATATTAATTGCAGGCTCAGTAACACAACACTCATCTATATGTTAAGCCTATATCTCCATGAAATATTTACTGCAGAGTCCTAGTCGACGATCATATTCTATCAGGGAATATTAACATTATTCATTAATTTTTATTTATTTTCTTTACATAACAAGTTATCTTGTTTACTATGTTAACATATGATAATAATAAATAGGCATTATTCCAAAAACTCTTGACAAACGGAAAATTCTTGTACACTCCTCGTCACGAAATGAGGGACTGTCTTCCGGAGAGTAAGTCCAAAAAGTTGGACCTAGTTCTTTACATACATTGGATCCCATTAGAAGGGAAATCTATTTTTCCTGCATTCTGTTTTACAGCATTATGAGTAGTCTCTAATAGAAATAGACCATTAGGACATTTGCTTCAACTAAATGTTCAGGTGGCATGCAGAAAACATTCACAAAATATGACAGAACAAAGATAAATGTAAGAATTGGCATACTACATGATACGAGATTAAAGTCTGTACAAAGTACGCCATCAACAGAAGAGTAACATTTCAAACGGAAAAGACTAATAGTTATGAGGTCTACTGGGGAACGTATTTGATTCGCGTGCTAATTTTATTTTTAACATGAATTCGATTCCTGGCTATGCAAACTTTTTTGTAAATAAAGCATCTGTATTTTACTGACAAAGAACATTCATGTTTGAATGCAAGAAATTTATAAATATATATCACAGTTTTGTAATAGAGTACTTTAGAACATACACATTAAACCAAATCACAAGTCCTTCTTCTCTTGTCTCTAACGTTTACTCCGGAGTGGAAGATCCATATTCGATTCCCGGCGAGAATTCATGTGATTCGGATTCAACGTTTAAAAAATTTGTCCAGGTCTTGTATAACCTCTGGGTTGAATGGGATACTACACCCAAATATAAGAGTCTAGTATTTACTCTCGTACAGAAAGCAATATGGAAAGATGTTCAACCAAGAAACTAATTCTTTAATAATTCTCGTAAGCAGGGGCGTTATTTCGTGAGGGCAGGCAGGGATTTGCCCCCTTCCTGAATTTCAGATCTGTATATACATTTTAATCAATAGTACAGAGTGATTCTTTTAAAACTCAAGAATTTCATTTGGGTCTAGAATTTCTAATTGATGTCCGATTTTCATGCGGTTTGTGGTAAATGATTAAGGGAGGATGGGAGATTTATGGAACTGTGTTTACTGGTTTAAATATATCCACGGTAATGTTGGCCACGCCTCACGAAAAACAGCAAATATTCGCCAGTGTACCTTACAACTGGAATGAGGTGCTCATGTGGTTGGATTCCACGTTAATCAGTAGGCCCAAGTCTTGTATAGCCTTGCTGCTGAAAGGGACGCTAAACTAAAAAATCAATCAATCAATGGAATAAGGTGTTGTGTGGTGCAAAGATTTGAATATTTTCTGTTAGGTGGCAACTTCAGCATAGTTAACAAGAAACAGGAAACTGGGCCGTTGTATTGGGAATTATTGTGCTATACTGTTGTGTGCTATTCTGTGATTGTGAAGGGTGTTTATCGTTAAAAGTTTTTGGAAAACGAAATCTGTTGTTGCTACACAAAGGGCATTTAAAAACAAATTTGCCTCACGTTCTGCCCCAGACAAGAACACAATATTGTCCCTAGAGAATAAATTGGAAGAAACAGGATCGCTTCTGAGTGAGACAGGGAAGCATCGGACCCCGCAGGCGGGTGTTGTGGAAGATGTCAGTTATTGACTTCTTAAGTCGCCCAAGAAATCTCTCCATCGTTTGTCACAAGAAACCGGCTATAAATATTCAACATGTCAAAAGGCACTAAAACTGCAAAACTAAGGCCGAATTAAAGGATCCAGATAAAGATAAACGTGTCGTTTACTGTAACTGTTTTTTTAAGTTCATTGTGCGTAATCCTGATATTCTCGAAATAACGTGCTTTCTGATGAAGCCTGGTTTCATCTTTGTGGTACACAGGGGTGTAGCCAAGGGGGGGGGCATCGGGGCCAGGCCCCCCCAAATGACCAGCTTTTATAACATCATAGAAAAATTATCTTGCTTCATTCATTTAAAAGTAACAAAGTTTATTGACAATTAATAATTTATGGTAAAATAGTATGGAGAAATGTTGTTTTTCCATACCGATCGAAAAATAGGATACTTTTTTGTGACAGCAGATTACACAATTTACTGCGATTTATATTTGACAGTTTGAAGACAAACGTTTTAACAAGGTACTACAAATACAGCCATAAAACAAAGGTACTAAACTGATTTGTAATTACAGTATATTTTTATATGCTTTAACAAGTGTTTTAAAAGACATAGAATAGAGGATGGAAGATTTGGTGAGAAACAATGCTTTTATTCAACTTGGATTTCATTCGCTCTCTCTTTTATTTCTACTCAGTGTAATAAATTAATTGTTTTTTTTTTTTTTTTTTAGTCACGAATAATAAATAAATATTTTTGTCAGGAAACCGTAAAGAAATTAAGTGAAATTTCAAAGAAAAACAATCTTGTGTAGATAGGTTCTGTATAGAAGGTCTTAAATTTAAATATAAAGGTAACCAAGAAAAGTTTTGTTGCTTTCAAACCCACCACCTTCGAACATCGATATGTCACCTAACCTGGAAGATCAAAAATAGTCCTCATCAGCATCGACGACCTTCTGAAAACGTTCTGGAAGGCCATGGAATCCATTGCAGTAGAACTTGGTGGGCCGTGAAACGAAGAAAATATCAGGTGCATTTTGGACTTTTACTAGGGATTTCAACTGGCGTCCTAGGTGATTGTCCAAAGAATGGAACAAGTGATAATCGGACGGTGCAATACCTGGAGAATATAGTGGTTGCAATATTGTTTCCCATCCAAGGCGGAAAATGGTGTCCTGAGTCATCCTAGCCACATGGGACTTAGCGTTGTCCCGTAAACGAGGACCCATTTGCAATTCAGAAGTGATGGCTCCAGAGTTTTGAGTTTTTGTTGAGCACAGCTCAACTGCTGACACTACACAGTTGCATTGATACTCTGACCAGCTGGTAGCAGTTCCCGATATACGATACACCAAACACACAGAAGGACCTTCTTCTGCTACAGTGCTGGTTTCGGCTGTTTCGAAATCTGTTCATGGGATGCTAACCAATGATGACGGCGCCGTGGAGCTTCGTATAGGACACACTTTTTATTACATGTCAACGCCCTGTCCAGAAATGGCTCCGAAACAGTAAATAAACACAGGCGACTGCCGCGTTGCCTTCTGGCCCGGAGACAAAATATGTGAGACCCATCGACCCAACTTGTAGCGCTTCACAAGTTGATGGATGTGCTGCCGAATAGTTTCTCCACACACTGAATTGTAGTCCCAGTTCCTCTTTGTTCATGTGTTGGTATTCTGGGATGGCACGTGATGTTTTCGGGTGTTCCGTCATCGTCCTTAAACTTGTTAAACCATCGCTGCAATGTCCGCGTCGTCACGACACCCTCACCAAAGGCCTGGCATATCTTCTGTCCCGCTACAGCGGCGTTTGACCTCCATTTGAACTCGTTCAGCATACATGCTCTTATGACGCTCTGTGGATGTCCCATGTTCCCTCTGTCTTTACGAAAGTTCAGGTGTGTCTGAATTGCCATAACCAGGTAGTATGTTAGATATACCCACACCAACAACTGACGTTCGCCTTATCTCCACTCGCATTCAACTCACGGTGTGAGGTCCAATTGAACACAGACCTCCACGAAAAGGGACAGAACTTTCTTGGTTACCTTTATAGCTATGCACAAAAGTATAACGTTTGGTCCCGGGCAGTAGTTCTTGATTAAGCATAATAAGAAGTATTTTGAATATAATTTATGGATAATAATAATAATAATAATAATAATAATACTAATATTAATAATAATAATAATCAGAAGAAGAAGAAGAAGAAGAAGCTAAAATAGTGTTTTTAGTTTTCCAGAAGGAAACCAAAATTTTCCTTTCTTTCAGGCCTCAAAAACACTAGCAGCAACACATTTTTTTTGGCTTTGTATATTGAGCTGGCCCCCCCTCAAAAACGACGGGCTCCCCCTACACAAACCTGCTGGCTACACCCCTGGTGGTACATTAATTCGCAGAATACACGGTTATGGGCAATAGATAATCCACGTAGCCTAATGGAAATTCTGTTGCATTCACTTAAAGTTGGGGTATGGTTTGCTGTCTCAGCATCACGTGTAGTGGGACCGATCTTCTTCAATGGAACAATGAACACAGAGCGGTACAGGGAAATTTTATTGAATTTGTTGAAAATTTGGATGACATTGAAATCACACAGGGCTATTATCAAGAGGATGGAGCTACATGCCATACATCATATGACAGCATGGCCCTGATTGAAAGTTTTTTTTTTACAATAGGGTGATTTCAAACGGATTGTGGCCTCCGAGATTTCCGGACTTGACTACACCTGACTTCTTTCTGTGGGGCTTCCTAAAGGGACGTGTGTACAGAATCCACCCTACATCTCTGGAAAAAATGTTGAAGCAGAACATTACGACTGAAATTATTAACATTAGCTAGGAAACATTACGTCTGACAACCCTTAACATGGAACGACGTGTTCGACTTTGTCTACAAGAAGGAGGCGGACATTTTTAGCATCTTCTCTACAAGTAAAATGTTATGCGTCTTCTTTGTGCCGTTAATAATAATGTAACGTAATAATTTTTATGTGTATGAGTGTTATCACTAACAGTTAATTTGTATTCTCACTAACAGTTAATTTGTAATATAATTTTGCTTCAAAAATCCAAAATCTTATTCCAATTGTAAGGTACACTGGTGAATATTTGCTGTTTTTCTTGAGGCATATACTCATAAGATGCGTCGAACAGTTCTAGAAGTTACTTGTAAGAACGGTTGGTTAGGAAGCATAGAACCGATGAGGGCTACACTGCAAAGCTTGTGCCGCTCTGCGTATACATCAAACTGAAATTTTTGTCATGTCACTTTGATTAAAATGCGTATCCTAAGGGAAGGAAGAGGTTCAAAATGTATGTCAAAATAGAGCATCTCACGAGCTCTCATGTTAGAGATTTAAAATTTGAAATATGAATTCCTTAAATAAATAGACGTGCCTAGCGTTGGTATGCTCACATGATTGACGTAGATCCCATGAGGCCATGGGCTCAACAAGATACTCTTCGAAACTGATGAAGTCTCCGTAATGATTGGGAGCTTGTTTACAGGGCATGGTTTCGGTCCTCTTGTCCATTTGAATCGCATTGACCGGTCATTGATATGTGCAGCTGCTTCGTGACCATCTCCAGCCCTTGTCAAACTTCCCTGTCAAAAAAAGTTATTTTCCAGGATAACAATGGGCGATGCCACGCGGCAGTAATGATGCGCGATGGTTTGAGGAACATTCTGGCCACTTCCAACGCTTGATTTGGACTTCTAGATCTCCGGTCCTATCCGCTATCGAGCAAATTCGAACGACCCATTTGAGCACAGGATCTTCCACCTGCAATAACCAACGAATTCTGGACGTCAGTCGAGGTTGCATGTCCCTTTGTTGCATTTGTTTATCGTCCTCAGAGAGGTCCTACATGTTATTTGGGTAGGTATTCCACGACTTTTGGCACTAAAGTGTATACGTATTAATTTTAAAATATATAAATTATTATTAACACTCACACTCTTAATTTCAATCACTTTTTCTTGTGTTATTAATTCTCTGATACAATCCATATTTTTTTTTTTTAAATTTTGCAGAAAGATTCAATATTTAATTTCCAATCATAAAATAATGAATGCTTCTATCAATCTAATTTTAAATAGCAGAATGTTTAAGAGCGCTTCAAACTAACATTTGATTTTAATATCAGGACATTAGCTAAAACAATGTCAAGAAATCTTAAGTATCTGGTATTACTTAACAGTTCGGATTCCCTTAGTGTCATATAACTGCATTCGAAATTATAATCACATTCCATGTTTTAAATGTAAGACAAGGGATACAAAGAATAATAAACACAGAAAAAAATGAAATGGTATCTTCATTTTCCTATAAATTTTACTATCTGTATTTTTATTATTTGTATCTCATACTTTTATCGTTTTAGTTGCCTTTTCCCCTTTAGCCCATCCGTGGGTTTTTTTTTCTGCAAGAAAGAAATTAACCTTGCTTTTGCGTCACAGAGTATATTCTTAAACACAATACAGAAATATATTTTAGCTTAGATAAGAAAATATCATATGCAATCTTCCTTTTCCTAACGACGTACAAGTATAAAATAGGTGACGCCGTGGAATACCATTAATGCAAAAATAGGTAATATTAGAATTTTAAATGAAATTCTTATCCTTGTTTGAAAATGTAGTTTATATGCGAAGAGGTTGATAAATCGTTATGAAGGACACTTAATGAATACTATTCTGAGAAAAACAAAATGAAAATATGCTCTTGTGAAATACAAATAGTAGAATGTAAGCAACCCTCCAGTAGACCTTTTTACAAAAACTTTAATAATTATTGTTAAATCATTTTGTTTATAACACTCATTGTGTTTTAAGCCTCCAGTAAAAACTTTAACAACAGCACGAATCAATACTGTTTCTAATTTTTTAAAAACGAATAAACTTGCTTTGGTTTTCGTGTTATGCTAAATAACAAGCAACCAAGCGGCCTGTTCTGTTGTGTTTTGTGCAAACTCTTCATGTCTTATATATATATTCGTGACAAGTTCTTGAATAATCTTGGAAAACACGAGACTCCCTCAGCCCTTATCTTTCACTAAATATAAAGAGATTGGTTTCTAGTCATGCGAACACGCTTACCAACTTAACAATAATAAAGGTCTCACCTTTAAAAAGAAATCTTAAAAAAAGAAATATCACTTCGAGGAAGGAAAAAAAGTAAAAGGAAATTTAAAAACTTCAAAATTATTCAAGAACTGTTCAGTTATGAATAATTTCTTGTTCTTATGTACAAAACATATTAAGCAAGAGTTATAAAAACGTACTAACTCTGACTTTACAGCCCAAACCGTTGTGCCGAGAATTTGAGAAATATTCTTATAATGACAAGACGAAATGTATTTTAGTTTATGACAATGGAGGGAGGAGCATAGGGTTGCTTAACGAGGCAAGAGTCGACGCTGTCTCGTTTGGTAAAGGCGTCGCAAAAGCGACGTCTAGTCTCAGAATATGTCTTCCCAGGGCCGTTTTTAATCTTCCCAGCGCCCTAGGTACTTCAAATTGTTACGCCCCCACTCCACTATTTCCAGAGCACCCCTTCCTTCAGCTATTACCTTGCCAATTTTCGTTCGGGGATTTTTCCTTAACTCTCTTACTCTTTTCCCTTTCTTTGTTTTTACTTTTTGGAGAGTCTTCCCATTATCCACTACCTATGGACCCGCCGTGTCCCGGACTGGCAGCCGGCAGCCGTAAGCAAAGGATAGTGGCATGGCTTGGCCACTTGCGTAAATTACTATAATTAAAAAGTGCACCAGGAATCATTTTCACAATTTTGGCTTTTGTCTGCTAATAGCAGAAAACACGTATTTTTCCTAATATTCGTACAGTTAATAGTTTGTTTTCACCCCCAGTTATCCTCAGACAACTGTCTGTAAGTACTCTTATTTATGAAGTAATATAAATCTCTATTTTCAATTAACAAAAGTAAAATTATACGTATCACATTTACATTAGCTGCCAAGATCTACTTTGTTTGTAACCAGGTAGCTCAACCGGAACGGAAATAACATTTTCTGCACCAGCGTATTTTAATTTTTTTCTCCTTTTTCGCCCTTCAATTTTTTGCGCCCCCAAACCTTTTGCGCCCTAGGCACGTGCCTGGCGTGCCTAAGCGGAAAAGCGGCCCTGTATCTTCCTATCAAGAGATCTCTCTTCGTTGTCTAGTGTATCCTTACGAAAATTCTGTCTCATCTCGTGAGCAATCCTAAGAGGGGAAGTAACAAGAAAACAATTTATTGAAATAAATTTTGAGATGTTTGAAAACTCTTCCTATGTTATTACGAGCTTGAAAAACAATAAAGTACTTATTTATTTTTTAAAAAATCCTATTTTACTTATTGTTAGAAAACTATCAGGATCCTGATGATGATCTTAATAAATTAGTATTTACCGACCAATTTAATAATATGAGTAATTGTTTGTTCTATACTGATAGCTCCTCGAAATATTATTATCCAAAAATTTCAATTTAACTTTACAAGTAAATACAAAATATGATCATTAAAGATAGAAATGTACAAAAGATCATATAAAAGAAATATCTTTAAGTTTAACGTCCCACGGTTATGCCGGTTAGGCTAAAGGAGACGGTGATTATGAGAAATGAATGAAATGGTGGAATGAAGAAAGTGGGAGGAAACGGGAGAACCCCGAGAAAACCCACGAGCACGGTGTTTGTCCACCATAAAGTCCACACGGCGTGAGCTGGGATCGAACCAGGGACCTCAAGCACCGGAGGTGAACGCTCTACGACTGAGCCACCGCGCCCCCCTCATATAAAAGAAGGCGAGCCTTACTTTGCATATAGTTTGTACAAGTTAAGTTTCGTTTCTCAGCATTGAGCACCTATATTTTTTGAGATGTTGACTTCATAATGGAATTCGCACCACCATAATGTGTTCAACATTCTCCCATATGGAATCGACCCCGGGATCACGTGTACTAAAGATGGTGCCGAAACTGAATTTTATGTTAGGTTGGTGTGAATGAAATCTCTGTCTTGACGTCTGGTGGGAAACCCATTCTCACCAACACAACACAACACAGGAATGGACTAAGGTAATGCGTCTAGTGTTACAAACTCTGTACACGTCCAGCAAACAAGTTGGGTTACCCACGCATTAGAGGGTAGCGCGTTGTTGAACAGGTTCCATCATAGAGAACATACAATTGAGAATGACTTTCCTTTACGAATTCACAGGAAACAGAAAAAATAACAGCGCATTTGGACCAGGTATGAGGAATAAACGTACCATTCGCCGTTGGTTTCACAAATTTCGACCCAGTGACACAGCATTGCAAACTGGGACCCATAGGTACCGACCAATATCATGTCCGGGTAAGTTCCTCAAGAACACTGTAGAAGCAGACTTTCGGGAAAATATTCGTGTCATTGCAGACCATTTAGACGTACACCATACCGCAGTCGTTCGATGACTCCGTACAACCGGTAAGGTGAAAAATTTCGATTCTTGGGTGTCATATAAGTTGACATCGGCCACCAAGAAACACCATTTGGAGATGTGTAGTTCTCTGAGTGTAAGGAATAACCGGAAAGTTTCCTACTTCAGACTGTCACTTCAGATGAAAACTGGATCTGCTATGTCAATCGAAAAACAGTTAGGACAATGACTGGATCATGATCAACTTCTAGGACGGTTTGCTGGACCACCTCTCCACCCACAGATGTTGTTGCTGATATGCTGATCTTTGGTGAAGGTGAACCATCACATCTTTCTCAGGCGATTTGAAACCACAAATGTAGTTCGCTAGTACTGAACTGTACGAAATGTACTACAATCTTGTCCGCAATTATCCAGCAATACTCAACAGACATAGTAACTTCATGTTGCACGACAATGCTTGGCCACATGTCGCGCAATAATACCTAAGCTCTTCATGTGTTGTAATATGAAATCCTTATCGTATCCTTATTCCCGTTATCTCTCCCACTGACTACCACATCTTACGGCATTTCGATTATTTCTTGGAAAGGAAGATCTTCCCTGATGATCACGTTATGTAACGTGAGGTTAAAGAGTTCTCCGCGTCGCAACAAAATTTTTTTTTTTTTTTTTGGTACGGCTGGGCGATGGCAAAAATGTATGCTTCCAAGACTGTGACTTTTTTTTTATTTTATTAAATAGGTATTGTAGTTTTAATATCTTGGTCTTTGGAAGTAACGAACATTTCATCCACCCCAGTCTAATAAGTCTAATAAGTCGATGGGGTCCCGGGTTCGATCCCAGCCCCCGCCAAGTGAACTTTGTGGTGGACAAACACCGTGTGCGTGGGTTTTCTCGGGGTTCTCCCGTTTCCTCCCACTTTCTTCATTCCACCATTTCATTCATTTCTCATCTTCACCGTCTCCTTTAGCCTAACCGGCATAACCGTGTGACGTAAAACTCAAAGATTTCATTTCATTTCTAATAAGTCGACACGAAAACGAGACAATATGTGGAGACTTACTCAAGGCAAAACCGAGCGTGATTTTCTGTTGTGAACACAGCAGTCAAAAAAGTACGCACTGATAATAAAAAGGAAAATTGTAAAATGAGTATCATAGTTGAACAAAACCTTGGATCAAACCAAAAATATCAAAGTTATTATTACCCTTTATTTTCAGCAGTGATTGTCAATTTATAGCACAATACGGGCCAGAACAGAGTAAGTTCCATATTTGAGGGTCATTTCCCGTTTGCTTTCATCGCCGAGGCGACAGTTCGTGAACTTTCGTAAGTCATATATTTTGTAAATCTTTGTGCTTTTCTTCAGGGTGAGCGAGAATTAACTCTCTATTGAAAATGGTTTATAACTTTAAAATACTTAACCATTTTCATGAAACAAAATAATATTGTTCTTGCAATGGTAGAATTTATTACATGATATCTCATTTCATTGCAGGTATCAGTGGCAGATCATGGCGCAACGTCTAACCTTGCGTGAGCGGGCTTAGTTGGCATGTCAGTACGAAGCATAGCAGTCCGTGGTACAAGTAGAGATGGTGGTGAAGTACAAAAGGACCACGTTTCTCAGTAGATGTAAAGACTATAAGGAATTGCCATTCGAAGCTAATGAACACAGGTTCTGAAGCAGATATTCGGAGACATGGTCACCCCTTAACATGCAGAACGTACAAAAATGTACAAGTGGTTCAGAAAATGTTCAGTCAAAGTACTCAGAAATCACAAAGATAGGCATTTCGAGAGACTGCTTTAACCCGATACACAATGCGAACTGTTTTAAAGAGTTGAATTTTCGTTCATGGAAATTATATTACTGCCAAGTTCTTGCAAACGTACCGCTGGAGTATCTGCAGTAGTTTGTCGCAAATATCCCCAACCATTTACGAAAACTGGTGATTTATGGTAGTGCCTATGCGGAGTTCAGTAATGCATAACAATTCTACCATAGTAAGGAACAAGATGCTCTTTGTTTCATGAAAATTGGCTACACTCCCTGCCCATCTTGTGCATATCCTGCTTCTTGTTTCATTTGCCATGGTCAATTAAGTTCTGTTGTATGAACATTTGAAAGTAACTATAGGAAATTTGCATTTTTTAAAGAAAATAAACCAGTACAACGCTCTTATTTTGCAGAATAGATTAATAACCAAAAGGTTAAAAGAAAATATTTGGCAGATAAAAGTAAAGTCTCGATTCAGGTCAATAATTATAGTTGGATATACTTGTTTGCATGGAACTAAAAATACGAAGAACAAATCATACTTTTAAACTTTTATTCGCTGGCCGATCTGAAAGCCACCATTTAGTCATTGCTTCTTAACAGTAAGAAGCAAAGCATATTGCTGTTACTTCCTCCCGTCATCCCCCTCCCCAAAAAAATCGATATTAACTCAAGTCCAACTCCATTCGTCTTTAAACTCCTTATATTTTCAATGTATATTGATACTTTTGATAGATTTGTATATTCTTTTACTTAAGAATATTTGATTTCATCTACTGATTTCACAAAAGGCAGATACAGGTTATGGATGTTTTATTGTAATGATTTATTTTCAAATGAAAATAGAGTCACTGCTTGACATAAAAATTAAACGCTACAAGAATTAAGGAATTTTAAAGGAAATTGCATGTAATTTACAAAAGTAATGATTTAGAACTCTGTATTTTAAACATATAATAGCTAGATATATAAGGAAAACATTTTTGCAAGTGCATTAGTAAACATTTAGTATGACCATAGTTATTGAGAATAAAATTTGGTGCAAAGTAGCCCCATAGATGGGGATACTTTGCACAACATACAAAAAAGTATAATCAACATACGAACATGTTTCTGACCTATGTTCTCCCTTCAGTATTTATACATTTCACTTCCTATACAAAACTGCATGCAGTGTACAATTATTGATATTAGAATGATGGTACCGGTATCAGTACTCAATATGAATTATCGATATTTGTAAAGAAAATTATGTATTTTCTGGTACCGGCACAGGAACCACATTCTGATACTTTAGCATATGCCCCACAAAAATGCCAACTCAGGAACAGAAAAAAATCCTCGTGAACTGATTTGCCTTGGTTGCTCTTCATGTCCGAGAATATCATCCCAAATGTAATCAGTGGAATATTTACGGGATTTGGGACTTTCGGACTGAAGCCCACCCAAATTGCACTATTTAAAAAAAAAACAAAAGAAAAGAAAATCTAATTTTCGTCATTCCTATACGTATAAGCTTCAACCCCCCCCCCCAAAAAAAGAAAGTAGTGATTTAAAAAAAAAAACTATGCTTTTCCGAGTGAAGCCCCTTTCAAACTTATTTTCAGAATCCGCCACTGTTAGTAATTTATTTTCGAACAAGAAATCCACACCGGTACCTAAAATTAGAAGACAAGAGGTACCAGCAGTAGTAATTTCCTATTTAAGGGGTTACTTTGGACCGGTGCAAAATAACCCCGATAGAGGCTGAAACTGCCTTCTCCCAGTTTTATTTTTTTATGTCTAAAATTATTTCACACTTCAATTTTAGCTATTGTTTCAAAGTCCCATTATACACAGCAGTATTCTACGAAACTGACAACTTTGATGGAAATTCTTGTAAGTGAGGGGCCGCGGTGGCTCAGTGGTAGAGCGTTCACCTCTGGTGCTTGGGGTCCCGGGTTCGATCCCAGCCCCCGCCGAGTGAACTTTGTGGTGGACAAACACCGTGTGCGTGGGTTTTCTCGGGGCTCTCCCGTTTCCTCTCACTTTCTTCATTCCACCATTTCATTCATTTCTCCTTTAGCCTAACCGGCATAACCGTGGGACGTTAAACTTAAAGATTTCATTTCATTTCTTGTAAGTGATATCTTTCAAATTTTGTCGACCTTTACAATAGCTGCTTTCCATACCTCTACAAAAAAAAAAAAAAAAAAAAAAAAAAAAAAAACTACCGGTAATTAGAACTGAAGTTAACCGCCAATATTCGAGCCAAAATACAATTAGATGTTCTATCTTACGTAGCAGTTGAAACTTTCTCTTTACAGTTCATGGTTTTACCGAGATTGTGGGCTGTGCAACTCTTTTCATGTTTTGTGCAAAGTAACCCAGTCTCATGATATATAAAACTTCCAATTAGAAATCTATATCTGAATTTATTATTATTATTATTATTATTATTATTATTATTATTATTATTATTATTATTATTATTATTATTATTATTATTATTATTATTATTATTATTATTATTATTATTGCTTCTCGGCATTTGACCCCGTGGCTACTCTATTTTTTGAAAGTATTTCTTTAGTTTTCTGGCCAATTTCCATCTAGAGTAGCTGTCCCTTCCTCCTAGAGTGCCAAGTGTTCTCTTATTTTTTACATCTAATTCTTATCCTTGGCTGGTGGGATTGGTTAACGCTGATGGCAGTTAGTCAACCAGTACTGTGACAGTATGTCGCAATGACTGTGTGTTGCAGCAGGGCCTTCAGCAGCTAAGCAGGGACATTTCCATCTGTCCATTATCTACATCCTCATATTTCTGAGCGGGAAAGGTCGTGACGTCTTTTTGTTTTTAGATCCTCTGGCAGTGCTGAGAAGCGATTTTGTGTTTTTGTGTCTGTGTTTTGGATGGTCCTTTTCTTTGTCTTGCTCCTTAGGCCAGCGGAGTTCGACCTTTTCCTTTCTTCTTGATGAATATAGTTTTTACTTGTCATGCCACCCTCAGCTGAAAATTGTCCATATTGTGATCTCCCAGTTTACGGAAGACAAAAAGCTGTTAAATGTAATAAATGTACAACTAAATGTCATGTATCAGGTATTTCAGTGGAAATTGAAAGAAATTATGTATGTGAAAACTGTGTGGAACAAAAAGACTATGATAACACTGGAAATAGTAGTGAAATGAATAAACAGAGTAAATCTAATCTGAGTGATAATCTTTCTTTGGCTACTTTTCAGAGACTCATTGATAATTCTTTAGATAAAATGACTCAAATTTTCTTGAGAGAAATAATAGCTCTCAAAGATGAGGTAACTTCCTTACGTGATGAAAATTATCAGTTGAGGTCTATTTTACAACAGAGTGTAATTATGTCCGATCATGTATCTAATATGAAATTGCAATTAGAAAATGATCAAAGCAGTCAGGTTAAAGAATTAGATCAAGAAAATGGTTTTCCACCGCTTGTAAGTGTTAATCAAGCATCAGGTACGACTAATCGGAAGGATGATTCGGAAGGAAATTGGGTCGAAGTAATTTCGAGAAATCAAAGAAGAATGAGAAGTAAACCTGTTCATAAAAACAATGTAAACTTAAATCAAAATTCGAATGTGGATATAGGAGTAAAGAATAATTTACGCAAATTGAATGTTGGTCGTGGTAATACTAAAACAGAGTTGGTTTCTAATGCAAGGAAAAAGGCTTTGTTTGTTACAAGATTTAGCCCATCCACTTCTGTTGAGGATATTGAAGAATTACTGTATTAAGTGAATATGTAAAATCTGTCAAATGTACTAAACTCAAAACCAAATATAACTCTTATTCCTCATTTCATATTGAGGTCCCTGAGTTTGATTATAATGTTATAAGTGATCATGAAATTTGGCCTAAAGGTATTTTAGTTGGTCCGTTCTATGGAAAACTAAAGAAATTATACGTCACAAATAATCTGGAAGAAGTGAATGAAAGCATAGAGACTCGTCATGGAGAACATTGAATGAAATGAAATGAAATCTGAGTTTTACGTCCCACGGTTATGCCGGTTAGGCTAAAGGAGACGGTGATGATGAAAGATGAGTGAAATGGTGGAATGAAGAAAGTGGGAGGAAACGGGAGAACCCCGAGAAAACCCACGAGCACGGTGTTTGTCCACCACAAAGTTCACTTGGCGGGGGCTGGGATCGAACCCGGGACCCCAAGCACCAGAGGTGAACATGGAGAACATTGAGTTATGGTACCAAAATGTACGTGGATTACGAACTAAAAATAAACAGTTTTATAGTTCTGTGGCAGACTGCAAACATGATGATGTTGCTGTCACTGAGACTGGTTAAGTAACACTTACATTAATGATTATTATTTTCCCGACACCTACTCTTGCTTTAGATTTGATAGACATTATGAATCTCATGTTTGTGAAAGAGGTGGTGGTTTTCTCTGTGCAGTGAAGAAAAACATTAAAATCGTGAGGCGAACTGATTTTGAATTTTTTGAGGAAAGTGTTTGTCTAGAATTTCCAAGGAAAGTTGGAAAAATCTTTTATTATTTTGTGTATATTTTCATCCTAACTTGCAATTGAATGTATTTAGTGAATTCTTTAGGCCTTTTCTAATAAAATAGATATTTTACATTATGATATTTTAATGTTTGGTGATTATAATGTATCCAAAGTAGATGGGACTAAGAAACAATTTTTAACAGGTATTCATTATTATGCTAAATGTAAAGCTAAAATTTTATTTTCATTTCTGGATGATCTTAGTGTTGATTATAATGTATCTGACTTAGATTTGGTAATATATAATTTTAATTTATGTGCTTACAAGAATGTCCAACCGATTGTCGTGCCTGATATTTTTCATTATCCTATTGAAATTACGTTTCCTTTTTATTTTAATACTACGATAGTTGGTAATTCTTCTCATTATGCTTATCATAACGGTGATTATTTATCCTCCTATCAACAACTTCTTGAATCTGATTGGACTAATATTGTGTTGAATCCAGACCTTGATACTGCTGTCATTACTGTAAAAAAAAATTAATAAAATCCAGTATGGGTAAGAACATACCTCTAAATAGGCCTAAATCTAGAAAATATCCTTCTTGGTACTCCAGGAATCTGATTTCATTAATTAAAGCGAAAGAAAACGCTTATAAGAGATTTAAATTTGCTGGTTTAAATGAAAATTATAAAGTCTTTGCTTATATACAGAAACAATTTAAAGAAAGGCTAAGGATGGACAAGCTGGCTTATATACATAATATGGAGAATGCATTAAACAATTCACCTCAAAAGTTTTGGAAGTTTGTTAACAAAAATAAAGGCCAAATGAACCAAGTCCCGGACTTATGGTTGATGATGGGTATGTATCTGATTCTAAAACTTTGGCTAATCCATGGGCCCAATTATTTGAGATTATATATCAAAGGCGTCCTTCTCTTCATAATATTGACTTATCGGATTTAGCGGGTAATAATTCGTTTTATCCTATTACCACAACTGAGCAAGTAATTAAGGCTATAAACAATCTTAATACCAAATCTTCTTGTGGTTTAGATGGTATACCTGCTTTTATACTAAAGGGCATTGTGTCCATCATTGCGCTTGTTTTAACATCTTTGTTTAACTGGAGCTTGCTTACTTCTGTTTATCCTGAACATTGGAAGATGGTCGTTGTTGTTCCTATCCCCAAGACTGATGGGAAAAATTTATCCGACTATAGACCAAGTTCTCTGTTGAGTATGGTACCCATGGTTTTTGATAAGTTGATATATAATTATTTGTATAATCATGTTTGTCCCAATATTATTATCTATCAACATGGCTTTATGAAAAATAGATCAACTACAACTACCTTGACATGTTTTATGGCTGATACTCTTCCTACTTTTAAGAGTAATTTCGATTTCTCTAAAGCCTTTGATAAGCTACCACATGACATCTTAATTTACAAATTGAAACATTATGATCTTTCCATTGTATGTATTGCTTGGTTAGTATCATACTTGTCCCAAAGAAAGTTTGGGACAAGTATGATACCACCCGCTAAATCTTCAAAGGGGTACACTAATGTACCTATGTCTTATGAAAGGTAATGGACCCTGTGCATGCCCATATGATCATCAAAGGGGATAAATCGTCAAAAACCTCCGAAATTTAAATTTTTGGTATTTTTTTAATCGTGAAAGGGAATCGGATGGACCCTCAAAACTTATAGAGGTACATATCTTGGTCCTAGGTTACCATACCCAATTTTTAAATTTGGAAATTTTCAAATTTTAAGGGGTGGTCCTATATACCCCTCCCAAAATTTAGGGGGTGGGCCAAGATACCCCTGCCAAAATCTATAGGGGATGGCCCTACGTACCTCTTAGGTCATTGAACTTGGGCCAGGAAGTCATCCTGAGGCAGGGACCCAGGGGCCAAAAGTGAGACCAAGTGCTATCTTTACCACTATAACAGTCTATACACATCGGACGTTACGAGGAGAGGGATTCTACGGTCAATCCCCTCCATAGCTTTCCTTCTTCCATTCCTGTCTTATGTTGACGTCTACAGGCTGTCTGTAGTTTGTGATTGATTACTTGATCACGTATTATTACTGTACAATTCCAATGACGTCTTGCTTCTTAGTTTTCTCAATTATATGACCATTTTACTTGCGCTTATCCGTCCCCTCTTCTGTCGTTATGTGCTACGCCTCTGCCCTCACTTGTCAGAGTATTGTCGAATGTAGAGTCAGATTTTAGTATATGTTTAACTGTGCTTCTATGCGTATTTTCGTCGAGATCGTGGCATATTTTCTCATAATCCGCAACGTGTTGTGTTGGCAGTGTCCCTACTCTTCCCCCATAAGTACGGAACGGTTGTGATCGAGGGTTTTTCCCGCCTATGGATTTTCGTGTTCACTAACACAAATCGATTGATCATAGTCTCGTTTCATATTTCGTGTGACACCAGAAAAGGTTCCTCGTAAGAGAAAGCAAGAAATGGTTAAAAGGAGAACAAAGGAAACGCACAAACACTTCCTGATTTCCATTTCTTCACAGCACAGGGATTTTACGCTGTTCAACCGATCGGCAGCAGGTCGAGAGACGGACGGACAGGTTCACGAAAGAATAGAATAAGAAGTCACATAACAAAGGCTTTCCCTTAATCGAACTATGACATTGCTCAGTTCCTTGTTGTTTCACGAGTGTTTATTATTCTTCGCATTATCCTAGTAATAGATTTAATAACTGAATAGTAAACAAATCATTAGTAACACACCAGAAGGCAATACCATACTGTACTCGGGAATAAAATGATGCATAATATAATGACATTAAAGTGTCTAGGTTAAGAACAGAGGAAAGTGTATAAGCCATATAAACAATAGAAGATAAATTTTGGCATAAATTGTTTATATGATGTTTCCATTTAAGTTTGTCGTCTAGGTTTAATCCTAAGAATTTCGTATTTGAAGCACATTCCACATTATTATTATTAATTGTAAACGAAGGTTTAATTGGTGATGAATTAGTTGGAAAAAAATATAAACATTTAGTTTTTTCGGTGTTAATAATTAAGTTATTGTGGTGTAACCAAGTTTCGAGCTCTCTTGCTGTTGTATTTACATTATTTTGCAGCTCAGTTAAATTACTTCCTCTTACAAGTATATTTGTGTCATCTGCATACAGAAATAACTTACCATGAGTGATATAAAGTGGTAGATCATTAACATATAAAAGAAACAATATTGGTCCTAAGACTGATCCTTGAGGAACTCCTATGTTAACCATAGAAGGTGTTGATCTGTGAGTTTCGATATACAAGTTGTCTTCATTAATGAAATTTATCTCTACAAATTGTTGTCTATTTGTAAGGTAAGTTTGAAACCATTGGTTAGCAACACCCCTTATTCCATATGCATTTAATTTACATAAGAGTAACGAATGGTTGACACAGTCGAAAGCTTTACTTAAGTCACAAAATATAGATAGTGGGTATGATTTACTTTCTATTGAGTCTACTACTTCTTGCAAGAAATGAAGGGCAGCTGTAGATGTGGATCTATTTTTAAGAAAACAATGTTGCGAGTCAGATAAAACATTGTTACGTTCCAAATGCGTAATTAATCTATTTTTCATTATGGATTCTATAATTTTCGAAAATTTAGAGGAGATAGCTATTGGTCTGTAATTTTCGCATTTCTTTCTGTCACCCTTTTTGTGTAATGGTTTTATAAGGGCCCATTTCAGGCTGTCTGGGAATATACCTTGTAAGAATGAGTCATTAATTATGTGAGACAGAGGCTGTGCAATTGCGTGGATACATCTTTTGATTATAAATTCCGGGATGTCATCTGGACCCCTTGATGATCCGTATTTAAAATTCCTTACTACTGATATTATTTCAGAAGGATTTGTTGGAATTATAAATAAAGAACTACTTATTTGATTAATTCGATTAGGGTTATTCTTAATATCATTCGATGGTGTTTGCGATTTAAGTAGGTTAGTAACTATATTGCTGAAGTAAGAGTTGAAAAGCTCAACAATAACATGAGGATCTTTACAGTTTTTGCAGTTCGCGAGTTTTATTTCAGTATTTTGAACATGTTGTGGTTTTTGATTTGTTTCTTCTTTAATTATTTTCCAGGCCATTTTGGTCTTGTTTTCTGCATTAGAAATTATATTATTATAATAGGACTTTTTGGCTTGTTTTATTACCTTTTTATAAATGTTTTTATAATTTTTACAGTAAATTTTAATACTATTATCCTTAGTAGTTTTGCTAAGATGATTTAGTGACTTCATCTTTTTACTACTCACTATTATACCTTGCGTCACCCATTTCTTTTGTTTATTGTTCTTGATTGTAAACGTTGCGTATGGGAAACACTGATCAAATATCAGCTTAAATTTACTGAAAAATATACTAAACTTATCGTTCACCGAATAAGATGATTTTGACATTACACTTGACCAGTCCTCGGATTCAAGACACTTATTAAATTGTAAAATACTGTCTTCACTGAAATTTCTTTTTCTCATTTTTATTATTTTTGAACAGCCAGTTTTTTTGTTTTGTGGATTAACTAACACATTTGCATTGTAAGAGTTCACAGTGGCTAGTTGTGCCCTATGATCAGAAAACCCGCTATTGAAAACATTAACGAAGCAATAGAATTTCTTTTTGTTTATAATCACCTGATCGATGGCAGTTTGTGAATTTTCCGTTATTCGCGTTGGTTCATTAACTATTGCTTCTAGATTATGGCTAAGTAGTAATATTTTCAATTGACGATCAATAGAATTATGGTCTAAAAAATCAATATTTATATCACCCACTACAACTACATCCTTCGTCTTTATTTCATAATATGAAAGAATATTTTCTAAATTTCTGATAAAAATATTTACATCACTCTCTGGGGTTCTATATATACATATAACTACTACCTTATAAAATAATAATTCAACAATGGATGCCTCAAAATGTTTATCTATGTTTAGTTTTTCAAATTTCGTTACCTTTTTAATTAATACATCTGATCGTGAAAATATGCAGGATCCTCCCTGTTTCATATTTGTTCTACAGTAACTTGCAGCTAGGTTATAATTAGGAATATTAATAGTACCAAGTTCATTTTGTTTTCTCCAATGTTCTGTTAAACAAATTAGACTAGGTTCCTGCATATTTTTAAATAAAATTTCCAGCATAATTTTCTTCGTTGAGCTAAGCCCTTGTACATTTTGATGAAAAATCTCTAGTTGACTATGTTGAGTAGAGCTTAAGACAATATTGGACTTTTGTTTCGCCATAAAAGAATGATCGGGATCATTATAATGTGCTATAGAGGAAACATGAGTCTCATATGAAGGAGTGACAGTATTATTATTCTTTTGTTTAGGAAATTGGAATTCAGGATTAGCAACGCGAATAATAGTTTTTGGATTTTTTGACCTCTCTTGAGTGCCGGTGAGGTTATTAATACCCTTGTCCGCAATCATAGTATCATTTGTAGAGGCCAATTTCGTATTGAAATAATGACTTTTATTTTCGAAGTCAGCTATAGTAAAAAATATTGCATTCCTGAATTTCAATTTCGATACCATTCAGTTTTTTTGAAGCCTCTTTGATTGTACAGTATGTAGTATCATGCGACAAAGTACATTTTTACCTGCGTTATTTAAATGTAATCCATGGTTTGTAAAATGATACCTTGGAAAACGACTGGTGTTTATAAATTCCACATTTTTGAAATTTTTACCTATGCATTCAGCATTGCTATTGAATTGAAAAATTTGCCTATTCAAGGTTCCATTTGGACGATGCGGAGAATCGTATCTATAGGGAACGGTGACCACAACCGAGTTTATTTTTTTCTTATTCAGACATGCTAAAGTAGATTCGAGCATGTAACCGCGGCTGAAATTCACCAGCAACTGGTAGAGGTTTACAGATAGACCGTAATACCTTGTCAGGATATCGCAGAATGGTTTCGTACGTTTGCATCCGGTAGAGAAAACATCACCACCAACGAGGAGCACAGTGGCCGACCCAGCACAGCAAACAGATTTGAACACAGCTCGCTTGCAGCAGCTGATTCAGGACAACAGGAGGATCACGTTGCGGCATCCGATGGAAGAATTGGGAATGTCGTTCGAAAGTGTTCGTCACATTGTGCACGATATTCTGTAGTGTCGGAAAGTTTGTTCTCGATAGGTGTCACGCAATCTGTTCAACCAACACAAGGAAAAGCACAAAGAGACAAGTCTGCAACTTTTGGAATGGCTCTCCACGGAAGGGAACTGTTTTCTTCATCACATTGTCACTCGCAGCAGTAAGCGGTCATCAAAGCAGTAGAAACGCCCCTTCTCTCCGAAGACAAAGAAGTTTACTGTGATGCCATCTGTCAGGAAGGTGATGGTCACAATGTTTTGGGACAGCGCCAGTGTCATATTCGTGAAGTTTTTGGGAAGAGGGTGCACAGTGACCGCTACTGTGAGACCTTGACACGATTGCTTGAAGCAACCATAGGAAACGCCCAGGATTTCTCATTGAGGGTATCACCTGCCTTCACAACAACGCGCGCTCGCATACAGCCCAGAAGACCTCCACACAGTTGAAGCAGTTTCGCTGGGACATCATCGACCACTTTCCCTACAGCCCGAACCTCGCTCCAAGCGACTTTCACCTGTTCCTGCACTTGAAGGAGCACCTCGGAGAGCGTCGTTTCGCTTCAGACGAGGAGGTGAAGCATTTCGTGACAACGTGGCTAAACATGCACGCTGCGACGACAGAATTTTTACCAGGAGGGAATCTTCAAACTCATCCCACGATACAAGTGCCTCAAGCGATATGGAGACTATGTCGAAAAATAACCAAATGTATGTACTATCTGTTGGCTGTATTGGTTATACGAAATAATATATTCATGTTCCACTGCAGCTTGTAACTTCTGATAACCCCTCGTATTAGTGATTTCAGAATATGCCTGAGCTTTGGTCCATGCTCAGAATCTTAATTTATGCACGATCTTCTGTGAAATTGACGGTGCATAATGATGCTGATACTTCATTCTTTATATAAAATATATAAAACAGTACTAGGTAAGCAAGTGTTAAGAAACTAAAATATCACAAAGTGAAGATCAACTCAATTTTAAACACGCCCAAACAATGAGCATTAGGTCGGGTCCAACTAGTTTGCCGGTCTCAGGCTTGGAAAAAATGCCACAGAAATCGGTATTTAACCACTAATGTTGCTAGGGTCTGTATAATAATATTTTTTAATCATGTAATCTCAGATTTAGATAGATTACTTCATTGTTGACCGCAATTATCGCGACACCACCAAGTTTCATTTTCCTAACTTCAGGAATTCATGAGATACTATTCTTGCCAAAGCCATTGAAACTCCATATACCTCCTTCTTAGGATATGTATTTGAAAAAGCCCTTATATACTCTCATTATCAATCTCCATTAACATAAAGGACAGCATCATGGGACCTACAACTAGAAATTTCATTTCATTTACAGAATCGATTGACAAAATTAAATTTAAAAAATACACGTAGGTTGAATAGTGCTAGCAACATAAATTGTTTTTCACTTTTTGAATAACTTGAATTCCTTGTGCTGAATAAAGTACAAGTGTGGGGGGCGCGGTGGCTCAGTGGTAGAGCGTTCACCTCTGGTGCTTAGGGTCCCGGGTTCGATCCCAGCCCCCGCCAAGTGAACTTTGTGGTGGACAAACACCGTGCTCGTGGGTTTTCTCCCGTTTCCTCCCACTTTCTTCATTCCACCATTTCACTCATCTCTCATCCCCAGCGTCTCCTTTAGCCTAACCGGCATAATCGTGGGACGTAAAACTTAATGATTTTATTTCAATTTTTTAAAGTACAAGTGTGTAAATTTAAATAATTATGTATGTAGGACATATATATATTGGATATATGATTATACAATGACAAATTTTTCCTGTAATATTTACATATACCTAACATCACAATTTAACGAATGCTTTCAAAGTAAAACATCACTATGGCCTCAAAGCCAGAGGATGATTTGGCGTTGAGGGCGTGCAAAGCCAGTTTCGCAGTCATTGCTGATATTCCTTCCCTGTTGTAGAACTCTACAGCCGCCACTGCTTAGCCTTATAGCCTTAATAGACTCTTCGTCCCTGATGATGAATCCCCTTGACCAAACGACAGCTAACAGCTGAAATATAATCTAGAATAAAACTAACGCATTATAAGCAAAAAATTCCAGTTTATAGTCAGGAATGACAGCTACAAGGTCGAGATATAAGCGTTAACTCATACCGGTACTTGTAAGTGCCGTCAGGATATATATATATAATTCACAAACGTTATAAATTTTACAAATGTTTCAATTTTTACAATCACTCCATAAATTAATAAAACTTTCAATGTTCTTTTCTGTTTGTTTGTTTGTTTGTTTTATACACTTGTTCGATAAACTGCAGTTATAACAAAAGCCCACCTTTGCAATTCATTTTTCTTCATGTTATTCCAATCCACCTCAGGTGCTGTTCTATTTTCGAAATGTGTTATTCTTTGAGACAATTACGTTATAGTTTGAATTTCTAAAATTTCTCGATATAACAAAATAAATATTTTGGGAATGTTATATTTTCGAATTTGTTATTGCAATTTCCGATTTGCTACTACAATTTTCAAAATAAGTAATTCCTTTCGATTGTCATATATATTGCTAGATCCTAGAACATACTGCATAGATGTCCATGTGAAATGAGACATAACGTTTTCAATTATGATATAACGGAAAAGAGGCTTTATATTCTCAATACGTACTGCATGGCGACAATTACGGCCAACATCTAATGGATACCTTAATAAAATTATCCTAATGATCTTTTCTTTAGTTTAACGTCCCACAATTATGCACGAATGTTAAGGTAAATGATGATGATACGGAATGATAATGGTAGAATGATAAAAGTGGAAGAACATCGAGAAAATCCACTATACACCCAATGTTTATCAATCACAAAGCCCACTTAGCGGGAAGTGGGACAGAACCAGGGAGCCCGCATGCTTAATACTCTTATGCGTAATAAACTGATCCGTCGCTTCCGTTGACGATCAGGTTGTCTGGGCGATTCACTTTCTAACATCGCATACAAAATATTTAATAAGATACCGTCATTTATCACTCGTGTATTTCCAGTTCAAAATTATACGAAAAATTCTTTTCCAAGGCTCAAATCTTCTCACACTAACAAGTAATGGAAATCGTTAACTATCATACAATATAAGATATAAAATATTTTGAGATGGTTCTACAGAGAATTCCGATTTTACTTCTGGATATTAAGTTCTGCAATGCGATCAATGGTTTCATTGATGTCAAGCGTATGATCTCATAATCTCTGTACATGTTCAGGCTGAGGTATCCAGTAAGTCAGCAGGCATTGTATTGTTGAACAAAGTCGTGTGAATGTGCATTATGGAAAATAAACAACTGCGTGAGATTTTCCTTTACGACGTCAAAGTCCAGTCTTGCCGCAAAATACATCAACAATGGATTTCGGTCTGGAGTGGTGAATGAACGCACCTTACGCGTTAGTTTGTCACATTTCATGCCGGTGACAACACTAAAATATCACATCCATGGATATCGACAAAAAGCATGTTCTGATGAGTTCAGGAACATTGTGGAAACGGACTTCAGAAAATTGTTCATGCAATTACAGGCGAGCTAGGTATACACCAGACCACTGTCGTTTAACTACTCACCGCAATCCGTACAGTGAAAAGTTTTGACCTACGAGTACTACATAACACCGAACAAGATCGCAGTCCAGTGGTGTGAAGTTCTCTGAGTGTACGGAATAACAGGGAAGGTTTCCTGTACGATGAAGAAATGGATCTGCTACGAAAATAGTACACGGTCGGGACAATGGTTGGATCATAATCAACGTCCAGAAGTTTCCAAAACCACCCACAGAAGATAACGATGACAGCACGGTGGAATTGATGAATTATGTACTTGTCAATCGAGGCGAAACAATCACTGTGGATCCTCACAATGACAAACTCGATTAAATGTACCACAAACATCAATAATGGTTAGTAGACATGGTGTTCTCATGTTGCACAACAAGAAACGCTCATTGTGTTGCTGAAAGGACGGTGCAGACTCTCCACTTCCTTAATCAACATATTCTGATGCCTCTTCCACCGACTACCATCTCTTTCAGCATCACAATCATTTCTTGGCAGAGAAGAACTTCCCTGATGATCGGGAAGAGTAACGTGCACTTGAGATTTCTTCCCATCGAAAACTCCAAACTTCTTTCTTTCACATAAAAGGAGGTTGAAAAATCCTCGAAGAAGAGTTTTTTTTTTTTTTTTTTCACTTAAAGAATTCACAACTAGCAGTTGACAACAGTATTTCACAAGAGATAGTCCACGGTCTCCAACTCTCCTCTTGTACTATATGTAAGTACTGGTATCGTGCAGAATTTCATGGAAATATCCTGGTATCTCATCCAATTGATGTAATTAAATGTCTTCGAGGACATAATATAGGTAAATGGAGAAAATGCTAATTTTTAATACTATCTGCAGTGGCCTGTGACAAGATTTCAAAGGCAAAGCTTGACCAAGACTTAAAAATTTAACTCCAGAATCCTCGAACTATGAATTAAGTAGAAAGGCGTAACACAAACACACAAGTCATAACTAATCATATGTTGCTAAATGCCATAAAATACTCACAAAAGAAAGTAAAATCGTTTATTTAATTGTTTGGAAGTTTGGAAATATATACATATGTTTCTACAATTAAAGCTATTATACGAAACAATTCTTACAATACAACAATCAATACGGAACTACCGATTATAATCTTGTTCGAGTTCAAGACAAAAACATCTTGAACTTTACAACTGAGGCAATTAATGATGTGAATACAAAATTGACAAATTCAAATTCTTCGACGTTTCCTGCCCAAAGCTATGTGTACTTAACCTTGTGTTCAATCAATTTAATTCTTTGTTTCGATATTTTAGGATCAGTCTAACCTACGCGAATTCTAACATCAATCAACCCTTAACTGGTTTACACTTTACAAAAGAAATACCTGAAAAACCATCCGTACATACCAAACTCTCACCCTACTGCCTCGGTACACTGTACAGACTATGCTGTGAGCCACTAGCTGAGGCTGATGCTAGAGAATCTATTACATGAGTGGTATCACAAGTCAGTCTCGACGGTGTTATAGGCAACTGCGACAGGTCTTCTGGCAACATAGGTTTCGATTTAGAACTTCTTACTAAATTTGTAACTTCCGTCAGCATCACCTTGGTCAGCTTAATAACAGCTATGTGTGCAGCATATTGTAATATTAGTGCTCCAAATCCCTTATACAAACCTGTTCTACATTCTTCTGCTAAAATTGTGTGATAACAATCACTTGGACCTTCATAGCTTGTTAGTATGGGAACAACTTCATATCCTGTATCAAGATTATCGATGATAGTTCGTGTTCCTTGAAGATGCAACCTTCAAATATAAGATCAAGCAGTATAAGATTTCACATAAACATTATTATTGTTATTAATAGAAAACTTATTTAAATTAACTTCAGTTACTAATCTTAATCTTCCCAATGACCACCAAACAAATAACTGCTTCTGGATATTTCGGCTACGATACGGTTCTTCTTCATCAGTAGAAGGAAATTTATTCAATCATGTGGAAGGTATAAATCACACGGTTTTACTGATGAAGGAAAATCGGATCATTATTCAAAATATTTAGAAGCAGTTAAATATTTGGCTGGCATTGGGGACATGCAGGATAGTATTGTTACTAGCATGGAAATAAATACATAAAATAATTACGCACTTCCAAAGTTCTATGGCAGATGGCAGGTTGCCATTTTTTTTTTTTTTTTTTTTTTTAATTTCTTCGATATCTCTCACCTATTTTGGAGTGCGAGTCAGGCGATATCACATACACTTTAATAAATCGGTTGACCATTGATGGACTAATAGTATCATTCTAATTGACTTGGTGGTTCTCATTGTAATACGATGAGAACAAAATTCAGCTCTTCATGTTCCTTTCCAATGCAAAGTACAGTTAGTAGTTATAATAAAGATATGAAGGTAACAATTTTCCAATATTCTTGTGTTTAAAAATAAGTAAGGTGCCTTCCATTTCAACTCAGGCAAAAAAATATAAAATTGTACCATCACCATCTCAGATATTGTTGAAACTTTTTTTATAGCAACTAGACATGTTTTTAAGAGACCCATATTTTTTTGTTTTGTCGAAAAAAATTTTCCCGCCAAGTAATGGGCCATCAAAGACGGAGAGTACAATTTATGAATTGTAGAAGACATGGAAAATGGTCAACTTCGGAGCCTCACCATTCGGCTATCGAGACAGGTAGAGTTATAATTCTTGTTGTGGTATGTACATAGGGATATAAATAAACTATATTTTATTATAGTTTGGTTTGCGCATGCGTATCTTTTTGTACATAAATTAACAAATGAACGTCAATTTATCTGAAAAGTCGAAGTTTGCGAATTTTTTTCGAGCACTTCTAGTTCGAATTTTAAAATTCTGTTTTCACGGTTGGTAAGACCTGGTTACCCGCTTTCCGAAACAAATTTTGTATCGCTTCTGTGTGCAACCGTTTTGTCGCAAAAAATTCGAGAAATTGTAAAATTTTCAAAAATCGCCATGTTTGGGCGCCATTTTCTCGAAAACACCATCTTTTAAAATTCTGAAAGTTTGTCAGATGGTTCAACTTTCCATGAATAATAAACACACCAAACACCATTCTCGACCAATGCTTCATGAATTAACTGCAGCCTTTTAAAGTTAGCGAAGTTTCCTTAACTTTGATGTCACAGTTAGCAACACTGGGAACAATAAAAGTGCAATGATTTGATGATGTTTGTGGTTCACATTCATTAAATGAAGAATAAAAGGTTTTCTTGACTGTTTTTTATTATTATTTTGATCAAGAAGGCTCTGAAATAGTAAAATGACCCTCCCCCTACTCCTCCGTTTTCTTAAACCGAAATAATCTGAGGTGGAAATTACGATTACGAAACGCAGAAATTTCAAGTTGACTTACTTAAAATGGTCTTCGGAAACAAAATTTCACTGATTAATATTATTATTACTATTACTATTATTATTATTATTATAGTGTGCTCCAATAGGTGTTGGCTCACTCACAACTCGTCCAGGAGTGGATCTAGGGGGAAGAAATTTTATTTTATATATAAATAAAACCGATCTCAGAGTTTGGAGCACTTAAAAGTAGCTCTAAGTAGCAGTATTACCCCCCTCCCCCTTCCAGAAGTCCGTCCTGGATCCGCCCCTGCGTAGCACATTGGCGATAGTCACAAATGCTGAAGGTCCATGTGGAAGCATAAACAGCACTTCAACTTCACGTAATTCATGATTTATTCATAATATTTCTGCTACGCACCACTGGTTATCATACATATAGGCCTATGTATGTAACAAAAGTTCCTTTTTGCAGATTTCTTAAATCTTCACTTTGAATTGCAGAAGTTCGATTTTGGGGGAAGCATGAAGTTAGTTCATGGTGACCCGTTACTGCCATAAAAACTTCGCCATTTTCCGAAAGCCAAAGATGATTTCGTTGAATACCAGTTACCGGTCGCATACTTTCCCTTTTTTTCTTCCGGAAGTCGTCGAATTGAGTTCCAGGCAACAAAACGAGAGTAATAACCGGAGTTTGTACTTGCACTATACTCACGAATTCTTCTGCGGTTTTAGTGGCGGCGCGGTGGCTGAGTGGTAGAGCGTTCACCTCCGGTACTTGGGGTCCCTGATTCGATCCCAGCTCGCGCCGTGTAGGTTTTGTGGTGGACAAACACCGTGCTCGTGGGTTTTCTCGGGGTTATCCCGTTTCCCCCCACTTTCTATATTCCACCATTTCATTCATTTCTCATAATCACCGTCTTCTTTAGCCTAACCGGCATAAGCGTGGGACGTAAAACTTAAAGATTTCATTTCATTTTTTTTCTTCTGCGGTTTTAATACTGTGTATCTGTTTTGCTTAAGGTTATGCCGCGTTGCCACATTCTTTACACCCCCCCCCCTCAATACCGCCGCAGAGACCCTTGCATGGCCGGTTTCACTGCAAAACCACTGCTTTAACGGACCTGTCTGCATCTCGAACATCTGACAGCGATTTTTAAAGTGGGATGCAGCACCACCAGAAATCACTGACACGGTTTGGGAAATTGTAGACACTTTTTTTTCTCGTATTCAAACCTTTTTCTATAAAATATATTTTTGCTTTTCTTCGAGTATTTTTAGAATCTTGTCTATGGCTATGAGTAAATGAGCCGAATCGTGTGTTTTATCTTCGTTTATTACAACAAAACTGTCAGTTGTTTCATATTCCGGTGATAACTCTGAATTTCACTTTGCAGAATAACAGTCCAGTTTTCAGTGAAGTCCACATGAAGTAAAATAGAATTTGTATCTTGAAATTTTATATGGTGCTTTTCGGTAGCAATTAATTCTTGATGTAGTCATGAATTACAATTCTTACAGTTAAACAAGCAATGTACGATACGAAAACAGAAAGTGTCAGTTTTTTTAACGAGATTATTGTTTTCCCATATGGCATACGTAACACTCATTTTCATCAGGATCAATGATTAAAGACTCCACACTTATTCGTTCCACTCCAGGACATTCACCACATTCTTGAAGAAGACAGTTGTCATTTTCTACGGATCATACTATTAAAGGAAATAGGTCACTCATGACAGCTTCAATACAGGCTGAACCTTGGATTTGTAGCAACGCAGTAGCAGCTAACCTAGAATTTGCAGAATACACACACACACATACACACTTCCCTCGCAGGTTGCGGACTGACCCACTTTAGTCGAATACTGTAAAATTCCGAGTGACCCATTCTTATGTTGGGATTGTTTTGTTTAAAAAGTCAGTAAATTTCTTTGGTACGCGTAAGAAAACGTTTCGATTTTTTTTTTTTAACTTTTTGCCCTTTTTCGATCACTGTAATGACATCGCACTTAATTGAGACTTTGTTTGGAGCATTCCAAATCATCACTGAGGCAATAATTCAGACTTTTTGTAGATCATCAGAACTTATTGGATGGCCATTTCAAGTAATCGTAAATTTGTGTGTTTCGTAATCGTAATTTCCACCTCAGATTATTTCGGTTTAAGAAAACGGAGGAGTAGGGGGAGGGTCATTTTACTATTTCAGAGAGCCTTCTTGATCAAAATAATAATAAAAAACAGTCAAGAAAACCTTTTATTCTTCATTTAATGAATGTGAACCACAAACATCATCAAATCATTGCACTTTTATTGTTCCCAGTGTTGCTAACTGTGACATCAAAGTTAAGGAAACTTCGCTAACTTTAAAAGGCTGCAGTTAATTCATGAAGCATTGGTCGAGAATGGTGTTTGGTGTGTTTATTATTCATGTAAAGTTGAACCATCTGACAAAATTTCAGAATTTTAAAAGATGGTGTTTTCGAGAAAATGGCGCCCAAACATGGCGATTTTTGAAAATTTTACAATTTCTCGAATTTTTTGCGACAAAACGGTTGCACACAGAAGCGATACAAAATTTGTTTCGGAAAGCGGGTAACCAGGTCTTACCAACCGTGAAAACAGAATTTTAAAATTCGAACTAGAAGTGCTCGAAAAAAATTCGCAAACTTCGACTTTTCAGATAAATTGACGTTCATTTGTTAACTTATGTACAAAAAGATACGCATGCGCAAACCAAACTATAATAAAATATAGTTTATTTATATTCCTATGTACATACCACAACAAGAATTATAACTCTACCTGTCTCCATAGCCGAATGGTAAGGCTCCGAAGTTGACCATTTTCCATGTCTTCTACAATTCATAAATTGTACTCCCCGTCTTTGATGGCCCATTACTTGGCGGGAAAATTTTTTTCGACAAAACAAAAAAATATGGGTCTCTTAAAAACATGTCTAGTTGCTATAAAAAAAGTTTCAACAATATCTGAGATGGTGATGGTACATGCTCTGCCTGAATTGAAATGGAAGGCACCGTAAATAAACTAAAGCTTAATATCCCACAGTTATGCCCTTTAATCTAAAGGAGATGGATGATTGATGCAGAGGTTCCCAACTTTTTCTGACTGATGGTATTTTACTAAGCGCCCGTAATATCACTCACACTTGTTTGATTTTTCTTAACAATAAAACAAATTTTAACAGTAGCTCTCTCCGATGATTTAGTGGCTGGCGTCTGTCTTTGGTGTACATGGCTCTGGGTTCGATTCCCGGAGAGGGAGAGAGTACAAAAAATGTAATTTCACAATTATTCGCTTTCATTAACCATGCGTGTCTTTTAGCTTTAAAGGTATAGTCGTGGGTCGTTAAACTAATAATAATAATAATAATAATAATAATAATAATAATAATAATAATAATAATAATAATAATAATAATAATAATATAAAATAATTTCATTTCAATATAATGGGGTGTGAACCTACAATTTTCTATATACCGTATTCTCGCGTGTATAAGCCGCATTTTTTTTTCACGAAAAAGCAAACGAAAATGTAGGGTGCGGCTTATACACGCGAATGTTTTAAAATGGCTTAAAGATAATTACGGTTTTTTTTTTTTTTTTTTTTTTTTTTTTTTTTTTTTTTTTTTGCATTTGTTATACGGTATTTACCGTACATCACAAGAAACACGTATAGAAAACACAAGGCCACAATCAGTCGAAACAACAATTCAACACAGGAACACACGTTAACTCAAATACCGCTATTGTTGATTTGAATCAACAATTACCGGTAAACGAACAAAAGATTCCTCTGCGATAACAATCGCGCACTCAAGAGTTTTTCCTACGAGAAGGCAGTCTGTCTCGTGCGCTGCACCTATACATTACGAAGAGCGTGCCTTGTAGATTTCTTCTAAGGAAAATGTCCAAACGACTTAGCTACGATGCACATTTTAAATTGCAAGTTATCCGATTCTCTGAGGAAAACGGGAACCGAGCTGCTGCACGTCATTTTCACGTGGATGAATCCAACGTGCGACGTTGGAAAAAGCAGAAGAATGAACTTCAAGCAACAAGGGGCAAGAGGAGGGCGTTTCGTGGAAAAGCAGCTAAGTATCCACATTTGGAAGATGATGTTTTATCTTACGTTAATAAGAAAAGAAGTTCAGGTTATGCTGTTACAGTTGATATGATACGCTTTCAAGCTCTTGAAGAGGGTCGTCGGTTGCAAGTAAGCCACGATTTTCGAGCAAGTGCTGGATGGTGTGCACGTTTCAAGCGTCAGAATGGCTTGTCACTGCGTCGTAGGACAACAGTTGCTCAACGTCTTCCAGCAGACTTTGACGATGAAATTTTGAAGTTTCAGAGATTCATTATCCGTGAGCGACAAGCCAATGGGTATGCGCTCTCCGAAATCGGTAATGCTGATCAAACACCCATTTACTGGGACATACCTATATCTACTACAGTTGCGCCAAGAGGCTCGCGCACCGTAAGAATAAAGACTACAGGTGGTGAGAAGCAGCGATGTACCGTTATGCTGGCTGTTCTGGCAGATGGAAAAAAACTACCACCCTACGTTGTCTTGAAGCGAAAGACTGTACCAAAAGACATACCGCCGGGTATGTTTGTGAGTGCCCAGGAAAAAGGATGGATGGAAGAGAATCTAGTGTTGGACTGGCTACAAATGGTGTGGAACAGAAGACCTGGTGGTTTGCTGAAACCTAAGAGCTTGTTAGTTTGGGATAGCTTCCAAGCTTACGTGACTCCTCGTGTGAAGCGAACATTAAATGAGTGTAAAACTGACATAGCTGTTGTTCCTGGGGGCCTTACTTCCATGCTTCAACCCCTTGATGTTACTGTTAATCGCTCCTTTAAAAGTTCAGCAGGAGACTTTACAATGATTGGATGATTGCAGGAAACCATGACCGTACACCCAAAGGTAAGATCAAACGTCCGATTGTGCGGCTTGTGTGTAAATGGATTCTGGCAGCCTGGGAAAGTGTTAAACCTGAAACGATCGTCAAAGGATTTTTGAAGTGTGGAATATCCAATGCTCTGGACGGCTCCCAGAATATGCTATGGGATATCAGCGATAGTGATCGTGATGCCAGTGATGCCTCTAATGCAGGTACTGATAGTGCAAGCAACCTCTCTACTGGTAGTGACAGTGAATAACATTACAACTGTACATTTTGAGCAACCTCTCTAGTAGTAGTGACAGTGTGATTTTATTTTAGAATAAAAAAGTCTTAGTGTGTGATAAGTACGTACACATGATTTTATTTTAGCTGTAGCTTGATAGACATTCTATCCGCGGCTTATCCTTGAGATTTTTTTTTAAACAGATGTAAAGGTAAATTTTAAGGGTGCGGCTTATACACGCGAGAATACGGTAGTAGTGACTCAATGTAGTACTGACCTTGATGCTGCTGCTGGAGACGTTGCTGGTACAATCTCAAAACTGATTTTAACTGATTATTAAACGCTTCATGATTTTTATTTTCTAGAATTTTACGACACAGCATGAGACTGCGCGATACACCAATTGGGAATTACTGGATTAATGAACGGGAATGACGACAAAATAATTGGTATAATGATAAAGTAAAAGAAAGGACTCCAGGAACAGCCTAACAACAACACATCTGTTAAAACTTCGAATATAATAATCAACTGGGATATTGAACCTAACAATACAGCACTCATAAATTGTTCCCTTGCCATACTGCAAAACATAAAACACATGTATATATTCTGCATGTATTTATCAGGACTATAAATAGAAATTCATCGCGACATTACATGAAGCGTAAGCCTAAGAATCGAGTTTTTTTACTCAAGTTTCATATTCAGTTTGGGACTTAGCGTTCCTTTCAGCACAAAAGTTATGAGAAATTTTTCATAAAGATTTGATGATCATTGTAAAAATTCTGTTACATAGTAAGACTAACACACTGGCGTACTGCTAAAAACATAAAACTGAATTCATGTTACTCAATTTAATGACATTCTAATAAATAAATAAATAAATAAATAAATAAATAAATAAAAAAGTCTCTTGATGAATTATTTTGAATTTTGCATACTCAGATAATGACATTGTGAAACAATTAGGAAGATGATAAAGAGCAGTGAGCACTTTAAGTAGGATCTCAGATGCACATATATAGTAAACATGCTAGATTATCAAACAAACGCAGGCAACATTTTTTTTTTTTTCTACCAGACACACTGAGAAATTATTTGCGGAGATCAAAACAATTTTATGCATTTATGCGGAAATATAATTCATCCAGATAATCGAAATCTTTCATTAAACTAGCGAAAAGCACAATTACATCAAAATCTTGAACAAATATTATTCACAACCTTCACTAGTACGAAAGAAAGAATACGTTAGGGAGCAGTCTAAAACAAAATTAATTTTCACAGAAAACAATTTTCTTTTAAAGTGTTCTTGTTATGCTTATTTTTTTTTTCTTTTAAATGTTTTATATATTTCGGCCAGTACTTAGTTGTTCTCGTGCTTGCAAGTTAACATGAAAATGACCATAGCATTAATTAACTCCACAGGTTAGGAAACCCAAACGTCCATTATAGCAGAAAAAAAAGTCCGTCATGATTCTATCTGTGTAAATTCGATTCAGTCAGAATTACTAATTTTCACTTCGCTGATACAGCTTTATATTATCTTCCTACCGTCTTCCCATGGTTGTCAAAGATCTTCCCATGCGCTTCCGAACTCCAATTGCATGTACCCTCAGTGTATTTTTCATGCGAGCGAAGTACTTATGCTCATTTTAAAGACTTTCCATTTAATTATTCGAAATGAGTTGAGTTGAGTTGATTTTGAGTTTAACGTCCCGTTCAGTAGCGAGGCTATATGAGACGTGGACCTACTGATTAACGTGGAATCCGAACCACATGAGCTCTCGCCGGGAATCGAACCCGGGTCTCCCGCGCCATAATTCGGAATGAATTCCATGAAAAGTAAAATACAATAAAACCTGTAAACTTGTTTTTTCTTGTTTTCAAAGGGTGCTGTCGTGGCTGTACAATCTTTCTCGAGAAATTTTGTATGTGCAGAAGCTTCTTAACTAATGCAATGATTCTATTATAAAGACATGGTACACCACGCCCCGTGTCATACATACGAGTAATTAACATAAATCTTCTGATTTACCTTTTATTTAAATTCAGAGTTTGTTCGTAATCCTACAAATATATCTCATAATTTCAAATGCCGTTGGCGTCTAATTATCTACAGAACAATATTAA
This sequence comes from Thermobia domestica, assembly GCF_964235325.1. NCBI lineage: Eukaryota > Metazoa > Arthropoda > Insecta > Zygentoma > Lepismatidae > Thermobia > Thermobia domestica. The sequence goes on along the minus strand of NC_137465.1, from coordinate 136,522,949 downwards.
ACTGCCTCTACAAATTAGCTCGCTTCCACGGTAACTTGATTATACACATAATATATACTTCGCAACCGTCTCAAATAACTTCTAACCAACCCTACACTATTTCTGTTCTCATGTATTACTTATTACTGTATAAGTTGGCCACCTGTTTACCTTGGAATATGGTTGCATGGAAGCAACATCATTCATATGCTGTTAATGATAAATTCACTTACGTGCTGTTAATGATAACGTTGGACACCTACGTGGTCTCCATGTTTTAAAAATTTTAATATTAGATTTTATTGTCCTGTGTTTGGAAGATCAATAAACCCACGGGAATGAAAGGGTGAAAACTTATTCATTACATAAAGGAATTTCTGCAAACATACTGCTTATTGCTTGTAAATCTATTGTCAGCAAGTGGAGGACACATTGGTGCCATTAAGCCTTTACATTAATATTCTGCATTGCAAGGCATTTGGTAGTTCTGTGCACACTGATTTATTGAACTATCAATGTCCTTCCTTTCCGTCATGTATTTACAACAAACGATTATTGGATTTATGGTGCTTTTTTTTTTTTTTTTTTTTAAATCAAATCAAATCAAATCCTTTGAATGTATAGGTTTGTAAATGCGCGATACTATCGCATTAGAGGAGTACAACAATATGGATGCTTTGAGTATTTCCAGGAGCTGACGATCTTATCTGCATCTATCATCACAGGTAGAAGAGAGAAAAGAATAAAGAATGTGCCGTAACGTTTTTCAAATGTAATTTAAGCCACATCTAACAAGAACATTAGGACCATAAAGTGAAAATAGCAAACTAAGATATTTATTACACACGATATTTTTATATCGCACAAATAATTTTAAATATATTATTTACAAAATACAAACTCGTATGTAGATAGTAATCAGGTACTACATTTAAAGTTCTTATATTACGATCTATAATCACTTTTACTTCAAAATACATTTATGCATTTTCTGTAAGTTCGCTCCAAGTCTAAATTGGTCATTTTTCACTGAAATGGATGGTGGTCAACATACACAGGTTTAACTGTTAACGGATATATTGGGAGGATGGGGGAACATACATTCATACAGTAAAATGACTGCCTAAGTCCAACTGGAAAACAAAAGTATCAAGAGATAAAACTCAAAGAAATAAGAAAAACGCTGACAAAGTCTATCGCACGAATGAAAGAACACAAGACGAAAAGATTACGACGCACAACTACGAGAATTTGGCAGTCTGAATCGTGCTCTGACATCTATCTGGGAATTTAGTCAATATTCCCAATCTACATAAGAGCGATGTAATTTTCACAGTACAGACTGTCAACGCTGATCAGAAAATAAAACTGTTATCAGATCAGTGTTCGATACAGAGTCTCACAATCACTTCACTTATATGTATTACGGAAAGAAGAATGTTGAATACCAAGAATCAGTGTTAAAAACTTTCGTTCGTTCACCTCGGATAACTTAGCTCTTGGAAATCTACAAATCTTCTGCTGCTTTTTAATAACTGCTTCGACCTCTGTATAGGATGGTTTCTCAATTAATGACTGCAGTTTGTACTCACTGTCCTTTTTCTCAATTTCCTTACAGTTTCCAGCTATGCTTCATTCATCATCCTATACTATATTCCCTCTGGTTGGTTCCATACTCTGACGTTATGTTTTGTATTAAGTCACTAATATACCATTCGATTTTCAAACAAGAAAGAAAAGAAAAATACTACCTATCATCTGCCTGTTTAACACCAAAGTTCTGTGAACTCTTCTTCCGGCATAGTAAGGAAAGCCCGCGGAAGGGTAAAAATAGCTACACACAAAGACATACCCAGTGTAAAATAATTCCTTGAAATATAGTACAGTCACCCACATAAGTACCTGAACCTCCATCTATTATAATTCAATAACTTGGAGTCTAGGCACTTATGTGCGTGACTATACAATAATTACGCATAGGATGCATCTGATAACTCTATAGTTAGCTATCCTGCCATATTGCTGGAATCACAGTTACTAATACCTAAATCATTGGCACGTCTCCTACATTTCGCGAAAATATTTATGATCGTGATCCAGTTCTTGTCCAATTGCCTCCGATCCTAATTTAAATCCTATATCTTCTATTCATAGTTCTTGTAAGAAAAACACTTCCTATACTATTCTCTCATTGTTGTTAATGATTTCAAATAAAATATTCGTTTCCTTCGTATCAGTTTGTTTATCTTTTATACCCACCCACCATTTTGATAGTCTAATTTTATAGATATTTCTTTTGATACTATTTCTCCTCACACGAACAGGAAGCATATTATACTCCACTACTTTGTAACTTGTTCGTGAAGTAAATCGATTGTCGCTCATAGATGTACAAAATGCATATTGAATAACTAGAAGAAAATCTTACCTGACCTATACACATGACACAGATTTAGCAACATACAAAAGTCACTCAAAAAAAGTAACAGTTTCAATTATCCTCTAATTCACTGGATGCAAGGTAAATATATATTATATATATATATATATATATATATATATATATATATATATATATATATATATATATATGGTACGGAAAAAGTCCCGCGAAATACACAGATCAGCAAAACAAACAAAAACACACGTTAAATAGTTTTGAAAAAGCTATCCAATGATACCAAACGCAACCTCCTATCCCAACCCCTTTCGGAGGTAAGAGGGTAACTTTAAAATTTTAAATAGGAACCCCCATTTCTTATTGCACATTTGGATTCCCAAGAAAAAGGGACAATGATTTGACCCAACATTGAAAACAGTGCCTTCACGGATGGCACTTAAATCGACACACACAAAAAAGGATGTACAATACATTATGAAAATGCAAATTGTCACTTCAAAGTCCAGTATGCTAACCGCATGGGCACAGGATACGGGGCTGACATTTTGCATTTTCATGTTCTGGTGCTCCCTTTTCTGTATGCCGATTCAAGCACCATCCGTGAAGGGATTGTTTTTAACTCTGGGTCAAATCACTGTCCCTTTTCCTAGAGAATCCAAATATACAATAAGAAATAGGGGTTCCCATTTAAAATTTTAAAGTTACCCCCAGGACTACATATAAAATTTTATTTCTAACTGTATAGTCTGTAACATGTTTCTCAATACTCTTGCCTGTTTCTACTGTTGCATCTATTAAATGTCTACGCAAGCTATTCTAACAACTATCTCGTTTCAGATAATTTATTTCTTCTTTTCTCAATTATTTTCCGGATTACGGCACGATGGTTCTCCTTCGTAGAGCAAGCACCGACTCGCACTGTATACAGATACACTATATAGACACAAATCCAGCCTTTGGCTCTCAGTAAACCTTTCTATAGAAATTAAAATATATTATGGTCTTTTTTCAAAACTTATCCTTTGGTCTATAAACCATTTTCCGAAACACTCAGTTGATTTTCATAGGGTTCTTAAGACATATTTCAAACTGATGAGATACGCTACTTGTAACAGACATGAATAACCGGATAACGAATTCTCTATTGCCAATTCATTTCGTTGATAGTCTTTTTCTCCTCGAATTCACACCAGTTTTCAACTATACACTTTATACGAAGTTAACATTTATTTAAAACACATTCCACGACCAAATCTAACGGAATTGAAGCGTACAATATCTACAGTACAATGTTCACTAAGTAATTTTACAACTGCGGGCATTAAACATTAAGCAAGATTTAATGTTTAATTAATAATGTTATGTATCTACATTATTTTGAACAAATACTTAAAATCACTTATAACTCTTTCAACTAATGTACAAGCTTTTCGACGAAAAAAAAAAAAAAAAAGTTGAATACTTTTTGGGTGATATTATTGGTCTGATGGGTATTTTTCTGTTATGAGTATTCATAACTCATCAATCATAGAAATAGAGAGGGTTATTCGTTTAATAATATTTTTCTTTCTTTCATTACAAAAAGGATTCCTCAACTTTTCTATTTACTATTCTAATTATTTTATTTAGAAGTTATATTCTCTCTTTATACTGGTGTTTTCCAATTCTTACTGCACTACATCTCCTTCGATATTAAGTCAAAACTAGTCCCTTTGACCAGCATAATGTCCCATGCGTCCACTTGACCTTGCAATCTTTGAACTGTTTACTTAAACAACCTAACTAATTTCGATATTTTAAATTTATTGTTCCCTAAAGTACTTGTCAATACCGGATTCACCAATATTCGTACTTTGATTAGTAAATATCTATTAACGTACAGATATGTTCGATTTAATAGAGACACCTGATTGGTATGGTGTTGGATCACCTTTTGTTTCTTCATGCACAAGAAGAAACAGAAAACATAAAAATGACTTTCTTCTTCCTGGTGAAAAGAATTTTCTAGTTTAACATCTCATGATTATGAACCGAGGCTAAGGGAGAAGGTGATGATGATAATAAATGAAAAGGTGAAATGGAGAAAGTCGAAGGAAACGGGAGAACCTAGAGAAAACCCACACATACAGCGTCTGTTCACTACAAAGTTCACCTGGCGTGAGCTGGGGCCCAACTAGAGAACCACACACCAGAAGTAAGCACTCTAACAGTACGCCACCGCGGCCCTTTTTCTCCTTTCTGGTGATTGTACTTCCTTCTGAAATGATAATTTGCTTCCGTGTAGCCCTGTAGTTCGCACATGTACTTGTTTGTAAGAGTGGTCTCGGATCCAATCCCTGACTGGAGAACATGCGGTTCAAACCTCACGCATTGAATTATATATGCATCGCTAAAACTTTTAATCAACCAATCAATTACTCTACTGAAATGATTATTCATTACTTTTAGTCACACTTTTTCTTTTCATGTTTTCAGTTCAATGTTTGGTGCTCTTACATTTTTAACTTTAAATAGCTAAGAATCAAAACTTTTACAGTCTTTTTAAAGTACAAACATTTCATACTGACTACTCCCATTATACGGTATGTTTGGTGTCACAAACTTGTTGCTTTGTAGGGTTTTCATTTTATTTTATTTTATTTTATTTTTTATTTATTTTTTATTTTTTAAAAATTTTTCTTATTACTAATCCAGAGTTTAAGCTACATTAGTAAGATGAAAAAGACTTGGAGTTTACTAAAATTTCACGACTAGAAAAGGTGGAATATCATCAGCTCCCTTAACACGCCAATATACAAATTAAATATTATTTGCGTAAATAATAATCGTAATGGACTGATAAACAGAAAATGAAAAAAAAAAAAAAAAAAAGATTAAGCTGAACACAGTTCTATAAATTAAATATAGATGATCGCTAGTATGTTAAAAGCTTTAAAATTTTAACTTAATCGTTGCTAATGTATTTAAATGTAAAGGAAAATCACAAGGGAAGGAAAGTATCTCCCATGTAATACAGTAATTTCTTACCTATGCAAAACAGTTTCTGCCGGGTAAAGCAAAATATCTGCTACAATAAGTCCTATCAAGGATGATGTCACTTCGATATCTTGATTGCTTACTTCACTAAGGACAATACGTGAAACGGCTCCCTGGAAAAACAGGAAAAGAATTACAATTTGAATATTACGTAACAATCAGATCAATAAAAACGTCAGAAAACAGAAAATGGATAACAAATTGATAAAGAATACAAAATTAATACAAGAGATATTACTGGTATCGGCTCATGCAGTGTAACTTTCGGTTTGGAATATGGAAAAGACTAAGACAACAGGAAAAGCAACATATATATTAAATAAGCTGAAGTACATAAGGTATGATTCAGATTTACTATCACTAAACAAAGAACGGTAAAAAAATAAAACAAGATTCCCAAACCAAAGCTCTATATTTCATAAACTATGTTGCAGGATTTTAAATTCACACAGCATACGGACCTTATTATCCAGTGCGCGCAGTTTCTTCTTGACGTCAGGAAAGAGGGCTTCTCTGTAGTTTGCTGCCCCTTGTTTCGAAATCCATGTTCAGCTGCGCTTAAACTGCGTAATGTTTGCGCAAAGCAGCTTGTTAGCAATCATATCCCCCTTTGTGGCCATGTCCACGCGCGCAACATATTTGATGTAACTTTTCCCCAGAAACTCGATGATGCTGTACACATAATGAGATGATGTCTTGTCAGGCCAAAATAAAATAGGGTTGGTAATATTTAGCCTACGTAGCCATGGCGACAAAATCTTCCGCAGACACTTTACTGTTCCGAGTTCCGTCGGTCACAAACCCTGGAGATGGTCTCGCATCCTATACCATTTCCTGCCAGAGACCTATTTCTCAAAAGTATTAGTCTTGTAATACTAATACGAAATTTTTGAAAACTGAAAATTTTACAATTTCATATATCATAAAGTCACAACAAAGTAGAGGTATTAGCGTTAGTATTTGGTAATGATTGTTACTACTGTTCTAGTGTTTGTTTCATGGTACTTCATGACTGGAAAAATGAAAGTTAATAGCTTTGACAAATAGGTCCCTGGGCATCATCTTTGGAAATTTGGATTTCGATTGTACCATTGCTTCTATACAGATTCATACACATGGTGTAATGGATATATATTCATTGGCATTCATCTTTGAGGCAACCATTCGACCTTTGTTTCATCATTAATGATGACAAAATGTTATCTCCCGACTTTATGGCTTCTTTATACAATTTGCTACAATTCTTCACCTTCTCCTATCCTTGCCACCGTTTATCTTTTACGGGACCGAATCCCGGCTGTACTCCTGTTTCTCATCACGGAAGCATACGAAATATTCCATTATAGAGCAGCTTGTCGCATTAGCAGCTTTGGTTGTTTCACAAAAAAACGTCCTTGTTTTCTCTACCATCCTCTGGTTACATGCTGTGGGATGGAAGCCTGACTTTGTGTTGTATCGAACATTACCCGTTTTCAGAACACGATTGATGTCTCGATTTCTACATAAAATAAATGTCGAGAAATTGAATTTTAGTCGGTTTTATATAAATTTTGAACATAGTTTAGAAGTAACCTAGGAATATTTGAAATATTAGAAATGTTATGATTTGTTTGAAGTTGTTACGGTTTACTTAACACATAAGATAAAATTACAGGTATTCAATGTTACCAATTAGCCATTAAATGAAAGCAAATCAATTGGAATTTCCTATACCTTTTACTGTAGTATTTTTTTTTTTTTTTAATTAATTGCAAAGGATCACATCAAAGGTAGTATAAAGTATCAAAGATCCTGGGTTCGAGGATCATGCTGTTCAAAACATAAAACATTCCAACCTTGATTGACAGCATTAATATGCAGCATAAATACACAGTGTAATTATAAGTGTACCCAAAGAGTCATTCACCATGAAGACGAATTTCGAGAGAAAGCGATATTAAGCTCCCTATCTACTCCAGAATACACTGGGCCAACGTCATAATGAGACCTAGTTAACTCTATCTTGCATTACCTTATTTAATCAGTTATGCATACTTGAAATATAAGACTTATTGTACTTACATAATTACAGCCATTCCTACACTATAAAACAAAATGTAACGACGAGTAAAAATTCGCGACTACACAAAGTGACTTAACCACAAGTACACTTTGGCCGTAGGTTAATTCAGCTAAGTGAGATAAGTCTCGGAGCTAATTATTTACTTCCCCTACAGACCACGGATGGGTCTTCGCGGGCTATGAACACGATAGACTGTGCGGAGAGATCCAGCTCACGCATAGATCTGAATCGTACTTCCCCTTGAACAACTGAACAAGTCGTTATAAACAATCTCAATTCTCTTCCACATTACAAACCGTAACTTTGACCCAACTACGTCATAGCCCTGAATCCTATTCCATTTTGGCCAAAATATTATTTTTGATATTTCTAAACTCGGTCACCGCTTTCTATCCATCTTGTAATGAGGATACTCAGATGTATGCAAAGAATTCTCTTCCGTTAAGGACAGTTATTGTTTTTGCTGTGTATGAAGTTACTTCTTTTTATTGTTCACTAAAGTTTTTAATGCCTCTCTTTTAGAAGTTTTTGAATAAAAAAGAAAAATATTTTTTCTGGATTTCGTCCCTTTTTTCCAGTGGAACGTGGTAATCCCATGCTAACGAAGTACACACGGTCAATACTGAAATGTATGACAAAGTTATTGTTTCTGGATTTCGTCAGTTTTTCCCACTAAAACGTGGTACGATAGATTCTCTCACACACACGCACCTTAGTTTTCCAAGTAGGACACAGTCACTGCACGATCACGATTGTGCGCCTGGAAAAAGCTGCCAATGACAGTGTTCAGCGTCGCCTTCAGCATGATGTTTACATGCATCACACTTCAACAAATACTGTCTACTGTATCCTGTAGTAGCAGAGCGTATACGTTCCTCGTCCTCGTACCCACTGGTACCAACTCACAAGTCTGTGACAATAAACCTGAATAATATCTTATGAGGTGTTCCGGGTAGTAAAGGCGAACTCAACGAAAGTTACGTGCAATTTGAACACTGGGAAACATTTCAGGTGTTCAAGTAACTCTGTGGCAGCTAATTCTCGTGTCTATATGTATAGTTTGTGGAAGTTGCTCCTCTTTCCTTTAGAAAATACAGTTTTAAATAAATGGACGATTATTTTGACCATTCAGAGTGCATTTCCAGAAACCAAGCCTTTGTTGGTTCGATCTTACTAATCGGAATGCCTCACATTCAGTTGTTAGTTTTCTCTTCGGTTGTATGAAGTTTCATCTAGTTTGAATTGACTGAAAGTTAGAATATGGCAATATTTTCCGAATTCTAATAGTATTCCCTGTATATAATCTTTAATTGTCATTTCTTTATATGTACACTAACTCTTACAACATGCAAAAAACTTCTTTATACGCACGTAATGAAAATGTAATACATTAGGTGGACACAATGTACAATGTATCTAAAACAACAAACAGTTGTTAAAAATCTGAATTTTTTGACCTGAAAAAGCACCATTTGGTATTTAAAAAGAACTGGTACTTGCTATCTACAAAAGACGATCTAACTATAAAAATTAGTCTCTCTCTGACAGATATGACAAGAAAGAAAGAAAGACAGGTTCACAATTCAATTCGTTTATGAACGTATACGTTGTATTTGTGTTGCGGGTATGTTCAGCCATAAATTCGACATATATATATACACTGATTTTGATGATTCTATTTTTGTTCATCCCGTATACCCCGTATATACATTTCTGATGGTTACATGCACATTTCATTAGGATCTTATGGTAGTCTTTGGAGCTAAATCAGTAAACACTCCAACGGCTGAAGTGTTAACAACGTGATTAACCGATTTTGTTGTGAATATATTTACACGACTTCGATATTGACACTTTTTTCCTTTCTTTCTTTTTTTGAAGAAATAACCATTACGATAGTCTTGTGTAAAATTTCATTTGGATCTAATCATTACCTTTGAAGGTAAGCTATGAAACTCCTTAATACCTGACCCATACCGTACTTATATGAATTTGATCACGCATAACTTCGACACAGGTGACCGATTTTAATTCATTTATTTTTTTATTTTATTTTTATTTGTTTATTGTTATTTTGATTGGTTTGTATGAAGAATATACTTCCGCAGTAGTTTCGTATAAATGTCATTAGGATCTAATGATAGACTTTGATGCTAGATCATGAAACTTCTCAACAACTGATGCTGTTAATATTGTATTTATAGATGCTTATCAATTTAATGGAAACACTTGTAGTTGGAAACACGCCATTACTCACATAAAAACGCTTTTTTTAAATATAAGTCTAAAATTCTTGAGGGTCGCTTACAATCGCATAATGGTAGAATAGTGGAAATACCAGAGAAACCAGTATTTTTAATTGTTGTTTATGATATATTTTAAAAGTAATAATGGTTTGAGACTTTAACAACAATGTAAAGTTCAACTGTCGATTGTTTAATTTTTCAGTTCATAACATTGCATGTAAATTCAAGCATAGTATTTTTCAAAAGCGACAGAGGGCAGCACCGGTAACTATCTGGGAAAGTGCTTCTAAAAATCATTGGTTGGATAGTTGTGTGAATTTTCTATAGTGAGAATAAGTGGACTCTCAAAAGTGACAAATTCTCAGGGGGGGGGGGGTATTCAAATATATATGTATATACAGTAATTTCGACAATTCTAAATATTGCTTTCAAGTACAAAACTACCTACGAAGTTATCTTGCGGCATGAAAACTGGATGAATAAAATTGCCACACGCTAAATTACTTCACTAATGGATAATATATTTACCTGTTTTTTCTGTTCCTGACGTAGATTAAGATGTAGGCATCTGCTTGTAATACCTCGTATAATTGTACTGAAGAAATACTTCAATAAACCATGTAAAACAGTAGGTAAAACTAAGGCCCATACTGGAAGCATTCGCCCTGAAATTTAAAATTAAACCTCTGACTATTTTGTACTATTCACTAGTTTTGTCGTTTACAGTAAAAAAAAGTTTTTTTTTTTTTTTTTTTTTTTTTTTAAAGCTGCGATCGGGAATTCAGTTCTTACGCCAATAATAGGAATAAGTAAGACCTCAAAGAACAATATACGCCGTGTTTTATGAAAGTCAGAAATATTTTATGAAAGTACTCTGAAATATTTTCTTCACGTTTGCATGAATTCACACCCTTATATTCTTTTGACAGATTTCAACTCCAAGCAATAGGTTCTATTGGAAGCATAAAAAAAAAGTCCATAATATAAAGAAATATAAAGAAATGATAGGTCGCTGGCAGAAGCGTCCATTTCACATCCTCTGTTCCTGGTAAGAGGACGATTTACCGTTGTGTATTAAAATGTAGACAAACAAGTTCTGCATTGAAACGGATGTCTCTTGGCCGACCTCGAACCCAACCGGACCAGGAAATGTGGCAATTGTCAGGGCTTCGATTTAGTAACCCTCTATCGCGTTCTACACGTCTGCACCCAAAAGTATCAACAATGAAAGCCACCACTTGACTGATATATTGGTCAAAACACTTTAATTTAAAACTGCATTCTGTATACGTTTCAATAATAATAATAATAATAATAATAATAATAATAATAATAATAATAAGAAGAAGAAGAAGAAGAAGAAGAAGAAGAAGGTTTGTCGTATCTTATTTGGTTTTGAACCTATTAGCTTCCCAACTTGAGGTTTCTTTCAGCCACACCCTGGAATATGCTCTTCCAACATCAAACCTCAAAGATAACACACATTTTGAATCATTTCGGTAGTTACTTGTTTCAAAACAAACAACCTATTACAACAATACATTTGACCAGGTCTTCCATGGATATATCCTCAAAGTCATTCTCCAAGATTCCTCCATGTCACTCAAATAGAGACGAAAAGTTCCACTTAAATATCCTTAAAGTAATTTCCTCAGATTCTTCCATGTCACTCAGAAAGAAATGGAAATTTCTACTTAAGTATGCTCAAAATTATTCTCACAGACTCTGCCACATCACTCAGAAAGAGATGAAAAGTTCCACTTAAGTATCCACAAAATTATTCTCCCAGACTCTTTCATGTCACTCAAAAAAAGATGGAAGTTCCACTTAAGTATCCTCAAAATCATTTAATTGTCGTTTCAGACTCCTCTGTCTTTCAGAAAGTGACTGTAAAAATCACGTACGTATCCGCAGTATCATTCTTCCAGACTCTTTCATGTTACTCAGAAAGAGATGGAGAGACACTTAACATTGCTAACGTATGTGCGAACTGCTCCTCGTTTGTAATATACGTAAATTAATATGAAAACAATTACTGCCCCTATACATTATATGCCCATAAATATTACCAATCTAAAAACTATAGCATTAAACGTTGCCTTATCTGATTCGCCATGCAATAACTTACAAATAATCATTTTTAATTGCATAGCCCAGCCATGATTTTCAACTTGCAGTAGGCCACTTGATAACGAATTCCTTTTTGCAAATGCGTGCCTTTTTTTCCCCCTCCAAAATCGAATATGAAAAATTTTCTTACAATTTCCTCTGTAATATGCATACATAATCATCATACGTACTCGCTTATCTACCTTGATAAGCATATTTAACATCCTGGTTTTTCTTATTCAAACACCCTTATTGCCAACAATATACAAATGTAACACATACCCTTTTGTGGCGATCCGAAACTTAACAATCTGCACATGCCTTCTTTGAAAACATCGAAGATACCTGGTTTCTCGCTCGCAATATCACTCTGAACTGTTTCAACCAAACTTGCAGAGTAGAAAGGAGTGACTATGGCCAGACTAGTGCTGTGCAAGAAGAACAATAATTCTTACTTTAAAAATAATCACTTTATTTAAGTAACAATAAAATATATTCATCAAATTAATTTGTATGTTAAAAAATACACAATCGCCAATAGACTATCTACCCTGTACTTATTATTTTATCCATAGCTTTGGAATTGTCCAATCAATTACAATATTAGTTCCTTGTTTCTGAAAGAACATACATTCTCTGTACATTATTTGACAACATATATAAATTGGTTAAGTCATTTCTAAGTAACCAATAAAAGAAATCTAGTGTTATACAAGCACTTTTGCTGGCTACTGAATAAGGTGAAAGAAAAAAGCTTCTACAAATGGAAGAAAAAAAAATAATTACATTTAAATTAAAAACGTTTCAGTTAGGAGCTAGAAGCGTGGATAAAATTGGACAATCATCAGGAACTGCTACTTAACTTGATAAATTACTGGTCGCATCACTCCAGGACTTTTGATAAAATGAAAGAGAACAAAATAAATTTTAGGATGAGACAGAGCAAGTGGCGATTGTCTGCAAAGGTCTGAACGAGTGAACCTTACGTATAGACACTGTATAGACATGTATATGTGGTATTTTAAAGAGGGTAATTGGAAAGTAAGCTTCGTTTGGATGTAAGTTTAAAAAAGTAAAATTAAAAAAAATAAACCTATCTGACATGTACGGCTGTCCTCTATTTTTCAATAGCTGTCATGTAAATTAAAGCAATTGTCATAGCATTTCACCAACTTACAAATCTCTTCTGAATAAAAATTGGCTCCCCGGGAATTGAGCCAACCTATCACACCATTTTAAAATCCTTGTCGTCAGCAAAGTGCTGTGCCCCATGTGAATCTTCATGTGAATCAACAGATGAAAATCAGAGAGAGTCAAATCAGGGATGTACGGGGATGATAAAACACATCCCATTTAAATTGGCGCAAAGGATTTTATGTTCGCCGAGAGCCGTCTGGGCGAGCGTTGTCATACAAAAACACAACCCCAGATGTCAGCAGGCCACGACCTTTGCTCTGAACGTCTTTTTCAGTAAATTTCAAAATTGATTAATGTACCACGTTCCATGAATTCCACAAGCAAGATTCCTTTAGCATCCCGAAACTCGATGGCCATAATCTTCCACGCTGACAAAGTTTGTCGGGCTTTTCTCTGCTTGTTTGAAGAAGTGGTATGACCCCATACCATTAACTGTTGTTTTGTCAGCGTTCACATTTGCAATCCAACTCTCAACGCCAGTCACTATTCTGTTCAAAATCTCCTCCCCGTCCGAGTTATATCGAAAGAAAGAAAGAAAGAAAGTCTAAGACAGACCACATCTGACTGATTTGTGCATCTCCGTTAGAATTTTCGGTGTTCATCGTGCACAGAACTTCCGATAGTCTAATTTTCCGGTCACTACCTTGTACAAAACGGTCCAAGAGATGTGCAGAAAGCTCCGAGATTGTGAATCGACGGTCTCACTAACTTCTTCATCAATTTTCTTAACGAGAACATCACAAACTACAAAAGCCCCACCACGCCTCGGTTCATTATGAATATTTGATCTTTCTTCTTTGAAAAATCTGATCCACTGAAGTACGACACCTTCACTCATAATGTTTGGGCCGTACACAGCACACAATTAACGATGAATGTCTAATTGAAAGACTTTTTGCCAAAGAGATCTTTATCACTCCACGTACCTTGCATTTAGCGGGATTTTCTATGGCGGCATGTAGGAAACACGTAGGAATACAAGATATTTTTACAAATCAGTGTACTTACACTTACACTAAAAGAACACGCACATACCAGTTCTTTTTTATGACAAAAGATTAAATATTTTACTTAGTTGAATTTTGTCTTCCCTTCCTTCCGATTTCTCTTCTTCTATACTTTTTTTTTTATTATTATTATTTACACATTGCATAGTACATTTTAGAGCTTCCTCATGACTACATTGTTAAGATATGCAGTCTGGGAGTAGGCCTGTGTCTCATACAGTCTCGGTATTAAAAAGAAACGGTAAACCATACGCCAACTCTAATGATACTAGAATTTATTTACGAAGACCAATTGCCTGCACAATCAGGTATCTGAAGAAATGCATTCAATTTATAAGTAGTTAAACTTTATTTTATAAATTACGCTTCAAGCAAACACGAAACTTAAATCAGGATACGATGTATGAAAAGTAAATGTTTACACTCATCAATAAACATATAGATTTATTATGAGTGTAAACATTTACTATCCATACAGTCCATCCCTACCAAATACCGTTCCCAAACTAAGTCTTGATAATGCTAAGAGATGTCAGCGAAATTACGGCGCTGATATAGTTTTAAAACGATTTATATAAATTTGAAGCAGCAACAGTGAGCTAAAAAGCCTAGGTTAAGTTTAAACGATGGCAGCCTTGATAAGAATTGGGACTGTTGTAAGTACTTTTATTTAAAAATTAAAGGTGCATTAACGTGAAAACTACCTTGTAATTCTCATCATACTAATGCTGAAAGGTATAATACTGGACGAAAGTGGTTATGTGAGTGTGAGAAGTGGCAAAACGTATTACATTCTGAGAAAAACTGTTGACAGTTGATGTACTTGTTTCAATTTACGTTTTTATCAATTGTTTCGTGCATTTGAATGATAGAATTGTAGTTTGTTGGTCATGTACTTATTGTTATGAAGTGTGTTACAATGGGTAATATTAAGTAAGGACAAATGGATATACGAGTTTGTAGATGTCGGTGTTCAACATCAAGTGACTGAAGAACAGGACAAGAACGGTCCCTGAAAATATTTTCACAACGTTAAATACTCAGATGCAATAAGAACAGTTACATTTACAAGCGAAGAGAGGGAGATTATATATCGAAGTAGAAGATGGTTTATATACCAATCGAAAGCACTAATGACACCTATTAGGAAACTGTAATAAAAATTTTCCGAATGCATATTGCTGTGCGAGTTATATGAATACAGGGTATCCAGAAAATCCGTTTCCACCCCTAGAAATCGCAAAAGATGAGACAGATAGCAAAACAGGGAAACACGTGTTTGATCATTTTAAAAGTACAACGTATAAAAGCAAAAAGTGTTGTCCCAGGGCAACCCGCAGGGTCCCAGGCGGGGTCCAACTCAAAAATTGCAAAAGGTAAGAGGATCAAGTAGTATATAGTTGGAAGCCTGTTGGGAAATGAAAGAGAACGGAATAAGTCCCGCCTCTCTAAAATTACCCTGTGCAAAATGGCGGCCGGTCAAAATGTCAGCAAAAACGTCATTGTAAAGTCAATGGCCACCCCAAAAAACCTGAAACGGTGAGACAGATAAAAATAGGAAAACATGTCTATCATCTTTTCAAAAGTACAATGATTGAAAGTAAAAATATTTGTCCCAGGATCCTCCACAGGGTCCTACTCAAAATTTTCAAATGGCAAGGGAGATCACGTAGCATATCACTGGAAAGCTGTTAGGAAATGAAAGAGGACGGAACAAGTCTCGACTCTTTAAAATTATCCTGTGTAAAATGGCGACCGGTCAAAATGCAAATCATTTCGATTCTCGGAGCGCAATCACTCTATTTTGCAATCGGCATTTGTTGTCATTGTGAGACATCTGCACGTATTCGCTGTTCCTGGTGCAAGAATTTTTTTGTTCGAATCATTTTATAATTGATAATCCAGACAACGAACATAAGTACCACTATTGTACAGTCATAAACATAAATAAGTAGAGGTAAGACTCTTTATTTCTGATGGCACCAACTTCTACTTAAGTTATGTTCGTGGTTGTACATTATATGTTAACTAGTCAGTTCTATACTCAAAGATGTCAAATGTTATGTCTTTGTTTCTTTATTTCTTAGTTTGATTTTATTATTTTTCTTTTATTTATTTAGACACTACTGGGCCCAAAGAGCAGAATCTCACAGTAGGGTATTTCCTTTCGTTCCGTTGAGTACAAGAATTAAAGTGGAAATAAACTAAAACCCGACTATAAAAGAAGAACTAAAACTCAAGATGTTTGCTCAGTGTTATCGTAGAGCGTAGAGACTTGTTCCATCTGCTTTCATTTAACAACAGCTTTAAACGATGTGCTACTTGACCCCTTGCCATTTGAAAATTCTGAGTAGAACCCCGTCTGGGACCCTCTACAGGAACCTGGGACAAATATTCTTACTTTCAATTATTGTACTTTTGAAATGATGACACATGTGTTTTCCTGTTTTGACATCTGTCTCACCGTTTCAGGTTTTTTTGGGGTGGCTATAGACTTTACAATAACGCTTTTGCTGACATTTTGACCGGCCGCCATTTTGCATATGATAATTTTAGAGAGGCGGGACTTATTCCGTTTCATTTTCCAATAGGTTTCCAACGATATACTACTTGATCCTCTTACCTTTTGCAATTTTTGAGTTGGACCCTGCGAGTGGCCCTGGGACAACACTTTTTGCTTTTATACGTTGTACTTTTAAAATGATCAAACACGTATTTCCTTGTTTTGCTATCTGTCTCATCTTTTGCGATTTCTAGGGGTGGAAACGGATTTTCTGGACATTCTGTATATTCATATAACTCGCACAGTAATGTGCATTCGGAAAATTTTTATTACAGTTTCCTAATAGGTGTCGTTAGTGCTTGCGATTGGTATATAAACTATCTTCTACTTTGATATATAATCTCCCTCTCTTCCCTTGTTAGGCGTGTTTAAAATTTCAGAATTACATGATTTCTATTCCCAGTATATTTACATACACACAATAAAAGAAGCTCATAATAGCAACGCAAGGCAGAACCTATAAGAATATAGTAACTTTAAGACCATATAAAGTCTGCAACATGTTCTAAAGCGACGTTCAAATTTAATATTTAAAGACTTAAAAGGTGTCTGAAATGAGAGCATAAATTATGCTTACTTTTCATTTAAAAAAAAGGGGGGGGGGCTTTAAAAGACTTTCGTGTTTTTATATCTATTTTGTTCCAAGTCAATACAATAAACCCTCCACTCACGAACTTAATCCGTTCCGTAATGCTGTTTGAGAAGCGAAATTAATTAACGTAAACACAATCCGTTGTAGCTCGGAAATGTGATATTGTGCGTATTATTTACATTTTGAAGTGTTTTCTGTAGTGAAAGCTTCATACTGCTGCTCTGCTATCAAATACACTTTTCTTCTCTTTCCTAGGGGCCACTGAGAGCTAAAATAACATGAGTCGAAGAAAGAAAGAAAGAAAGAAAGAAAGAAAGAAAGAACAAAAAGTGAAGTGAACACAGCAATCTGACAAATAATATTTACAGTAAACGAGCAAAAGCACTACTGAGATTATGGGTACGGAAGTGTATGGACGTTCGTACCCCTAATATCGTTCGTCAGCCGAGCACCTAATTAATGAATCGATTTTTTCACGAACAGAAGCGTTCGTGAACCCGGGCTTCACTATATTTCTTGCCTCTTCAAGTTTGAAATTAGAACCACTACCTCTTTCACACATACACACATATACACACACACACATACACAAAAGCAAGTGACCTCAATAACTACTAAAACCACTTTACGCACCGATATACACTGATCAGCCAGAACATTATGACCACCTACTTAATAGTCGGTATGTCCATCTTTGGTACGGATAACAGCGACGATGCGTTTTGGCATGAAAGCAATGAGGTCTTGGTAGGTCGATGGATGGAGTTGGTACCACATCTGCACACACAGGTCAGCTAATTCCCGTAAATTCCGGGGAGGGGCGATGCGTTCTGATGACACGTTCAATCACATCTCAGAGGAGTTCGATTGGGTTCAGAAATGGCGAGTTGGGGGGGGGAGCACATCGATTGGAACTCGTCACTGTGTGCCTTGAACTACTCCATCACACTCCTGGCCTTGAGACATGGAGCATTATCTTGTTGAAAAATGACACTGCCGTTAGGAAACAGGGTCGTCATGAAGAGGTGTACGTGGTTTGCAATTAGTGTACGATACGCCTCGGTCGTCATGGTGCCTTGCACAAGCTCCACTGGACCCATAGATGCTCACGTGAATATTCCCCAGAGCATAATTGAGCCGCCGCCAGCTTCTCTCCGTCCCGCAGTACAGGTGTCAAATAGCTGTTTTCCTGGAAGACGACGAATTAGCAACCTCCCATCGATATGATGATGAAGGTATCGGGATTCATTAGACAATGCAACGCTCTGCCACTGCGCAGAAGTCCAGTGGGGATAGTCAAGTGCCCATTTCAGTCGTAGTTGCTATGTCGTCGTTTTAACATTGGCACATGAATGGGTCGTCGACTGCGGAGGCCCATCGTTGGGAGTGTTCAATGCACTGTGTGTTCAGACACACTTGTACTCTGCCCAGCATTAAAGTCTAATGTTAGTTTCACGACAGTTCGCCGCTTGTCCTGTTTTACCAGCCTGTCCAGCCTACGACGTCCTACATCTGTAATGAGGTAGGCCGCCCAACCTCTCGACGTTTGGACGTCGTTTCACCTTGGTTTCGCCGAAGACACTCATCTCAGCACTCCTCGAACAGTCGACAAGTCGTGCAGTTTCCGAAATGCACGTGCCGAACCTCCGGGAAATTACAATCTGCCCTTGATCAAATTCAGATAGATAGCGCGCCTTCCCCATTCTACACACGGTCAGCATGCTCACTGATACTACATGTACCGTACGTGTGTCTGACTAGCAGACATTCCTCGTCAGGTGCCTGGACGGGTTTATATCGATAGTAGGTAGGTGGTCATAATGTTCTGGCTGATCAGTGTATGTGGCTCAGTGGTAGAAGCGCTCAACTCTGGCGTGAGATGCCTGGCTCGAACATAGTTTCCGCCAAGTGGGCATTGTAACAAATACTCTCGTTTCCTCCCACCACCATTTTCATCCATTTCATAATCACTGTCCCCTTAGCCTGATGCATGATCGTGGGACGTTAAACTCAACTACAAACACACACATTATATATGTATATACACCTTAACTTTGTAGGTACACAAGGAAATACCATTTCGAAAAATAAATCAAGATAGCTAATACTTAATCCTAAATCGGCCATACCTAATAACTAACACCAAAATTGGACCCCAAATTCACAATTATAGGCTGCTGCACCTATCTCTGTTAAATGTATAACTAAAACCGGTAGTTGGAAACCAACTTAGCCTAGTCAAAATTTAAGTTATTTCTAGCCTTTTATGAAAACAATATATTCCTCTCCTGGAAAAATAGAAACAAAATATTTTTTCTGTACTACAAATTTATCAATAGGTATTGATATTAATACCTATCTATAATATCTTAAAAGTAATCTCAACGTTGCATTTCTTTTAAGAAATATTATTTTGCCTTGTTCTTTTAGGACATACTTGAGGAAAACTTCTAGGACATCTTGTGATATACTACCTATTCATTACTTACACACATCAGCAAAATCATACAACGCTAGGTGAAGTAAGTAATATCACTTTTATTTGAAACATATCTGTTACAAAAATCAAAAATTCTATTTAGCTTGAATCTCACTTTTTTCCAGTACCAAGCAAATATTAACAAATACTAATAGTCCATAGAGTAAATATTCATCTTACCTTTTTAACAAAATATGTTGACCTATTGACTTCAAGGAGCTGTGCCACGAAATCTCTCTGAAAAAGAATGCATTCATAGTATAACGAACTAACTTTAGAATTAATTGATTATAAAATTATTATAACAGAGTCTATACTACTTTACCACAACCATAATCTAAAGGTAAATTCAACACGTTAATATCCAGGAAACATTGATTTTTTTTTTTTTTTTAATTCTTTTCGTTGAGCTCAAGTGATATATATATAAGTGACTTGGACTTGTTAAAATTAAAAACTGATTACAACTTTCTACGGTAACTAAGCTTAAATTATACATATTAATACATAACTCATGAGAAATCACAGATTTCACACAAGTGGGACCAAGTTAGTAGCTTTTACTACACAGGGTGGCCCCAAAGTAGGTATACATACCGTACCGATCAGCTCATTGCATTTTATATCATTTCTTATTATCCTTCAGGTAGACTTAGTTCCTTTATTATTTCTTCTTAATGTGTTTTCACTTAAATCTTAAGTTCTGAAGAGCCGAAGCAAATAAACCCATAAACCAGAATGTTATGGGGTCAATGCAGGGGTGTATACCTACTTTTGGGCCACCCTGTATATTAAAAATTATCCTATTCCCAACTTAGTACGCTATTATCTATACGTGTTTGTCAAATTGAAAAATGACTTGCAAGAAGAATAGTACGACATTCCGAATATACAGTCCATTGTATGAAATTCAAAAACTGAAACCGGAATCGAATCCGGGTTATCACCTTTGGCTCGGCTCAGACGAGCAAAAAAAGTCTGCTGCGGGCGTCACAGACCAACCAGTTCAGGCGAGCAGGAAAGTCTGCTGCAGGCTTGTAACGAACTCGGGCGGGCGTTTCAGTCCAACATAGAAAACAGTTTATTTTATTTTCAGCTACAGTTGTCTTCCATGTTTATTGATTTACGCTATGACGAAGAGAAGTTCTTTAATTACTTTCTCATGAGCAGCACTTCGTTTGATGAACTCTTAATGAAAATAAGTTAAATGATAAAATTAAAGCAGAAGATACAATCATAAGACTTCCGATACCACCAATTCAATGTTAGCTGTTACATTAAATGTAAGCTAATTATGTTAACTAACTATGTATGAATGCAGAAAGTAAGAAATTCGGGGACCTATTCATAGACATTTTCAGTTGTTATTAGCGTCCACTAGCGTGGTTTAACTATCGTGTGACTAATTTCGATTTTCTGACATATGTTGGCAACTTTAAATTTAAAATTAGACACTTATTTGGGCGTTTTCAAATATTCCGCTCCTAAGGAGGTAAGAGAGGCATTTCAGTAACAGTAAAATTTCCCTTTATTTATTCACAAAGAACCGAATGTAAAAATTCACTTCGGTTAGAGATGTAAAATTCAAAATGTAAACACCTAAATGAAAATAATAGAGCACAGGTTCCAGCGTTTTTGATGTTTTCTTTTTCTTTTTTTTTTTTCTTGAAGAAGAGAAGGGGATTTCTATAGTAGTGGGGTTGCGGTGGCTCAGTGGTGCGTGGCGTCCCTGCTTCAATCCCAGCTCGCGTTAAGTGGGCTTTGTGGTGGATAAACACCGTGTGCTTGGGTTTTCTCAAGTTCTCCCTTTCCTCCCACTTTCTTCATTCTACCATTTCATTCATTCTCATCATCACCGTTTCTTTTAGTCTACCCGGCATAACATGGGACGTAAAACTCAAAGATTTCATTTTATTTCTATAGTAGTGAAATTTCCCTTTATATATTGAGAAACTGTTCAATGTGAGGATTCGCTTAAACTGGAGATATGAAATTCCGAATGTAAACTCTTAAATAAAAATATTGGATTTAGTGTTTCCGAATAGTCCACTTCTAAGGTTGGAAAAGGGGAATATTTTTATAATTGCAGCATTCCCCTTTATTTATTCACACAGTGCCGTGTGTGAGAGTCTCTTAAATTAAAGATGTGAATTCCAAATATGAAATCTTACAGAAAAAAAATGGAACATGTTTCAAGGCTTTCGTATATTCCACTGCTAAAACAGGAAGGGCGGTTATTTATATATTATCAAAATTTCCACTTATTTATTTACAGACAAATTAGTCCACTGCAAAAAACCAAGAACTCATTGTCTTTACAGAGACTCACAAATAACGTTACTATTTAAGCATCACCCCTACTTTAGATGAACTCATAGTAGCTGTAGCTGCAGTGGAACTGGAGACTAAAATATGTTTGTGAAGAATTCAGATATCGTTTTGATGTTGGTCATGAAACAGATAGAAGGCGCATGGAGTATTTCAACAAACAAACAAAAACACGTAAAGGGTTACTCCTTACTAAACTATTTATAGTTTTCGGTGCAACTGCAACACACTAAAATTGTAAAACAAGCGATTTAAAGCTAGACCCATCCTTTTGAATCATCTTGTATTTCCAGAAATTACTGATCGTAAATACTTCTTAAAGTGTCCTCGCCCTCCCCCCGCCCAAAAGAAGTCTTCAGATATAATACGTTAGCATTTAGGTTCGAAACATAATACTTACTTAGGCCATGGCGTTATTTTGCTTAATAAATCCTCAATGGCTAATGTCATGCCTCGAATAACAAGAGCACTCCCTAAGCCCTTCCATAGAGTTGTAATTCCTTGGCGCCTATGAAGATGAACTATTACAGGAAACAATGTGATTGGAATTATGTGATACCGCTGAGAATTCACACTCACCTAAAAACAAAACAAATGCGAAACATTTAAGGACAGGATAATTGTTGATCATACATACAGTTGCATTTTTTTTTTTTTTTTTTAAAGCTTTCGACGAATATAAAGAGTAACAATTTAAATACTGTGTATTTCTTGTAGTCAAAATAAAGTCAGATGAAATGCAGTTATGTCTTTGCTAGCCGAAATATCCTATGTTTTAAATTTGGAGATAACTAACATGAAATAAGTTTACTCTATCCCATCAAGTAAACGCCAAAAGGATCCAGTTAAGAAACAGTTTCCCCACAAACCATGAGAAACAACGAAGCACAAGAACAAGTTTCAAAATCTAAGATACATTCGTTAAAATAAAATTCTCTTTTAAGCGCCAGAAAAGCAAAATCTGATGTATTATCTGAGTTAATATTGCACTGCAAGTGCTATTTTCGCTCAATTCGCCAAACATGTCATCTTCATAATATCTGTAACGACCAATATATTTATTTAGTATATTCAGGGTTACACTTTAGCCCACAGTTCGAATAATTATAATCTAGTCTGCTACCTTTTTCTGAAATTTACTTGAACACATCTTCTTGAAATTACCTCTTTATTATAACACGTATTGAATTAAACATTTACACCTTTTAAATAACACACGTATTGATTCTACAAGATGGATCTTCTGTTATATATTATGTTTCGTTTCTATGACGACCAATAACACATATCGTCAGATTACTATGTTAACAAAATATCAATAATAATATTAGAAAATAATTAATTTTTACTTCTTTTCATATTTTCTTCTTCTTCTACTACTAGCTTGTGCATATTTCAATAGCACATATTGCCCGTAAATACAAGAAATGATATTTAAGATTACATGCAAAATACACAATATCGTTATATAATGATGCTCGAACAATAGGACATTTTTTGTTTACAATTAAAAAAAAAAAAAAAAAGAATCCTGGACCGTTAGATATTCCATACTAATTACCTAAGTTTTTGAATGACCCTCGTATATATAAAAATTAATATATTCATTTTATATTAATATCATCTTCATATTTATTTTAATTTTCATAATTAATTTTATTTTAATTATTCATAAAATTCAGCGACGATAAGAGAAGGTACATTCAAAATGCGGTATACTATTTATTTATTTTTGGGTCCTAATTAAACTCTTCATTTCGATGCCATTAATACTTATTGTAAACTGAAAGTTAACAAAATCTCTATTATTCTCTCGAGCATAATTAGGAAGGTTTTGAAAAAGATATTATGACATTCATATAATAGTTCTTTGAACGAGAAAGGATCAAATACATTATATATATATATATATATATATATATATATATATATATATTCAAACGACGTTCAAATTATAAACGAAATATCGACAATGTTTAAAATAAAACAAGATAACCAACATCATAACAAAAACTAACACACATAAAGAAATGATCATATTAAGCAGAATTTAAAGATTAAATGTCATTTATGTTAATCTTGGATACAACTTCAGAAGGAACTAATGTCTTAACTAGCTGTATCCATTTACTTTTAGTATGTTTTGAGGGACGCCATAATATTAGTTCATCAATATTGCGTAAATCCAAAAGTTTACCAGTTTTCACATGCATTAGTTCGAAAACTTTAGGATTAATTTGCTTGATACATAAATATGGTCCTGCGTATAAATCGCAAAATCTGTAGATCCTTTTTAAGGACGCATCACTTTGAGAGTGTAATCTTACAAAGACTAAATCATTTGTTTGAGCTTTACCTATCTGTTGCTGTTTTATCTTCTGATTTCATGAAAGAAATTTTTGTGTCCTGCGGAGATGCACCATACTTACAAGATGTGAATAATCTATTTCATCACTTTCACTAAGTTTAATGCCAAAATGTTGTTCAATCGGTTTTATGAAATCTGTTCCATTATGAATATTCGCTGGTGCTACACACAATGTATCTGACACCAAATAATTCAAAAAGTAGGTAATTTCAGTAACATACTTAATCCAATCAGTACGTTTGTTACGACAACAGTGTCTAAATAACATACCGAGATTCAGGGGCGGATCCAGTGGGGGGGCGATTGCCCACCCCCCCAGAAGAGGAAGCTTTCTTATTTTATATATATAAATAAAACATATCCCAAAGTTTTGAGCCCTTAAAAGTAGCAGTATGACAACCCACTACTCCCCCCAGAAGTCGGTCCTGAATCCGCCCCTGCGAAGATTTCGATATATGTTTTCCACAATAGAACTACTGGGATGGTATGCAGTAACAAAATGTACCTTAAAGTTGGCATTGTTCATCACACGAATGAATAGATTACTACGAAACTGTCCACCATTGTCACAAAATATATGTTCTATTGGACCACAATGAGGTATGTATACGTTCAAAATTCGGTTTACAATTGCTGAAGAAGTTGCTTTACGCAAAGGATAAGCCACTAAATATCTAGTAAAAATATTCATAACAGTAAAAAGAAGTTTCACCTGTAGCCGCTCTAGGAAGAGGTCCATACAAGTCTACCGAAATAAAGGAATTAGGTCGTTCAGGCATTATTGATATCATAGGTCTATATATAGACGGATAGTTGTGCTTAATTCTCATACATTCCTCACAATCATTAATGTAGTTTTTGATTTGTGTTCTTAGAGATTTCCAATAAAAAGATTTACTAATCAAAGAATATACCTTCAAGTACCTGAAATGTCCAAAATCATCATGATAAGCCTTCAATATACGAAGCACCAATATCTGCGGAATACAAATTTTACTTCTATGCTTATATTTAAAATCCTTGATTACTAATACACCATTAGACATTTGATATAAAGTATTCCAATTGCGAGGACAATCACAATTTCCAGAACAAGATGTTAAATGATATATGATTTTTTCATACTCTTCATAACTCCTTTGATGCTCTTTCAATTCATCCAGGGAAATTTTAGATATTTCATCCTGTAAAATTTTAAATACATTTATTGACAATACTTGATGGTTTTCATTCGGAAACAATCTTGAAAATGTATCCAATGGAACATTATCAACTCCTTTAATATGTTGTACATCGAAAGCAAAAGATTGAAGTTCTAAGGACCATCTTAATAATCGGCTATTATATCCCTGTACTTTCTTGGGATGTGGTAAAGAATTATGATCCGTTACAACGGTAAAATGACAACCACTAAGATATGGAGCGAATTTCCGTAGCGAAAAACGTACAGCACGTAATTTAATTTCCGTGGCAGTATATCCGTTTTCTGCGTTCTTCAACGTTCGACTAACACAGTGTATAAGCAAGTTCATTTGTTGTAGGATTTGGTTGCCAGAGAATGCCAGAAATTTCAGATAATGAACCATCACATTGCACATAAAAAGGATAATCATACTTAGGATAGTTTAGACGAATGTTCTCCATAATGCACATCTTTAATTTATAAAAACTGTGTTCTTGTAAAGTACCCCATTGCCACGGTATTCCTTTCTTAGTTATTGAGAATAGGGGTTATGCAATTTCGGCAAATCGAGGTATTGATCTTCGAAACCAATTAAACAATCCCAAAATCTGTCGTGTTTCTTTTAAGTTAGTGGGAACAGGTAAATCCTTTATAGCCTGCACCTTGGACTCATTAAAACACATTCCGCGTGCGTCTATAGAATAGCCTAAAAATTCAAAAGATTGAAAAATTTGGATTTTTCAATATTTGCAGTTAAGCCTGATTTTTCTAAGCGTTCCAGAACAGTGTCCAAGCTTCAGCATAAAAGATTCCATTAGCACGTAGATCTTGCCCTATTACTTTATTCAAGCATGATGCTAAAGCAGCACTACCATTAATCAGTCCAAAAACAACCCTATTATATTCGTATAATAGTGCTTCAAATGAAAAGGCAGTATATGGTCTTGAACTTTCTCCCAACAAAATTGGTTGTACGCCATTACAAGATCAAGATTTCCAAATATTGTATTTTCCTGTAATGAGCTAAGAATTTCGTCTACTGGTGGGTACCTCACTTGTAATTTTATATGAGTATTTAACTTTCTTAAATCTAGTACTTTTCTTAGGTGCTTACCATCCTTTTTGGGTACCACATGTAACGGGTTCAAATGAATACTTTGGGAAGGTCTTATTATCCCATCTTGCAGCATTTCCGAAATTTTTCTCACATTTTCTCTAAATCTATAAGGTCCAATGTATGGCTTAGTTACTATGGGGCTTTTTGTATCGACTTCAATATCATACACGAAATCTTGGCAACATCCAGGTCTAAGCGAAAATACCTTTCTATGTATATAAAGAATGTCCCTGAATTGTAATATGAAATTCTTATCAGTGATATTTATGAGACTTGTAATTTCGTCCACACATTTCTGAAATGAATGATCACTATTTTTTATAATAAACTCTTCGTTTTCATTCTTCTTAACATTGGTCTCATCATGATCACTTTGGTTGATACCTAAAACATTATTTATAAACTCGCTGAACCTGCGCTCTCTACACAGCGCATCATTCGCATATGAGCATAAATCTCCTTCTCATTTCTCACAACATCTGTATATGCCCTTTACAGACACAAGTGAAAAACGTCTTGATTTAAAAAAAAAAGAAAAAGAAAAAGAAAAGAAAAGAATCGGCAAGGGGTATAATAAAGGGGAGATTTTTCGATTATTTTTTTCTCAATATCTCGAACCGTTTGCAAGATTTGAGCCTACTTCCGGTTGGAGTTTCTAATTCATACATAACCAGTGTTTTCTTTCTTCCTGCATGCAGTATTTAATAAGCAAATACATTACATACACATTAATTATAATGTCAGTGATATATGGTGTTCATTGGGCAAAGCACTCCAAAAATAAAGATTCATCTTAGACTGGAGAAATGGTTATCCTTCCTTTTTCATTATTATTTGGCCATGAAACAAACGCCTGAGACACATACAACCCCTATATACAACTATGTGGTGTTGGAATATATAATGGGTAGGATATGGTACTTTAGCTTTTTTTTTTAATTTCAACATTTCCAGTGTACCCGTAAAAATGTAATAAAGAAATAGTGGCCATGTTTTTTAAATATGCAATTAGAACCGGACAATCTACGCAAAATTTGCAATCGATGAGTGAAAACGGCATCTTTCTAGAGCCTGTAGTTTCCGAGATCTCATTGTCGAAAGGATTGCCCACAAACACATAGTTTAAAAGAACTCAAAAGATGGCAGCACAATTCATTTGCATTGATTTTAGAAAAGGTTTAATAAAATACAAAGGCTTTGAACAATAATTTAAAAAGGATAAACTTTATGAAAAACGGACATATTTAAATAACTCATTTAAAGTACAAATACTTTAAAATATTTGTCTTTATTAAACGTGAAATCACAATCGTAAATCAAAGGTTTGAAGTCCAAAGTTATAGGTTGGAGCTCAGGCGCCTTTCTAGCTATTGTAGCATTTTAATAGATAGATGGTTGGCACTGGCAGGTAATGTTATCGCTAACAGGTATTAAATTCTGAACAATTTTATCATTAAGTGTACATATTGAGAATGTTTTGTTTTCAAAATCTAAAATTGCACGTAACTGTGTTAAGAAATCTAATCCTATCAACACATTCTCATTCAATTCATTAATAACTAAAATAGGAATTGTAATCTCATAATCTTGTATTGATATGACTACTTGTGTTTTACCCATAATCCTTTTCTTCTTTGCCCGTAAAATCAACCAATATTAAATTATCTATTTTTTGTAATCTAGGATTAGAATAATCTTTTGTAAGTTCACGCCAAAATGAATAAGACAAAAGTGACACAGTAGCCCCAATGTCAATCAAAACTTGTAGAGGAATTCCATTAATATGTATTTTGGCAGTACTAAACGTTTTTAAAAAAAAAATCATCTTCAGATGTACATACATCTTCTATTTCATCATCAAACATCCAATGACAATTAGCAATAGGAATATATTGATAATTATCGTTAGTACTTAAAATCTTAAGTAGGTTTCATTTTCAGGAAAAGATTCTGGCGTATCTACCGCCGACGTGGTTTCTACCCACTCCACGCCAGCCAAATCTAGTTTAAA
Source organism: Thermobia domestica (assembly GCF_964235325.1). Classification (NCBI taxonomy): domain Eukaryota; kingdom Metazoa; phylum Arthropoda; class Insecta; order Zygentoma; family Lepismatidae; genus Thermobia; species Thermobia domestica. The sequence continues at coordinate 136,494,271 of NC_137465.1, read as the reverse complement.
TTACGGTTATCAAGCAATTCAGTTATATTACATTGTACACCACAGTCTTGTATATTTTCCTGCCTATTATGTACTTCAACAGTATTCCGATTTCTATTTTGTGAATTCCTGCCACCTAGGAATCTATTAGCAAATCCATTTCGTGTAAAATTAAACCCATTATTTGTTTGATTCCTAAACGTGTTACGATTATTATTCCTGTTGATATTCTTGCAATTAGATTCGGTTCTGTTACCGGTAAAATTTAGTTCATTTCTTCTGCCATTGCAAGGAAATCTATTATTACTTCGCATATTTGACACACCTTCTTCTTTAACATTGATATTACGAACAGATGCATAACTAACTCGGCTACGATTAGGATTGACTTGACCTCGATTATTGTTTTGTATCATAGATTGACTTTCAAAATTTTGTACTATCATAATAAGATGGTTAAAGTTAATACACTGAGCTGAAATTAACATTTGTTGTACCTTAAAAGGTAACAAAATACGAATGGATGCTATTATTCTTGATTCTGGTTGAAAAGGATTAATTGACTTCAATTCATTGTATGCCGATATCACAAAGTCAGTAATACTCCGTTCCAATTTAGGATGGTAATGCCTATTCCGGACTAATGCATCCCTATTGGCTAACATGAAGTCATTCTCAAAATTAGACAATAAGGCATTCTTAAAATCTGAATAGTTACGCAAATTGACTTTGATAGATTTAAACCATGTGGAACAGGGAGGTAATAAAACGTGCGGTAAAATTTTTAAAAATTTGGATTCATCCACCCCCATTAGGTCACATTCATGTTCGAACTTTTCCAGAAATGTACTGGCTGGTATATCATCAGATCTTCCGCTGAATTTTGTAAGAGATTTAATTTCACTAACACGAAAAAAAAAATTACCTCTGCTAATATTCTTCATATGTCGGGGATTTGCATGATTGTTTCTCCCACGGTGAAAGGAACGATTTGATCTCCGATGTCTCCCCAAACTAATTTCACTATCACCTTTTATCGAGTATCCTGATGAGTCACTCTCTTTCACAGTCACTCTGGGTTGATACTGTATCGGAGCTATGTTGGTAGTAAGAACTCGGTCACCATTTGCACGAGCATTGTCATGATCACCATTTTCACTAACAAGTCTTTCTTTAATGTAACTTACTTCTTCCTGTAACTCCCTGATTTGACTACTATGTTCACTTATTTGACCAGTATGTCCAGCAATTACAGTTTCCACAACTTCTAAAGAATTTTGAACTTCGGTGAACCTATGTAAAATCTGCTCCATTTTACGATCACTCTGTTCAAATTTCGAATGTAATTGTTGGTTCATTTGCTCTATTCGGGTATCCCACTTAATGTCCATCTGTTGATTTGTTTGTTCAATCTGTTGCTTCGTTTGTTCCCCAAGTTGTCTGATAAGGTCAGCTATGTTCGTGGATGTGTTCATTTCTATATTACCACTTTCACTTCCGGTAACACTCATTTTAATATTTCTGTAAATTTTTCTCTTACTGCTTAACAAAGTATACTCCGTGTTGCTGGATTTGCTAAAACTGCTACGTAATCTTAAAATCAATCTAAAGGTTTTTCCTGTTCAGCAGACAACTCTCTATTAATTAACGTTATCTTATTCTTGAAGTATACCTACTATACTTCGGCACAATTCCACATAAAATATAATCCTGCGGCGGAACCACCACCAATATATTTATTTAGTATTTTCAAGGTTACACTTTAGCCCACAGTTCGAATAAATATAATCTAGTCTACTACAATTTTCTGAAATTCAGTTGAACACAACATCTTGATATTACCTTTTTATTATAACACTTAATGAATTAAACATTTACATCTTTTAAATAACATACATGTTGATTCTACAAGATGGATCTTCTGTTTGATATTATGTTTCTTGTTTCTATGACGACCAATAACACATATCGTCAGATTACCATGTTAACAAAATATCAGAAAATAATTAATTTTTACTTCTTTTCATATTTTCTTCTTCTACTACTAGCTTGTGCATATTTCAATAGCACATATTGCCCGTAAATACAAGAAATGATATTTAAGATTACATGTAAAAATACACAATATAGTTATACATCTAATACCGAACAGTAATATATGAACGGCATAGCTCCATACTTCGAAATCAGTAAGGTTAAAACAAATGATTTTTTTACTCTTCTTATGTTTTTTCCATCTACCATAAAAAAATCTAGAGCTATTTTTCCACACTATTTTTCCCATTTCCTTACATGTGGCTTGTACTTATCATTACGTAGCTATTTTATCTATATTTCATTTCAGACAGATCTCGTACAATAGGGTATGTACATATATATAAATTCCACACCTAATATCACGCACCAAAACCATTGCCCTACTTGCACATTGCATCTCCACTCCAACTGCCAAATGGAATTTGAATCGGTCTAACAACAAACAATTTTACGACGAAAAATGTCATATCTCGCACCAAAGTATCTCCGTTAATTACAATTATTCAAGATTATTAATATTTAACAAAAACATATTGTCCCAATATAATACATATACCGATTCACAAATCTCATCGAACAACAAAATTATATGGGTAAGTGTTAATCCTCATGCGTAGATTTGAAAAAAATAAAGAAATACTAATCATTTCAGTACCCTAAATATTGAGGTTGTACGCTACCTGGCAAGTGATACTGAAGTATACTATTGTTAGGGTATTTAACATGACACTAGCAATACGACATGCACGTGATGGTTAATAAGAAACAGTTTAAAATTACGATGAACTATAAAACTTTTCGTTTAACTAGAATATAATCTAAAGGTAAAATACCTATCAATCGACAGATCATCTGGAGTTGAACAAAATGGCTTACTTGAAGTTAAATTCTATGCGTAGTCTCTGAGAAAATCGAGAAAAAGGAACGAATTTTCATGGAGCTAAAAATGTATAATACATTTGATAAATAATAATTGACAATCCACAATATCAAATAATAATTGACAGTATTATTCTGCTGGAGTAAATTGTACCCATTGTGGATTGTCTTCCTCTAATGGTAACACATACTCCTAACAGTCACACAGTTGCTCCTAATACTTAAGCACATACTGGTTCCATAATGGTAAACAAGAAAGTTGTGTCGCTTTCTGTGGAGGTCTGTGTTTAATTGCCCTCATACCGTGAGTTAAATGCGAATGGAGATAAGGCGAAGGTCAGGTGTTGGTGTGGATATATCCAACACACTACCTGGTTGTGACAGTTCAGTTACACCGTGAACTTGCGTAAAGACAGAGTGAACATGTGACCTCCACAGAGCGTCAGAAGGGCGTGTGTGCTGTACGAGTTCAAACAGGGGTCAAACGCCGCTGCAGCGGGGCGGAAGATATGCCAGGCCTTTGGTGAAGGTGTCATGACTACGCGACAGTGCTGAGGTGATTAACAAGTTTAAGGAAGGTGACGAAACACTCGAAGACGCACCACGTGCCAGAGGATCTTCAGGCAGCAATTGAAGCGAATAGTGGCCAGACATGTAAGGAACTGGGCCTACAATTCAGTGTGAGTGGAGGAATCATTCGGCACCACCTCCATCAACTTGGTAAGCACTACAAGTTGGCTCGATTGACTCCGGGCCAGAAGGCAACGCGAGCAGACACCTGTGTTTTTTTGCTGTCTCGTCTGAGGAAGGAGTCATTTCTAGACAGGATGTTGATATGTGATGAGAAGTGGGTCCTGTATGAAACTTCACGGCGCCGTCGTCATTGGCTAGCATCCCATGAACCGGTTCTAAAACAGCCGAAACCAGTACTGCACCAGAAGAAGGTACACCTGTGTATTTGGTGGACCGCTTGTGGCATCGTGAATCGGGAACTGCTACCAGCTGGTCAGAGCATCAATGCAACTATGTACTGTCAGCAGTTGAGTCATGTTCAAGAAAAACTCAAAACTCTGGAGCCAGTACTTCTGTATCGCAAAGAAGTCCTCCTGCTACAGAACAGCACTAAGCTCCACGTGGCTAGGATGACCCGGGACATCAGTCTACGCGTTGGATGGAAAACACTTGCAACCGCCATACTCTCCGAACATTGCACCTCCGATTATCATCTGTTCTATTCCTTTGAAAATCACCTTAGAGAACGCCAGTTCAAATTCCTAGTAGAGGTGCAGAGTGCACTTGATACCTTCTTCGCTTCAGGCCCGCCTATTGCGTTGGAATCCATGTCTTTCCAGAACGTTGGCAGAAGGTCGTCAATGCTGATGGGAACTATTTTTGATCTTCCAGATACGTCTTAGATGGCATATCGATGTTCGAAGGTGGTGGGTGAAAAAAGCGACAGAAGTTTCTTGGTTAACTTTATAAATACAATGAAGTTCTCTGTGACGTTATAAAGTCTGGAAATCAGTCATCTTTCAAATCTGGTTCCAGAGGTACATGAGCTTAATGGTCTAAGAATAAGAATTGGTCCTATTGAACTTTTCAAATCAGTTTAAAGAAATACCCCTACCGACCCTGACTTTCATCAAATCTTTAAAAGTTGTCAAATTCATATACCATACAAAATCTACGTATTTATAGGACCATAAGTCCTTACTCTAACTTGTATGGTTTGGCAATTTTATGTCCATCTAAGAGAACAAAAGAGGATCAAACTACTAAAATTTAGAGGGGTTGATCCTGGTCCCTAACAAAGAGTATATATGACGTCATATATAACGAGATACTTTGTATCGGCTCATAATTACATATATCTCGGGCAGAAAGTGCTTTTACACAAGCACTATACCTGTTATAATGTTAATTAAAAATAATAAAAGAAGAATGTTTTAATATATAAGAAATATACATTATTGTCTAGTTGGTTGCTATGTCGTTGTTTATAGATACTCAGTGGACATGTTTGATTGCAAGTCAGTTGGTGTGAATATACATTAAAAAGGAATCAAAGAATAAATTATTTAATATTCATCATGGACTTGTAATTTCAGTAGAAAAGGTGAGCATACTAGTGAATATAACTTCAGAAGATATTTTAAGGTGAAAACGATTATTGCCACTAAAGATATAACTGAACCAGGGTTAACGACTACCTTTGGTGAGTCGTTGTAAAATTTTTGGTTTACCTCACCCGGGATTCTTGTAAATTCATATCCCGAAGTCTAAGTAAGGGTGAATTTACCTTAGTAAGAAGGTTCATGAATACGAACTCAACTATTCTTAGAAGTGGTAGAGTAATTACAAGAAAAATCATGATTGGTGAGACAGTAGAGAATGAAACTGTTGATGATGCTAACAACGGGCAGAATATAGCTCCTATTGCACCCGGAATGTTGACATTAGAAGACAGAATTCTACTAGCATTACAGCGACAGGAACAACGACTAGAACAAAATTTAACTCAGATGTCCAAAGAGTTGAAACAAACGGTACAGCAAAAATCCGAAGAATTGAATGGACGATTAGAAACACAGCATGAAGAATTGGGTAGGCAGTTAGAACAAATAGATCAAAAGTCCGAAAAAGCGAAACAATCTGTAATACAAGCTGTGACAGACATCACGTTACAATTCGACGAGAAGTTAAAAAGATTATCTGAAGATTGCAAGGATAATTACAATCATGTAATCCAAGAAGTTAATATTGTAAAAAAAGATTTTGAAGTAATAGAATCTTCTGTTCGTCAGCAAAAGATTCAGGTGACAGATAATTCTAACCAAATACGTGCAAATGCACAATTGATATCTACCTTACAGGAAGAAATTAGGACGTTACAGATTAAAGACAATGCATACAACAACAACATTGTTACTGATCGTTTGGAGTTCCCTCATCCACAAGTGATGCCCTCGCATTCACCCGAAGCAGATCGACAAGGACCTTGCGTTATCTCTTCTTCAAGTAACTCATCCGATGAGGATATTATTTTGGAAAGAATTCAACCAAGGAATACAGATGGGCGGAAAAGAGATGGTGGAACCACACATAACGCAGTAGGTAGAAATTTTCACTCAACACGAACACGAAACGGTGAAAGAAATGTAAAGTTAAGTGTAAAAATGAGCGAAATACGTGCTATGAGTAAGTTTAGTGGTAGATGTAATGAAAATGCTACTTCTTTCCTAGAAAAATTTCAGGACGAATGCAGTATAATGTGTATAGATAAATCTCAATATATGAAACTAATCCCTCATTTATTACTTCCACCGTGTTCTTTATGGTTTAAAGCGGTACGGGAACACGTCAACACGTATGAGGAATCCAAGGCAGCGCTGATTGCAAATTATGAGAATGACTTTCTACTTGCAAACAGAGACGCTACGATTAGAAATCAACCTTTTAATCCTCGCTTGCACAAATCTGTTGTTGATTTTGTTGTGAATACGTATAATGAATTAAAAATCGTAAATCCATTGCAATCTGAATCTAGAGTGATTGCATCTATTCGAAATCTACTACCGTTTAAATTACAACAAATCCTGTTTTCTACGCAATGCATGAGTTTTAATCATCTATTGATGCTTGTTCAATGTTATGAAACTCAATACCAGGCACAGAATCATCAAGCGGGAATAGGCAAAATTAAAAACAATTCAGATAACTTTAGATCAGTACCAGTCCGGAATCTAAATATCCGTAATGTAGACGATACGGAACATAACCTAAATCAAGTAAATTTAAACAATCAGAACAATCAGAATAGGCAAAGATATGATGGGAACACACCTAACCTAACTAATCGTGACAATAATTATGTCAGACCATTTAACCAAAGTAGATTCAAAAACAGACGAAATACATGGCGAAATTCTAGAAATACTGTAAACTACATTGATAGACGTAACCGTAGTTCAAGAGATGGCATTTCGTATCAAAATCAAAATAATGACACAATTCCTGTACAGAATAATAATGCAGGACATAATCATGATTGTGCGGTACAATGTACTTTATTGGAATCATATACAAGTACGAATCTAAACTGATTGCAGTTGATGTGGTAGGGGTTAAACCCATATCAGCTATTGATTCTTATGAATATTTATGTGTGAAAATAAATTTAATTCCTTCTTTTCGTTCACTTGAACATAGATTATTATATCTACCATACGGGAAGATGTTAATGTTGTTACTGATTAAAAACAAAGATTATTTATATTATATTGATTTATGTTGAAACTTTATTGTCAAAGATTATATTCAGTAGAAGGTTCATTCTATTAAGTTAATTATCCGACGACTGTACTCATGTGTCACCTTATATGATACTTGGATAAGATTCTTTTGTATCATGACGCCTTGTTGATATGATGTATACTTTAAAATACCATCTTACGTAATTGTTATATAATGCGCCCTGGAAAGAGCAAACATTTTTTTTCCATGATCGTTTTTAATGATGAATGAAATCGTTGATCATTGTAATTTGTGTTTTAAAATGTAATTATCTCTTACGCTTTTGATTTCGCATCCTTCGTTGATTGTATTAGTAAGCGACGACATTTTTAATGATAAAAAAATAATAATAATGGAATAAAAGTTTTATTATAAATGTATTTATATGAAGGAAACTTAATGAAGTTATATATGAAGGGCGATCAAAATGTAGAGAACACAATTATTATCATGTCATTATTATAAACGGACCAGTGGTTCTTAAATATAAAAGTCAAGCTCCCTTGTAACTTTTATATTTGGTCCCTTTATCGGGCGACATTTTATATAACGAGATACTTTGTATCGGCTCATAATTACATATATCTCGGGCAGAAAGTGCTTTTACACAAGCACTATACCTGTTATAATGTTAATTAAAAATAATAAAAGAAGAATGTTTTAATATATAAGAAATATACATTATTGTCTAGTTGGTTGCTATGTCGTTGTTTATAGATACTCAGTGGACATGTTTGATTGCAAGTCAGTTGGTGTGAATATACATTAAAAAGGAATCAAAGAATAAATTATTTAATATTCATCATGGACTTGTAATTTCAGTAGAAAAGGTGAGCATACTAGTGAATATAACTTCAGAAGATATTTTAAGGTGAAAACGATTATTGCCACTAAAGATATAACTGAACCAGGGTTAACGACTACCTTTGGTGAGTCGTTGTACATAATGCCGAAATTTGAGACAAAAGTCATTTCTCAAAATCTGGTTCCAAGACAACATTAACCTTAATGTGTCCATTTTTAAAATTAAGATATTTCCCTGAAAATAATGATCTAAAACTTGAAATTGGTCCTGACAAAAATTATCAAATGCATACACCTGACAATAAATTTTTACCTTAGAGAATAAGAAAACCAACCAAATTTGTATATTTTGTCAATTTTTTACCCATGCAAGGCAACGGAAGGTGATCAAATTGTCAAAAATTTGAAGAGGTTAGTCCTAAACCATGACTTGGGGCCAAGACTCTCCTGCCAAACACTTTGACCATGAACTTTTGGCCCCTAAAATTAAGTACCCTTCCCAAAACTTTGCCCACGGTCCTGCCAAAATTTGACCTTGATCTCTGACCCCCAAAATTAGATACCCCTCATAAAATTTGGCCCGGGCTATTGTATCTTTCCATATTTGCTGCCTCGGCTAGCAGTACGTGGAGAGTGCTATTCCTTGATTTGAAAGTAATCTTATTTTAAAACGTAAAATTGTTTATGATTAAGAAAAGCTGGTCAAGTTGGATCAGGAATTGTGTACTGTGTTTCTGAGATCCGCGGTGTGTGTTTGGAATTGTTCAAGGGTACTGTGGGATATTGGTGTAAAATAAAGATACATCTACGGAGGCTGGAATGGTATTGAAAGGTAGATGAGGAAGAAATGACTCCAACGAGAAAACGATCACAATATTAGTTTAATATGTGCTCAGGTACTGTATATGCAGTAGGAATCATTTACTTACTTGACATTGTCTTCTAAGAACCACAAACGGATGACTAAGCAAATTTTCTGCGATGAGACTGGCGAGACCTACTCCAACTCCTATATACTTCTTCACTGTGATATCTGAAACAATAACATGTCTGAAAGTGGTTTCTCCAATATTGTCAGTGCAAAATATTTACATCAAAAAGCTTAGCAAAATTCTACTGTACAACCATTTTCTTTAAACGAAAATACCAAATGTTTTACAAGTTAGATATATGTATAACTGAAACTGGAAACCAAGTTCGCTATCCTGAATTACCCACTATATTTTATATATGTATCGCAGGGCGCAAAACTTCAAAGTCAGACACACTCGCCAATCCAAAAATGATGATCGCCAGTATCTCTCACGTACAAATTATAAGAGGTTCCCCCCTCCAAATACGCTTTGATTTGACATAGAAAGAGATTACATTAGGGCATAAAATTTCAAAACCAGACAGTTAGATTCAGGAGGGTGGGAAAGGAGGGGCAAATTACAACGCTATGAATACTTCACATTCCGTCTTTCCTGTCACTCAGTGACAATTATTTTCGTGCGAAACAGAAACTGCGCAGCCCTGAGAGTTTAGACAGAAACCATTCCTACTGAACGCTGGTCGCCAGCTCTAAATTTCTAGTCGCCAATGGCGACCTGGCGACCGGAAATTTTGCGCCCTGCATTAGCGGATCACTATTATTTATATGTCAGGTTCAACGAAATCAAGCATCTCACCTCTTTTTAAAGTCTTGTTCTCTTTTTGTTAATCCATGTTATACGAGGCGCATCCAGAAAATAAGTTGCTCGAAATTTTCCCCGTGAAAGGAAACGTAATGCGCCGTGTACAATGCGCATGCGTTAACAGCTCTATGACGTAGCAATCATATGCCAGCCGGACAGCTCCCGCCCGGTGCCAGTAGCGAGGCAGCAGTGGTCCGAAATGGAAGCTCGTATTCCGTCTCCCGCCGCATGCGAGGTTCGGTCAGTGATCAAGTTCCTGAATGCACAAAGCATTGCGCCAATACACAATCATCGTCAGCTCTGTGAGGTGTGTGGGCCAAACATCATGAGTAAGCAGATGATGCGTCGCTGGTGTAGGCAATTTTCCGAAGGTCGTCAAAGTGTCCATGATGAAGAGAGCAGTGGGCGACCCTCCCTTATCAATGATGAACTTGTTGAGCTGGTGCGGCAGCGCATCGTAGAGAACCGTCGCTTCATGATTACGGAGCTGAGCAGCCATTTTCCGCAGATATCGCTAGCTGCAGACGTCTGTCACACGCTGGTTCCATTCGCAGGCGGCAGAGTTCTACGACAGTGGGATTCAGAAGTTGATCTCACGATACGGCAAGTGTCTCAATTTCGGTGGTTGCTATGTTGAAAAATAGCTGCAACATTGCTGTACCTTTTGCCAATAAATGGTGTCCTAAAAAGGTGTTCGTTTTTGAGAAAAAAAGAAAGAAACTTACTTTCTGGATGCGTCTCGTATATCAATTGCCCTATCAGTATTTAATGATTCTTATTCATTACTTTGTCCTGACTAAGGAACTAATCTTCAAGGATCTGACTTCTTGACACTGTAGAAAAATTCAGACTGTTTCACATCGAAGGAATAGCAATTGACCCATGCAAGTAACTACCCATGTAATGAAGCAATATTATACAATTTTTGAATACACAGTAACCCTAACTGCTGATATCCAATACTTCTATCAATCAATCAACCTAATCATGATTTTAAACCTATTCATTTTTGTGGCTCTGTTTCCAGTCCTACGAAACATGGTGTGCATTCTTTGAGTCAACTGTGACCTGAAAACATGCAGAAGCTAATGGTTCTCCACTGGAATAGAAAATTATAACGAATTGATTACCACAAGTGAGTTTCCTGATTGCAGAAAAAAAAAAATCGTTTGTTGAAGTTTAGGGTCCGTTTCCACCTTCGAGGCTATATGAAACATGAACCTACAGTTTCATGTGGAATACGAACCACGTTGATCCATTCATTTTTTCTTTCTAATTTTCAATGCTCTCCTACTCGGAATCGAATAAAAAAAATCACCTTTCATTGACTTTTGCAAATCTTTATTATAAATACAGGCTCCATTTACTTAACGATGATGTGATTTGAGTTTAGCGTCCCTTTCCAGCGCCGAGGGTCTATGAAAAGGGAACTTACAGCTTAACGTGGAATCCGAACCACATGAGCTCGAGCCAGAAATTGAATCCGGGTAGCCCGAAGTTCTCCATTTGTCTGACATGTTTAACATGGTTTTCTATGTATCATGTCCCAGAAATTTTGTTCTAAATACCAATTAGTAAAATCTTTTGCGAAAACTTTACAAAGTCCAAACCAATGCTGATGGCCATAACTAGGAAACCAAAGGTCTTAACAAGAAAATACGTCACGTGCGTACTAAATAAGATGAGATTTACCTCCAAGACAAATTTGATAAAAATGTAATGAATTCTCTAGATCGTGTGCGATACATATTCTTCTTGTGATTCTTTTTTTATTAGAATCGCCCAGTGGAACTTATAAGATTGTACTGTTAGTATATCCGTTACTCCACAGAATAACTCTTGAACGAAGGGCGATTATCCAGACCGAGTTCGTTAACCGACTCAATTTGTTAGTATATCTTCACTGATAATGGTGGCCACCCATAATCCGTTTAAAAAGCAATGAAATGTTGGTAGGTCATAATAAAACCAAATTTTAATATATGAAAGTATTTTTTCTTTCTATAAAATGACCTTCCCAATATCCCATTGCGTGATCCTCTTTACTATCGTTAGCACAGTCTATTTCTATTCTAGAAAAATCAAATGAGGGATGGAAATATGTGTGTGTCCATAGAAGCAACGAACTTGCGTGTACTGCTTGCAGTGACGGCATTTCAACAGGTGGTAGAATGAATAAGTGCATAAGGTTTGCAGATGATTTGGCACTTGCAGAATCTAATGAGAAAATTGGTAATATGTTAGAAAACTTGAGGAAGGGCTGTGAACAATATGAAAGAAAATAAATGTTAGAAAGATAAAAGCCACGGTGATTGGAACGAAGGAATCGGTGTCAAATATAAAAGTAGGAGGGGAAAAATAGACCAGATGACTAGTTTTCGATAGCTGGGTAGTATTATTAGTAATGATATGAAGTGTGAATGTGAAATAAAAGCAAGAATAGGAATAGCGAAAGAAGCCTTAAGGAGGAAGAAAATACTATTTAGTGGATCTTTGAATAAAGAGTTGACAAAAAGACTCACAAAATGCTTCGTATGGAGTATTGTGCTTTATAGGTCAGAGATATGGACATTACGCAAAAATTATGAGAAACGACTGGAAGCTTTTGAAACGTGGGTATAGAGAAGAATGGAGAGAATTAGATGGGTCGAACGAAAACGAATGAGAGGGTGTTAGAAATGATGAAGAAAGAACACTTTTAGATATTACTAAGAAGAGGATGAGAAACTGGTTGGGACATTGGCTAAGAAAGAACTGTATATGAGGGGCGTGCTAGACGATATAGTGGCGGGAGGGGGAGACGGAGACTGCAATTAATGGACGATATCAAAACAGAAAAATCTTATTACGTGAAGACGAAAATGTTAGCGGAAGACCATGGAGCTTGGAAGCTTCTCACTTGCAGCAAGTAACCTGCCAATAATTGCAGAATATCTTATGATGATGATGGCATATGAAGTGAGTCCTCTTTTTTCCTTCCCTTCAATCCAAGGGAGACCCGGATTCAATATCTGGTGGGGGCTTGTGAGTTGGGATCCTATATTAAATATTGGAGCTGAAAGGGACGTCAAACTAACCAATCGAATTATCTAATGACTATATAGATGACTATGACTATATACTATAGTTGGTATATAGATATTAGCATACTTCTAAAACATATGGTAATTTCCAGTTTAACAGAGAAAACATTGCTGGAATTCAGAACGCAATTACTATTTCCCAGACATCTCCAAGAAGTCGTGTACACTAAAGAAGCGACAAAATGATCACTGAAACGTCTACGGTGAAGATTAACAAAACAAGGATTAAGTTAGTACAACACAACTTCTCAATCACTGCAAAAACTCCCTACAACTCAAATAATCAAAAATCACACGAAAAAACTGTTGCGAATAATGAAAGTAAATATGTCAACCGGCAACTCTGAATCACAACACAGTGCAAATCTTCGGTCGGCAGGTCGCCATTGGCGACTAGTGTTCAGTAGGAATGGTTTCTGCCTAAACTCACAGGGCTGCGCAGTTTCTGTTTCGTACGAAAATAATTGTCACTGACTGAGAGAAAACACGGAATGTGAAGTCTTCACAACGTTGTAATTCGCCCATCCTTTCCCACCCTCAATCGAAATGGTTTGCCTCCCGGCGTGTCAGCGCGAGAGATCGTTTCCACGCTGTTTGAAGGCAGAACAGTTGGAAGGACAGCTCAGTGCCCACAATGGATCAATCAATCACGGCACGATGTCAATGATAAATAAATAAATAACAAGTATATAAATTATTTTTTTAAAAATAGATATTTGCATGAGATACCGTTATCACTGCAATCGACAACTGGTGTTACAATGCAGAGAGAGCGTTACACAAACGTGAAGTCTTTAAGTAAGATACTTTATAACATGTATATGAAATGTCCAATTAGAAATTGATTATCCAGAATCTAATTGTTTGGTTTTGAAATTTTATGCCCTGATGTAATCTACTTATTTGTCAAACCAAAGGTCGTGAAGAGGGGGATACCTCTCATAATCTCTACTTGAGAGATACTGGCGACCATCACTTTTGGATTGGCAAGTGCGTCTGACTTTGAAATGTTATGTCCTGATTACAATGATGAGTTGATTCTATATACGCGTATGCACGAAAATACTTTTTATTATTCTTAGCACTTTGTATGTGATTCATTAAGTTCTAGGGAATTTTGACGGTAAGTTTGAGAATTTATGTTGTCAAACAATGGTCAGAAAACCATATATGAATATTTACTCGAATTAATACTCAAAGGTTAAGTCCTCCGTAGAAAATGTCAGACTTGCTTTTGAGGTATCGAAGTGATACGGACATATAAATCAAAATACGCAAAGATACGAGCAATATATTCTGTACTATTTTATTAGACATAACTGCATATAAAATATGAATATTTTAACATATTAAAAACATTTGGTTACCAACGTGCCAGTGAAGAGCAGGGGTTTACGTACCTGCAAAATACACCGGAGGAAAAACACGAAAGAGAAAAAAAAAAAAAGTGTGAGAAACTACGTCTACGGTAGGTAGTGTTTTGGAAAGCAATGAACAAAACTGAACGCCTTGTACAAATAAACCCGCCACAAAGAAAAAATGAAATGAAACCTTTGAGTTTTACGTCCCACGGTTATGTCGGTTAGGCTAAAGGAGACGGTGATGATGAGTAATGAATGAAATGGTGGAATGAAGAAAGTGGGAGGAAACGGGAGAACCCCGAGAAAACCCACGCACACGGTGTTTGTCCACCAGAAAGTTCACTTGGCGGGGGCTGGGATCGAGCCCGGGACCCCAAGCACCAGAGGTGAACGCTCTACCACTGAACCACCGCGGCCTCCCCGCCACAAAGAAACCAAACTCATGATATGAACCAAGGTCCAAGAGAAGTCCGCTAATGATAATTACGCACATAGTTATTAGAGACTGCCCTGAACCGCAATACGAGATGCTACACAAAGAAAACCGTACTGAATTTGTATTTCATAAATGGAAGCAGTTCTATTAAGTAGGTTAGCGTCGTGTTGCAGCATCATCCCTCTTCTTTATCTGCATTAACTTTGGACTCGCTCGACCTTGATAGTTGTAAGTGAGGTGTCATTCCATGAACATTAGCCGTGTTGTGTCGAAAAGTGGTTAGCTTCATTGTCGAACAAAGGATTAACATGAAGTTTCTTGCGAAACTTAGAAGACGCCACTTGAAACATGCTGAATGCTGACCAAGGCACGGAAATACTTGATCTCCAGACAGCAGCATAAACATTCCTCGGAGGGGAAAGAAAGGTGTTAAAGGCAATGATCGTACAGACAGGTCACAGTCTTTAGTCACTAACACAAATATAAGAAAATACGTGAAATGGTAAGAAGAGACTGAAGGCTGATTAACTGTTTAACTATGCGACCAGTGGCTGAACTAATGAACCTGGTGAGGATATCTGTTCACCGGATTATTAATACCATTAAACGTATGGAAAATCTGTGACAAGGCTGTCTCGAAATACCTCTCCGAGAATCAAAAATAGTGCTGTCAAGAATTTTATGCCGACCTATCGGAATCTGTGGTCACTTTCGATGAAATAGATTTTTACTTACAATATAGAAAGAAAGCGGCAATATATGCAGTGAAAGTATAGAAAGTATTAACTCCATCCCCACCCCACCCCAAAAAATGTATGTACGTAAATTACGGTAATGCTGCTTATATTCTTTAAAATGCATTCAATTACAATGTTTGAATGAGTTCCTACTGCAGGACAATAAATAAGCACTACGACATTGAGGTTTTGATCTGACTTCGTGAAAAAATGCTTCGCCTGTGAAAAAATTTGATGGAATCTGCGCCAGGGCAACACACAGGTCAATAAAACTCACGTCTTGTAAGGTGCAATTCTCAGAGCGAGAAAAAAAAAAAAGAAACCAGACCTCCAAGATGAAACACAGAAAACGACTTCCAGTATTATTAGCAATGGTGACAGCAGCAAATTCTCAAGTGTGTGACTGTCGTTGACATCACAAAGGTTTTCGCACAGCTGTCTTAGTTTATGCGCACATCCACCCTTACTAGGGCACCAGCTCCGTAAAGATGCAACACTCTGAGGCCTCGCAAGCTCCGCCCTACCATGAAGCAGAACAGATAGAAATTTCGCTTGCAGCCATCACCTAGCACAAATTGGCTATTGCCTTGTAGTTTCCGCACTTGTTTTCCCTAACACATAAAGATGCTGGTGTTAAGTATTATAAAACAGCACCGTGCTAGTAAAGACGGAAACATATTTTTGGGGGATTTGCGTCGAATCTTACCAAGAAGACACTATAATCATAGGCATAACATTATACTTTTTAAAGATAACCTGACCGACCAATGCAACATCGCCTATAAAATACAATTATTAAAAGTAGTAAAACTTGATTTTCGGTGACAGTCTACAATCTGGGACCATTGCTCTGTAAAATTTCTAGCAGGAATAGGCCTATCTATTTTCACTAAAGAAGAGGGTCACTTACGTAATCAAAATACATGGGGATCTTACCTGTGACATACTTAAAGTAAAAATACGTAATGAAGTGTATACTTCTAACCACTTAACACTGTATAAGGAAACTATGATGAATTATAGTGCTACATGAAGGCAGCGTGTGCTACGTCATGGTGCGTAAGAACAGAAGTGTCCCAAATATTACTCTTTATATTATCCTCGTTTACGCACATATCCACCGTCACTAACGCACCTGTACCTTTTGAACGCAAAATCACAGATTGGTTGCTGTTTCTTGCGTTGTTATTTTATGGCGTATGTCCGCACGCCGTATTTATTTCCATAATGGTTAAGCCCTACTGAGTGAATTTGCAGCTAGGAATGCAACTGAACTCATAAGAAACAAGTAAATACTGGTATACCATTCATTTATGCGTGCTATTCCATTAGGTTTCTCTCTAGCAGCCGGTTCTACCAAATACAAAATTTAAAGGTTTGTCTACTCGAATAATGTCCTACCAAACCGAACTGAACCTAACCTAACCTAACCTTATAAAAAACCTGTAAAAATTTGGTAGAATCATCTTCTCAAACAATGCCATTCCATTTTATGAATGCATACTGGTCAATATTCCGTTAAGGGGGTCTAGTGTCTTTGACACTACTTCTTTCTATTGATTTTCGTTTGATTACATAATATAACGTTATATTAGGATAGGTTAGGTTACGTTAGGTTAGGTTAGGTTAGCTTAGTTTAAGGGGGTCCAGTGTAGTTTTGGACCCCCTTAACGGAACATACTTATAATAATGAAATGAGAAATACTTTTAGCAGAAAATGCACTCTTACCACTATTACATAAAAAACTGACCATTTAAAACACAAACCACCTTGTGATAGGTGGCCACCTGAAATCATTAATGTTACCTTCCTAAATCAGCGCAATAGTAGTAGGCCCATGCGGTAGCACGACCGTACGGAGCAGGAGCATCAGCGGCGATGGGTATACGCATAAATAGGATGTTGGTGGCAAATTTCATACCCATAAAAGAAATATATGTTTTGCGCGTTGCGCAACACTTGTATGATCACTTTCTATACTGCCTTCACATACCATTTCACCTGATTACGGCTTCCTTATGGAGCATCTTTAAAAAGTGCACTTTCAATTCCGTCTTTTCACCTCTTTATACGTATGAGAGGTTTGATCCCTATATGTCTTAATTACCTATATAATCCTAATGTGAAATAAAGTAACACATTTCTTCCGGAAATTCTAAAAATTTATGTACCCACAAGCTAGGATAGCGCCCTACGTGAGTTGGTATTCTCAATTTGTATCGCTGTTTTTATCATTGAACTACTCTAAAAGGGTGCTGGTTTAGTTTGGCACGTACTACATTTTGAAAAATTTACACGTAAAATTCAATACTTTTCATAAAAGACTCTTATAAGGAACACATTTCTCCAGGCGAAAGAAATATATATGACGTAATACAGCTGTATTTTAGGTTTACAAGTAGAGCTACTAGTGTAAAATAATTACAAGTGCTTCACGGATAAAATAAGTGAATGCTTATAAAAGATGACTGTATTATATACTATTTTCTGCATAGTGTACATAAGCTGTATTTTATGTTTAAAATTGGGCGTTACTAATGTGAAACCATGACAGGGGTTATCAAAACTCGTATCATTGCCAAAACTCACTTGTTTAGAGTACTCTCCCATCCCTGACGCGCCTGCTCTTTTCAGACGCGCCCCCGCTATCGAGCGTGCCCTGACTCGGTTAGATAGAGTTCGTGCTTTTCAGTGGCCACATAGCACAGGTTGATTTGTTCTTTGCACTGTGATTTTTATGCCATACATCCGAACACCGTATTTATATGAAAATCGTAAAAGAGATTTATAATTTTTCAAAAATTACTTTTGGCGGGCCCTTGAATTTTATCTAAGGTAAACATTGTAATGTCATGTCGCCCGGTACAAATCTTTTGGAGAATAAGTAAATTAGAGAATTATAAATTTTCAATAATTTTCGGTTATAGTGGTGTGCCGAAAATAAATCTGCACGCGGTAATAGTGTTCTAATTCGTAAGCTTTATCAGTAAAGTATTTGTAGGTCGTTTTAATAAACTTAAGGGAAGTTTATGTAGCATGATTAGTCTCTTACCATCTTCATCATCGACATTTGCTAAAGACGAATGCAAACTTTGACGCAACTCAAGATCTGTGGGCCTGTCCATAGCTTTAGGAAGGGCTTCATGTGCTTGTCTCCATCGAATATCATCGGTTGAATAACTAGAATACAACTTGTACTCATCCATTCCTGCCATGTTCTTCTATGCACAACACAAATAGTTACAGGCGACCTTGAATACCTGAAGACAAGTAGCTACTTTTTTCTTGAATCATGTCATGAAGGACTTAATACCATGATCTTAAATACTAGATGTGAGTATACATTAAATGATTAAGACACGTTTGCATAATTTCCATACACATTACATTAAACAGCTACCACGAAGATATCAACCAATCAGCCTGTGAGCGAAAAACAAATTCTAGCAGTAGCAGAAGAAAACCATTGACAGTATTTTACCTCCTTCTCCTCAGAAGATTCTAAAGTTCTTAAGAGAAAGAAAATAGCTATCAATTCAACCACTAATGTAAGTGAAGAAAAGATGTGCGTAACAACTCTAATAATTATTACCGAACACAATATTGCAATCGTTTATACTAAGTAGTACTGTATGAATCCTTGAATTTTTTGTTTGTGGTATCATCTGGAGTAAATAATAAATGAAATAAAATGCCAATACTTGCTTAACAGTCAAGGAGAAATCATTTAATATATTTTAAAATTCATTTTAAATTACACTTAACTAGTGGTGCTGTTTGTACAACTTTCCGTTTTATTGTAAGCTGATTGGGGATTTCCAGTAAGATACACAATTAGTATTTCAATTTAAAAATAATTGGCAAATATTGATATAAAATATCCCTTAAAATATTCTTCAAACACTTCTAAATATATGGACATATTAAAGGAAAGAACCATCGCCAAAATTCTCACTAAAAAAAAACGAAAATTTATTGGTTCACATCATAGATGTCCTTCAGTTCAATGTATATAGAGTATTACAGGTAGCACATTTTCTGCTATCGAGAGAAAAAATTACCTAGAGTTCCTGCGCGATGTGACGTTACGTGGAAGAGAGCGCGAAATAAATACATTATAATGCAATAGTGCGAGGTGTTGATGCATCAAATTTTTAAAGTGTAGTTTATTGTTGAGACAAAAATGAATAAAAATAATAATAACTGTGCTGTTGTCCAATGTCCCAATTGGGGAAAGAAGACTCTAGATATAATGTATCACCGTTTTCCAAAGAAATTGTCGGTACAACGAGAATGGGTTTCTCGGTGTAAACGTGCGGACAGAATCAATGTAAACAATGCACGTGTATGTTCTATTCATTTCTTACCCGAAGATTATGAGAGAGACTTACAACATGAGCTTCTTGGGCTACCTGTAAGAAAAAAAACTCCGACCTGACGCAATTCCTTCTTTGCACATCCCAAATTGGCATGGAGATGAAAATGTTGTTGAGAGCACTACAGGGGTGTAGCCACGGGGGGGCCCAGCGGGGCCCGGCCCCCCCAAATGAGTTCCTGGCACCCCCACATGAACAGCTTTTAAAACATCATTGTAAGATTACCTCGTTTCAGTCACTTGAAAATAACAAAGTTTACATATAATTAATAATTTACGGCAAAACAGCACAGCATGGAAAAATAATATTTTACTATACCAATCGAAAAATAGTATGGTATTTTCTCCTTATATCAATTGGAAAACAGTATGTTTTTTTTTTTTTTCAGCAGATTACACAGTTTACTGCGATTTATATTTGACACTTTGAAAGCAAACGTTTCAACAATTTGTCATTTTTTGCTGTTGTTCGGAAACGTAGTTATGCGTGCGCACGGAATTCCCCAAAGGAACGGAGGGATTCCCGGACATTCTGTAAAGGAAAGAAGTGTCACACATTGTTAATCCCATGCGCACACGTAGCTGCGTTTTCAAATATGCATTTTTCAATAGAGTAGGTATGACTTTCTAAGTGACGTTTTTAACCGCACTCTCCACGATGTACTGTTTTAAGCTGTTCGCCCCTGAAGTTCATGTTCCCATGCTTTCAACACTCTGTCATTGCTAAATGGGACGGAATTTCCCCCATGTTCACTAGGACTTTTTTGCTTTTTTAAGATGTACTATCACCCGTCCAAGTTCGTCCACGTAGTTACCGTTCACCCTGTATATATAGATATATAAATAGATAAATAAATAATTACATTATTTCGGAAAGTTTCGAACTATAGCCTATATAAATTGAATCATACAGAAGTTATTCGAAGACGCACTAGACACCAGCATGACTAGTGAAGAACCCTGTGGGTATCACAATACAATAAAACTCGGTTTTGAGGCTATCGCAGCATTGCATTTACGTCACATGCTTTTTTGGAGTTAGTTGTTAGTGATCGTAACCACCGCTTTAATATTCCTTTGCGTTCCCACTTGTATCGCTATTTCTGAGAATATTATTTAAAACTTCTGATTCGAATTATACCCACTCTTTTCTTCGAAGAAATTTTGCATGTGAAACAGAAGAAACTTTTTTTAAAAATATTTTTTGACGGAACAATGCACGATTTGCAGACCTAAAGATATTAAAAACCTAATTCGTCGGATATTATTGCGTACTACTTTATTATTATTATTATTATTATTGGATTTGAATATTTCTGAAGAAATCGAGTTTATTCGTATTCTCGCACTAATTTAGGAAAAAAAGAATTTGTATAGTGGTAAACTGAAGTCCGAAGTCCAAAGAAGATGCTCGAAAGCTTGTTTACAAACGAGATGTCCCTGCTCCTTCACGTGTGCAGCCACTTCGAATCTGTGGTCGACGAGGAACAGAACTCTGCATCGTTAACACTGGCGAACTTAAAATTCACGAAGTACCCTGTATCTCGGAAGAAGAGGTCGATGTTATTCTTTAAATCCTGTTTTAACTGCATCTCCCGCAGTACTTTCTCCTTGCCAATCGCCAGTGACTTAAAATGATGGGTGTGATTTCCTTGGGGAGTTTTAAAGAATTAGGATTGGTTGATTGAAAAACCTTATGGTGATAAAAGATTATTACGAGTTTACCAGTTTCTAATACTTTGATTTGTTGGCGAAAAACGCTACAAATATATTCACAATAATATAAGCATTTTGTAAAGGTTCTACCATTAAAAATA
Organism: Thermobia domestica; assembly: GCF_964235325.1. Taxonomy (NCBI): domain Eukaryota; kingdom Metazoa; phylum Arthropoda; class Insecta; order Zygentoma; family Lepismatidae; genus Thermobia; species Thermobia domestica. Next base: position 136,472,793 of record NC_137465.1, on the reverse strand, counting down.
GTTTTTTTTTATTGTAATAACCCCTAAAATAATCAAAATAATGAAAATACAAAGATAAAAAAGTGTTACGTAACAAAGGGGAGGGGTTTGGCCTTGCGTTACGAAATGTGACAAGCAGGAGGGAGGGGGGTAAAAATTGGTTAAAAATAGCGTTACGTAATATGTGGACGACCCCTAGAACAGGAAATGAGACATAGATGTTAATAAAATAATTATGTTTTTTTATTTAGTCATGAATAATAAATAATTATTTTTGTCAGAAATCTTAAAGAAAATAAGTGAAATTTTAAAGAAAATCAGCCTTATGTAGATAGGTTCTGTGTACAAGGGCTTAAACTAAACTAGTTATGCACAAAGGTATATTCCGGGTCTGGTAAGCTATTTGGTCCGGGACAGTAAGTATTGGTTAAACATAATAAAAACTACCTGGAATATAATTTATGCACAAAAAGTAAATAATAATAATAATAATAATAATAAGAAGAAGAAGAAGAAGAAGAAGAAGAAGAAGCTAGAAACCAAAATTTGCCGGTTTTTTCATACCTCAAAAACACTAGTTGCAACATAATTTCTTTTGGCTTTGTAGCTGCCCCCCCTCAAAAACGACGGGCCCCTCCGACATAAACCTGCTGGCTACACCCCTGGAGCACTAGTGCAACGAACAAAAGTAAACAGGTAAGAGAAAAAAAATATTTTTAAATGTACATAATTTAAAAGATCTAAATACCTTGAGCCTGGGCGCCGATTCTGGGAACGGGAGATAAAGTATGGGCCCCAAGTTTGCTTGTTCCTTCCGAAACTGGATATATTTGCTTGTATTTAACATATCTCCTTGAAAATCCTCCGCTCCCCAACAACCAAATCCGGGCTCGACTCCCGGCGGAAGCTCGTGTGGTTCAGATTCCACGTTAATCAATAGGTTCTGTCTCATATAGCCTTGCTGCTGAAAGGGACGTTAAAATCAAAATCAACTCAACAACAATAATTTTACAGAATTCGGCGCCCTTGGCTAGGGCTTCATTCCGTATCGGTCTGCATCAACGCAATGCAAAATTCACTTTTTAATTTGCGATATTTGATATCAGATCTGATTTTACGCTATGAGTCACTGATGCATATTTTGAGTTCGCGATCATTTTGGCTATATTGAACTGATACACAAATTGCCGTTTGCGACCTGTAGCAGTAGCTCGGCATTATTTTAATTTTTAATTTTATTTATTTATTTATTTTTACAAAACAGACTCACCATCAAAAGTTCTTAACACATATTTTGCGTTGCGTTGTGGTCAGAAATTTTTGCGAAGACTGATTCGAATTGGTGGAAACAGTCCAGATAGGGGTTTCTCAAACTTTTTCACAGGCGTACCGCCAAAACATAATTATTATACTACCATAAGCCATATGTGCCACCGAAAGCGGCTCACGTACCAAATGTTGTACGCGCACCACAGTTTGAGAAACCTTTATGTAGACTAAAGTTTTGACACATACGTAATTAGGAGGCACGTAAAGTCGAAAATATATTCCACTCTTTATCAAGGTGTGTTTTAATACTGTGTTCTAATAGGCCTATAATAAATCAGTAATATATTTAATATAGAGATTATAAGTAATACAAATGAAATTATGTCATTATATTGGACAGAAAGCATTACCAAAGTTGCATATTAAAAAACAATAACTGTGTGATATTTCTAATTCCGGGGGGTGCGGTGGCTCAGTAGTACAGCGTTCACCTCTGGTGCTTGGGGTCCCGGGTTTGATCCCAGCCCCCGTCAAGTGAACTTTGTGGTGGACAAACACCGTGTGCATGGGTTTCCTCGGGGTTCTCCCGTTTCCTCCCACTCTTCATTCCACCATTTCATTTATTACTGATCATCACCGTTTCCTTTAGCCTCACCGGCATAACCGTGGAACGTAAAACTCAATGATTTAATTTCATTTCATTTTTCTAATTCCGAACGCTGGATATAGAAAATACGTATTTCCCTGTTCTTTTTTAAAATTGTATTTTAATGTTACTCTTGATCGTGAATAAATGGGAATCTAGAGTTGTCCTGGACGAGATCCACACGAAACCTGGATTGAACAGCTATCGCACGCATCATGAGTTTTTTTTTTTTTTAATTTATTTATGGGGGAGATGTAGGCTATATGTAATTAGCCAAAGCAAACATTGCGTGAATGCGATTAAAAAGTCTGGAGTGAGGACTCGACTGTCCACGCATCGATGCTGTCTGTATACGTAGGCCATACGAAAAAAATCGAGCTTGAATGAAAAATTGAGGAATCAGACCATTTTTTTTTTCGGTAGTTGTAATTTTAAAAGCACGGAGTGTAAAGCATATAGACCTCCAAGTAAATTAAGGACGTCATGAATGCATACTGGTATTTTGTGAGCCCGGTATCCTGCTATGGTAATATTGTATTTTAACTGCAGTAGCGTAAATTGCAACTTTTCCTGCGGCGTGAACATTCCCCCGCCGAAGAAAATTTGAAGTTGGTCCCCTAGGAAAATATAAAATTTGGGCCTACCTAGATTTTAAAAGCTCAATAAACATTGTAATTAGTTATAAGTGCCCAAGTTCGTATTTTACTGAAGTAGAGCCCATATTGCATTTATGCTTTACTTAGAAACGTATATTGGGGAAGCAGCAGCATCCTAAATTATTTTAAGTTCTTTTGGAAATAGCATGATAGGCGCATCCCATCTTTTACTAGTTCATTTGACGAAACAATATTTGACACAAATATATATTATTTCTGGGGGACCCTAATGGTAACCAATTTACTGAAATTGACCCAAAACATGTTTTCTTTACCTTTTTTCCTTCGTTTCGAAAGATTTTTTTTTTTTTTTTTTTTTTTTTTTTACTTGGATGTGATAAATGTATTCCATGCTTCATTTGCACCTTAATGTTCGTATTCTATCATATGGAGTAAGAAAGTTTAATAATGAAGTGAACCCCTCGAACGAAAGGAAGCTTAAATAGGGTCAATTAGGAGCCCCCCCCCTACACACACACAAGTTATGACACTGTTCCACTGTATAATTGTTAATGCACAACCTGAAATGCAAATCTTAAAACACATTATTTTCTTTTTTAGGGCTCGAATGATGGTGGACAGAGAAATGAAGTAAGGAACTTAAGGAAAAGAGCAATTTCTAATCTTGAGACACTATCCCCGAAGAAGAGAAGACTTGAGAAGACAACAAATACAGAAACTTCAATGGATGTAGAGAAAGATCTAGAAATCCAGCGTTTGAAAGACAAAATTGAAATGCTACAGAGGGAAAATGCAGCTAAAGAAGATGCTCTGAAGAAATGTGACATTGCGTTAAAGCAGGCCAGAGCCACAGCAAATAGAATGCGTTTAAAGCGTAGGACTATCCCATCATGTTCCAAGAGCATAGTTTTTAGAGACGTTGAGAAGATTCTGTCGAAATGTTTTACTCCTGGGCAGATAAAATGTTTAGTAACAGGGAAGAAGAGTGTACGATGGAGCGCAGAAGATATTGCCACAGCTTTGGCTTAAAGAGCTCTGTCACCAAAAGCTTACGCTTACCTCCGGAGAAAGAAAACTCCTCTGCCATGTCGTGCTACACTTCAGAAGTGGGTCAAAAGTTTTAAATGCAGTCCAGGTATTCTTGAGGAAGTTTTATGTTTATTAAAGGCCAAGGCAGCTAGGTTCACTTACCTGGAGAAATTAACAGTTTTGTCATTTGATGAAATGCATTTAGATGAACGGATTTGCTATGATTCCACCGACGATAGAATTCTTGGTCCTTATAGTAATGCACAAGTAGTTATGATCCGTGGTTTATGCAGCAAATGGAAGCAACCAATATTCTTTGACTTCGATACATCAATGACTAGCAGTTTGTTACAAAGAATTATATGCAAAGTGGAAAACGCAGGATTGAAGGTGGCTGCTGTAACATGTGACATGGGAGGAAAAAACTCAAAAGTTTTGAAAGAATTGGGAATTAGTACGTCAAAAACCTTTTTCACGAACCCAGCAGACGAGACTAGGAAGGTCTTCTTCTTCTGTGATGTCCCTCATCTACTCAAACTTCTCAGAAACTATTTACTCGATGAGGGAATAACTCTTTCAGATGGGACTAAAATATCACGAAAGATGATTGAAGATCTAATAATTAACCAGGAAGGTGATCTGTCGATTTCCCATCATATATCTGAAGCCCACTTAAATGTACGAGGACGAGCACGTCAAAATGTAAGGATGGCTGCACAATTATTTTCGCATCGCACGGCTCAGTTACTAAAGTACCTTTTGCACAAGGATAAGGAAAGTCAGTTTGTTGAATTGGTAAATGATGTATTTGATGTTTTAAATTCAAGGATCCCAAAGGATGAAAAATCGCCTTTGCGGAGTGGATTTGGTATAAATTTAAAGAATCAAGAAAATACTTTGCGGATATTTTTGGATGTTTGTTCCAACATGAGGATCGGAAACAGAAAGAGTTTGTTACCTTTCCAGAAAGGATTCATAATTTCAATCAAATCGCTTTTAGGGCTTTTTAAAGAAATGCAAAGTGAGAAACTGACATATATTTTAACGTCAAAATTAAATCAAGATTGTTTGGAGATTTTTTTTTTCACGAATTAGAGGACTTGGAATCTTTTATAATAATCCTACTGCTTTTGAATTCCGGAATAGGCTCAGACTTTTAATTTTAACACGAAATTCCAGTGATATACCCCTATCAAGAAGAACTTCAGTGTGCGAAGATGTTCCTGCCTCTAGTAATGTTTCTGAGCTAGAAGAAGACACGGAAGAAAACTTTTTAAATTTCGTTACAAGCGAACTATGCATTGACGTAGTAGACGAAGCTTCATCTGAATAAGTGCAGGAGGATATAGAAGTTGAATTGCTGAGTGAGGAAAACTGCGCAGATCACATCAACAACAATGAGGATGTCCCATCAGATGCTGTAAAATACCTTGCTGGATATATTGCTTTTAAGTGTCGTAGCATTGACAATTCGTTGGGTACGCCGGGAGAAACGTCGATAAACGAACATAGAGACTGGATAAGTATTATCTCCCGGAAGGGACTTACAGTTCCATCAACGAAGTGGCTTCAAAAGATCTTAGATTTTGAGATAATATTCGCTGCTTTTCACCGCTCTAACATTTCGTTCAGAAATAGGTTCAAAATATCCCGAACTAAACCCAAAAATAATAGAAACATATGTAAGAACAAGGACATTTATCCGTGTGCGGCATCTCAACCAAAAACATAAAGCCCAAGTAATGAAGAAATCCAATACGAAGAAAAACAAACAATGGGTTTCAGCTTCTGTAAGTTTTTCCGGAGACTACAATTAGATCCGCCACTAACACTCCCTATCAGTACTCAAAATACAATAAAGGTAAGTGTATCATAATATTAATATATACTGTATTTATTACATGTATAACAATTTAACTTGCTTATTTGTAGTGTTAGAATTAATATTTTTCTCTCTATGTTGTTTGAAAAAAAAAAAAGAAGAAGAAGCATACGAAATTATTAATAAAACACGCTCTGAGCATACGAAAAGTATATGCTAAAAACAGACGACGCGACTTCCTCTCTTCCACGTGACGTCACACTCCCAGCGACCAATCCAGTTCGAATCGCATATTTAGCAGCCCCTGCTTCAGTCGACGTCTGCCTTTGTCCAGCATAGATAACACTGTTCAACAACGAAAATGTAAATTGAACAAAATCAGCTAATTCTTATTGATTTTGTGGTGCTGATCACGAATTTGAAAGTTATTTTCGAATATTAGCTCTACTTTTCGTTTTACAGGCATGTCTAATAATAACGCTTTAAAAATAAATATATTCGCTTCGTTTGGGGTAAAATGTTACTGATCCGGCAACACTGGAGAAACTATATGAACGCTTGGTTTCATTGTGTTATCTCAGTAGTGTTCTGCTATTGTTAGAAAAGACAGGTTTAGTGCAGTTATCAGCGTTTTGTGTGTGACGTTTGTGCAGTGCAGGACATAAAAATACAACTACAAGTACGCAAAAATACTGGCATTTCAAATGTATATTTTTAGATAGTTGTCGGAACTATTTCAAGTGGCATTTTGAGGATTTCAATAAACAAAAATGCCGCGAAATTGTGTAAACAGTGCGGATAGCTTCTGCTACGTGTGTGGGGAAGTGACATTTTCCTCACAAAAGCAGACTATAACACCACTAATAAGAAAAGCCTATCAATATTACTTTGGTTGTAAAATTGGAGATCAAGATAAATCTTGGACACCCCACATTGTGTGTAACACTTGTGCCAGCAATCTAAGAAATTGGATTAATGGGAAGGGGCGCTCAATTCCTTTTGCAGTGCCCATGATTTGGAGAGAGCCAAGCGACCACATCAGAGACTGTTATTTTTGTATGGTTCCTTCCGTCAAGAAGGGAATTTCCACGAAGAAGAAGCGGGCCTTGATCTATCCTAACATTCCTTCTGCAATGCGCCCTGTTCCACATGGAGAATAACTACCTGTTCCTGACCCACCTAAAGAATACGATCTTTTTTCTGATGATGATCAAGAAGTTGAAGCTCCTGAATCAAGTACTTCGAAGGACCCTACGTTTGTTGTAGAAGAACCTCCATGTGAACCACATAGACTTACTCAAGAGGAACGAAGTGATCTAATCAGAGACTTGGACCTCTCGAAAAGCAAAGCCGAAATTTTAGCGTCACGCTTAAAGCAATGGAATTTATTGCAGGAAAAAGTAAATATTTCAGTGTATCGGAATAGGGAGAAGATGTTCACTTCATTTTTTACTATGGAAGACACACTTGTGGCATGTACAGATGTAAATGGTCTCATGAAGGCACTTAAAATTAATTACGAACCTACGGCGTGGCGGCTCTTTATAGATTCGTCCAAGGTGAGTTTAAAGGCAGTGCTTTTACATATTGGAAATGAACTTCCTTCAATTCCTGTAGATTACGCAGTTCATATGAAGGAATCTTATGAAAACTTGAAACGTTTACTTCAAGCCATTAAATATTACGATTTTCAGTGGCTCATTTGTGGTGGCCTTAAAGTAATAGCACTGTTGCTAGGTATGCAGTTAGGGTTTACAAAGTTTTGTTTTGCTTTATATGTGAATGGAACAGTAGAGATCGTGGATCTCATTACCGCAAAAGTGATTGGAGTACCAGAGAAACTCTTCAGTCGGGAGTGAAAAATGTGCAGCATAAACCACTGGTAGATCGTAACCGAATTTTGATTCCCCCTCTACATATTAAATTAGGTCTTATGAAAAGTTTTGTTTAGAGCATGAGCCAAGAGGAAGAGGCCTATAAGTACCTAAGAGGACAATTCCCTCGATTAAGTGATGCCAAAGTTAAAGAGGGTGTTTTCATAGGGCCACAGATTAGGCAACTATTCAAAGATCACAAGTTCGACGAAATCCTCCAAGGTGAGGAGAAAGCTGCGTGGGAAAGCTTGAAGAGTGTTTGTTCACAGTTCTTGGGAAGACACCGAGCAACAAATTACAAACAATTGGTAGCAAAGTTGTTACTGTGCTACGAAAATCTTGGTTGCAATATGTCTCTGAAACTCCACTTTCTTCATTCACATCTGGACTTCTTCCCCGAAGATTGTGGAGCAGTAAGTGACGAACATGGTGAGCGTTTCCATCAAGATATTGCAGCCATGGAGAAGAGATATGAGGGAAAGTGGAGTTCTAACATACCCACACAGCAATGAAATATTTTCAAAACGTTTCTAAAACGTGCCATCATTTTCCTTCAGAAAATGTATCCTACTTCCCTTAAGGAAATATATTCCATATGTTGTTGAAAACATTTTCCACATAATACTGAAAATATTCTCTGAATACACTCAAAAACGTTGTAGAAATATTTTATACGCCGTTAGAAAAGTTTTCCTAAAAATGTTTCCTGTACGATTTCCAAACATTACTGAAAATGTATTTGAAACGTTTTATACAATGTTAACGGAATGGTTTTTAAAACGTTTCTCATGGAATATTTTAAAATTATTTACCAATAACGCAGACAATATTTTCCTACATATGCCAAAATATTTTCTTTACATGACAAAATATATATTTAGTGAATATTTTTTGTACATCACAGAAAATATTTAAAGAATAGTTTCTGTGCATGACAAAATATTTAGGGAATATTTTGCGTACATGACAAAATATTTACAGAATATTTTCTGTACATGATAAAACCCAAAGCCCATAGGCCAATTCGGTTACTACTGCAGATACGAAAACAAGGTAAGATACAGAAGGAAATTTTTAACCCTATAATACCCCGCGTTACATATATGTAACATTGGGATTTTACTTCTTTATATTGAATACAATGATGGTTTGCTGCTAATGCCCACTGTGACACATCTGTAACAGTACGCTCAACAGCACCTAATGGATTATTGCTGTACTTCTTGTCATTTTGTCCTCCCAGAAGTACTTAAAAGCATATTTTTTTGATTCTATGATATCACACTCTGGGTATTATAGGGTTAAAATGCAGCAAGTTTTGTTTTTATATTAGTATACCGCCCAATAGTAACGAAAAGTACAACGCTGCCACTGTTGGACAACACCGAATGAAAGAAAGTGTGGTTTGAAATTATTTGAACCAAAGGGAACGGAAAGACACAATGAAAAATATAGTGCAAGACCCAATTTCGCGTCCTTCGTATCTGCTCCCCCCCCCCCCCAACACCGTGGTTGCTACGCCTCTGGCGTGGATGTTGCATTTGCATGTTTATCCTTCACTGTGTCTCCTTTCAATTCTTGTCGGTGTAGCTAATTTCAAACCACACATTCTTTCATTCGTGTAGCCCGACATGATGTATGGTAACACATTTTCTCTATTGACCGGTACACTAGTACAAAAACAAAAGTGTTGCTGAAATTTAAAAGAGTCCTTACATATCTTACCGTGTTTCCATACCTGCAATAGTAACTGAGTTGGCCTATGGGCTCCGGACTTTTGCGTCACTCTGCATATACGGTATAACGGCTTCTTGCTGGGAACAAATAGTGGGTTGAAAACAAGGCGGCCAGGCTGTGACATAGCAGCTGGAAGAAAACATAAGATTCTTCTGTACAATTTTACCTGCTTAGACGTCTTTGCCTCACTCTGTCTTCATGACGAGGAACCATTGCGGCCCACAGACTCAGACCAAAAAAAAAAAAAAAATAAATAAAAACAAAATAAAAATAAAATACTACTACTACTACTACTACTACTACTACTAATAATAATAATAATAATAATAATAATAATAATAAAGTGTAAATTATAACTACAATGTAAACAGTGTAATGTAATAAACAGTGTAATGTAATAAACAGTGTAATGTCAACTTGCTCTCATAATTTTAAGCATTTTTTTTTTAACTCAAAATCTTATTTACACACAAAATGTTTCTGGGTGTTTCACTGGTACTACTGGTATGTGGTCACGCCATGCATATATGTTGGGGTGTCTTATGTGACTTACGACATTCAAACTGCACATCAGTGTGTTCACAATCGTCGCCTGCCAGTTTTGAAAGCGGCTGTATTGGATTTTTTTTTTTTTTAATACGAAAAGGATTGAAGTTTAGACATCCATTTCAAGAAACAATTGTTGGCAATCCTTTTCCTATCTTAAAAATAATAAATCCAATATAGCCGCTTTGTAAACTGGCACGCGATGATTGTGAAGGCTCTAATTTGCAGTCTGAACCTCGCAACATCACATAAGACACCCCAACATACATAGACGGCGTGGCCACATACCAGTAGTAGCAGTGGAACACCCAGAAGCATTCTGTGTGTAAAAAAGATTTTGAGTTAATAATAATAATAATAATAAAAGCAGCTTAAAATTATGAGAGCAAGCTAACATTATGTAGTTATAATTTACACTGTACACTATAATAAATATACATCTATATAAGTTTATATCGGTTAGTAGTTAAATAAAAATATAAATGTACACTATTCTGGCTTTATTTATTTAAATTCTCTTCAGCAGAATCTTCATGGTGCTCGTATTAAGAACAATCTTCTCAAATATCAGAAATTCACATTTCAACTTGTAAACATTTGTTCTAGAAAATTATGTCACTGACACTAATTAAAAAAAATCAACAACAATATTTATGTGTTGCTGAAAATATGTTCTACAAATCTACGGCGCATGGGGAATAGATCTTTTCACGAAATGTCACTTTTTGCAACTTTCAAGAAATACTACATTGTTGAATAACCAGAAAACGTATTTGCTTCTTTATAATGTCACTTTTGATTACCACAACTAACTATAAATTCGACGCTGCGAATTGTCAGTTAAAGTTCTGTGGAACTGCAGCTGAATTCTTAACTGATCTTCTTGTTCGTCTCTGTATGGCATGTTGAAGCCAAATCCCAATAATCTACGCGATCTCATCGTTAGTTACGTTTGTCTTGTGTTACACAGTTTCTGAAAATAAAAATAATAGGCAGCGTTTAATAACATAATAACAGCAGGGAATGATTAAAGATCAATTATTACATCTTAAACTTACAAAAATATTTAAAATGTTTGTGTAGGACCTACAACAGCTTGTGAAGACAATATTGTGTTACAAAAGTAACATCCTGAAGAAAATGTAAATGGCAAGGAAGACAACAGCTACAGCTGAAAGTGACATACCTTAGACTGTAGCTTAATTACGGACGTTGTAACATGTTGAAGCGGTCACACATTTATTTTTAAAAAGTATAGCATTTATAAATATTAAACCTAATATTAAAAAAAAAATATAATAATTTGAAAACATGTGGCAGCATTTGAGTTGATGAAGAACTAGCGTCTCATTCCGAATGCTCTGATCTCAAATCTGGACCCGATCATCCTTTTTCCCTCAGTCGTACCAGGTGAATGCCGAGGTGGTTACTAAGGCCTTGATGACCGCTACCTTGCTTGATTTCTTTCCCCACGGAGCAGGCCATACATATTATTTTGCCTTATACAAATGAATAATTTTGATAACGTTGCATTGCAAAGAATACAAAAAATCGCGAATATAGGAATGAATCATGAAATGCTCAAGAAAACTACCAACATGACAGAACAATTCAGTAAAAGGGTGAAATGATAGGTAAGGGGAAAAAACAAGGAATGTCCATGTGTGTGCTTTATTGGGTACTTTGTCCTATGTGATGGTGACTTTTGGTACTATTTGCCTGTATATATATATGCATCCGTAGATGTAAAAATATCTATGTAAAAACAGGCAAAAGATTTGATTAAGCCTATGCCTTTTTACGAGATTTTCGATATTAAAACACCGTTTTCTCAAAAATACAATTTTGTGACATTCCTTCTATTTTCCCCTTACCCTTCAAATATACTCTATACATGTTCAACTCTCTCTTCCACGGATACTTAAGTGGAACGTGTCACTTGAAGATGGGAAAATTACGCATTTTGCTAAAATAAGGATTTTCAAAGTGTTTTAAATGTTATAACAGCGCTTGTAGTACATGCTTTTGGGAAATAAAGTTTACAGGAAGATGATCCTGAGAAGTATTCATGGCACAATAGTATGTATTTAAAGCGAAGAAAAAATAAAAAGGGCGCCAGAAAGTTTTTTTTTTTTACAAGACTTTAAACATAGTGTATCCCTCTTCAAATGACAACTTCTATGATTCTTTCCACTCTGAATCTAAGGTACGGCTTTTTTAATGCATTCAGTGCATTCAGAACTTTATAAAGGTCTTACGTTGAAAAAAATGGAATCTTTAAGTTTAACGTCCCACGATTATGCGGTTAGGCTAAAGGAGATGATGATAATGCGAAATGAGTGAAATGGTGGAATGAAGAAAGTGGAAGGAAACGGGAGAACCCCGAGAAAACCCACGAGCACGGTATTTGTCACCACAAAGTCCACACGGCGCGAGCTGGGATCGAACCAGGGACCCCAAGCACTGGAAGTGAACGCTCTACCACTGAGCCACCGCGCCCCCGGGTCTTACGTTGAATGTTGTATATCTTAGCGCGAAAGCAACTAATTCGCCCAAGGAAAGTCCAAAATCTAATAAGAACCACTTCCAATCACTTGATCACCTTAATTGCACCAATAATATACCAACGAAAAGCTCAAAAACCCGAGTGGGTTTTTCCGGGCTGGGCCCAATTGGGCAAACCCTGAACACAATACAATACACACACACACACACACACACACACATATATATATATATATATATATATATATATATATATATATATATATATATATATATATATATATATATATATATATATATATATATACGCCAATCGCAAAAGAATAATTGTAATCTTTCGGCAAATCTATTCTGATGGCCCCCTTTAATTTTATATATGCCAGGTGAAATATTTACATGTCGCCTGCCGCAAACCATTTAAGAGAAAATAAGAAAATTAGCGAAAGAATTATAATTTTTCAACAATTATTTCGAGCGGCACGCCAATAGTAAACCTGCAGGCAGAATTAGGTAATACTCAAGCAGACTGTTTTACCAAATTTTGACGCATTTCTTGCATCTTCCGGTTTCTTTTTGCAGAACATGCACTAAACGAAAAGAAATCCTTAAGTTTAATATCCCACGGTCATGTCGGTTAGGCTAAAGGAGACGGTGATAATGAGAAATGAAGAAAGTGGGAGGAAACGGGAGAACCCCGAGAAAACCCACGAGAAAGTCCACACGGCACGAGCTGGGATCGAACCAGGGACCCCAAGCACCGGAGGTGAACGCTCTATCACTGAGCAACCGCGCCCCCCTATGTACTAAATGAGGAGCTCTAAAAGAAAAAGCGAAACAACTTCTGTTAGGTGGCCAGTAAAAAAGCACGCATGCTATCTGAGTCAGAGCAGAAGCACAGCAGGGGGGTCGAGCGACAGCGTAGCGAGCAGGCACGTCAGCGACAAGGCAGGGGGGTACGCATAAACGAGGATGGTGCAAAAAAATTTACAATATTTGTAATTATTCTTATCTTCAAAAACACAATTTCGATCCTAAAAAAAAAAAAAAAACCTTTCACAGCTAATACACGAGTGTTACACCGCCTTTCTTTCTTACCTTTACGACAGAAAATAGTGTATGTATGGCTATTGCCTCTGTTCTGAATTTTTCTTCTTGAATAAATCTTTTCCACACTTTCCGCAGTTGATTTTACGCCTTTCACCATACCATGACTCTGTAGAAACTTTATAATCCTTCTCTCTTTATTACACAATTCTTTTTTTTAAAAAAGAAAAAGTTTACATTACGGCCATCGCAGATGTTCACAACTGACGTATGAACCGGAAATTCCCGCCGCTTACTTCTACCCTATTTGCATTCAAAATCCATTTCAATAAGCTGTGCAATGATAGAAATAACTTACATTAACACTCTCATTCCTTCACGAAAAATATTTCACATCATATTTTATCTATAAATTTTGTTCTCGGCGTAAACGTCTGCTCGAGAGAACCCAAGAATCATTATAACCCAGTGGTGTATTTAAGGGGGGCTTCCGGGCTTAAGCCCCTTGAAATTGTACTTACTATATTAAAGTAAATTAATTATCTTGGAGAACAAAGTTAGCCAAGCCCTTCTCCCGTGAAAAAAAATTCGTAAATACGTCATTAAAATGGTAATATACGCGCAATTATCCCGTCACCAAAATAGAAATGTACGTGCCTACTCCCTTCGGAAGCATCCCCTCGGCCCCCCGCCTTCACCCTCCCTGACTCGGTTAGATGGCATTCGTGCTTTTTAGTAGCCCCGTAACACAGATTGGTTTGTATTGTTTGGGCTTCTTATCCACACATCAGGAATCAGTATAAATACGCAAATCGTAAAAGAATTGTAATTTTTCGACAATTAATTCTGACGGTCCCCTTGAATTTATAAGTGAAAAATTTATACGTCGCTTGGCGAAAATCATTAAATAGACAACAAGAAGGAAAGTAGCGAAAGAATTATATTTCACTAAGTATTTCGAGCAGTGCTTCTTCCAGACTTGTCTTTGGGAGGGCAGTGGCTCCCCGGAGCAGACCAAAATAATACGTTTATAATAATAACTAGAATAGCACGAGCAATGCCCCCGGAACATTACTTTTGAAAGAAACACTGCTTTCGAGTGGCACACCAGAAGTAAAACTGCACGCAGAATTATTATAACCTGTCATAAAAATATAATGTACGCATTTTTTTAAACTCTTTACTTTGAGCAAGGCAGTGATATTATGTCAGTACATAGTATTGCCGAATGAGCATTAGCGAGTGAAGGCGGGTTAGAGCCCCACAAGGCACGTTGTTTTCTCTTTACTTCTTGCAGTAGCGTAGCCAGGATGTGTGTTTGGGGGGGGGCAAGTGCTGTTATGGGTATAAATAGAGAAATTACAAACATGAAAATATATAAACATAAAAATATATTAAAAAATTACAAACATCAAGGTCCAAAGTACATGTTCGGACCTGTTTGGGGGGGCCCGGCTCCTCTGCCCCCCCCTTCCCTACGCCACTGCCTTCTTGGGAACTGTAACTGCAGAAACCGGTTCAGATCAATTGGTCATTGTCACTGCCTTGACTAAAGTAAAGACTTGCCCGCATATTTTCCCTTTTGAAGCATCCCCTCGCTCCTGCTGACCTCCAACTTCGCAATGCTCTGACTCAGACAGTATTGGTGCGGGAAGGTTCTAGAACACAGGTCCCCCATATAGGTTAATAGATGTTTCTTTTCTGTACCAAAGTAAAATATTTAATTCACATAGTATTGCCGAGCGAGCGTTAGCAAGTGAAGGCGGGTTAGAGCCCCACAGGGCACGTTGATTTCTGTCTTTATTACAGATAAATGGGAAGAGGAACCTGTGTTCTACATCCCTGCCTATTGGTGCTTTTTAGTGGCCACGTAGTACAGGCTGATTTATATTTTTTGCACTGTAGTTTTTACGTCATACATCCGGCAACGTATATATAGACGCAAATCATAAAAGAATAACTATACTTTTTCGACAGTTACTTCTGACGCTTCTTTTGAATTTTATCTATTCCATGTGACGTATTTCAAATCGCCTAGCGCAAATCTTTAGGAGACAATAAGGCTTGTGTATAGCCCGCTCCCCCCAGTTCTTTGTCACCGGAACTGGAAGAGTCAGTACTACTACTACTTATATCGAGAACAGAACCAAACCAACCCCTGCGGGGCTTCAAACCCGTTCCTACTACTATTGGTACTAACTACCACCGCCACTACTACTATTGCTACTAACTACTACTACTACTGCTACTATTACTACTACCGCTACTAAAGCTACTACTACTACTTATACTAAAGCTTCCTTACCGCAAGATTTACATCTTAAATCTTTATAACATGCGATTCCGATTCATTATGAACTAGTATGAATCGTTAGAATCACTATGATTCGTTAAAATCACTGGGGGGAGCGGGCTATACTAAATCCGACAGTAAAAAGAAAATTATTAAAAGAATCTATTTTTTAGCAATTATTTCGACTGGTGAGCCAAAAGTAAACCTTCACGGTATTTTATGTATAGAGATGAAAATAGAAATCTAGCATCCCATACCTTTAATTATTTGTAAACATAAATTTCTCGATAATACATAGTATACATGAGAACCCCCTGATCTGCGTTTCTTCTGTGTTCTATTACCATTTCTACATGAAATACCATAAATTTTCTACGTAGTGCAATATAAGAAGTACCCATGTGCACAAGACATGCGATATGCGTTAAATCCCCCCCTCCACACACACATAGTCATAGATAAAGTACAAGGGCACTACACATGCAGATATAAAGTACAGGTACGTTCTTTTTTTATTTTCGTATCAGTCGATAAGTAAATAAAAGTCGCTTTGTTACCCCCTTTGTAAGTTCGTACATACTCAATGAATAATCCCTAAAAGTATGAGCGTCCTGCTTATTCGGGAACTGATGCAGCTTCATGTATACTATACAGACACTCAATCACTTATACAGACAATAAAACTAAATTATTTTATGTAATCGTTATACTTACCGACTTTTCTTGTCTTTCTTTCTTTTTCTTCACTATTAACAGTGTTGAGGTGTGCCTCCGACTTCGGAAAAGTCTTCTTTTAGGCTATGTGTTGTGTTTGGTAGTTAAACTCAGCTGATTATTTCCGTAAGTTCCAGTTAAAGTTCCAGTTAAATCTTCTTCAGTTAAAGGAATATTACGAGGAATATACATAATCATCGTCTTCAGTTTACTTTTTCTATATAAAGATATCTTCTTCAACATGACTGAATATAGTGAGATTTATTTTATTTTATTTATTTATTTTTTAAATATTCCTTCTTCTCTTGACTTGTGAATTCAACATAGCGCGCAAGGAATGCTGGTACCTTTGATAAACAAATGACGGTTGATGTAGCGATGCTAATTAGCAATCTCACACACTGGATATCATAAATTTCAAATTTTTAACAAATATATTTCTTTGGTGCTGCTATAATTAGTATAATGATTGGTAATAATGCTACTACGATACTCTCGTGAGAGAATTTATTCAACATTCGATAAAATATTCTGGAAATAATTCTAAAATATTGCATGAAAATATTTCATTTAAGTTACAGGAAAAGATAACAAACACATTTCCATACAAAATTAATAGGAGTTTTAAAAATATTTCTTATTTAAAATATTTCTTAAAAATATTTTAAAAATTATATTTCATATGTTTTCTTGTAACAATAGAAAAGAATGTAAATGACATGTTGGAAAACATTTTATTCTGTTTATAGGCCTATTCTGTTTCCTTTATCATGTATGTAAAACATTTTTTGTGTTACTTAGAAAACATTTTCTCTCTCAACTAGGGGTAAAAGTACGGGGGGACGCCGCCCCCACCTCGAGAAAATATATACGGCGTCTACCCAGTTCCTAAAAAAAAAATTACAATGGGCAAAGATAGGCAGGGTGAACGGCGTGACGTCATCCGCTACCTACCGTCCCCCAACCTTTTCAGATCCACTTTTACCCCTGCTCTCAACATTGAAAACATATTACATTACATTCAACACAATATTTCTATTACAATTTGTGACAATTTTCCATACATTATTTTCCTACTAACGTTCTAAAAATGCACATCCTGTTCAGTGGCATATTTATGATTTTGTTTCGTGGAGGGAATCTTTGCTAACTTTATTCCTGAAAATGTGAAAATTGTGCAGGATATTTCATTTACTTTAATATAGTAAAACAATTTCGGGGGAGGATTAAGCCCGGAAAGCTTATTTAACGCCACTGCTTCCCGTAGTTAATTAAATGTTCTCCAAACACATTTTAAAAAATAGTTCCGGCATATATTTGGGATACTTTTCAGATATAACAAGGAATATGTTTTCTCCAGTAACGGAAGAGTATATTCTGAAAACATGTAAAAATGTTTCTATAATAGACCTATATCAGAAAATGTTGTTCACTAAAGACACAAAATATCTTCCAAAACACAATGGAAAACATTTTCTATTCAGTTTTAATGTTTTCTTTTACCTGTTTTAAAGTTTTATATTCAAAATTCCATAAAATATTCTGGAAATAATACTAAAATATCATACGAAAATATTTAATTTAAGTTATAGGAGAAGATTACCAAAATACTTTTGTAAAAATTAAGTAAACCTTTTTAAAATATTTCTGAAAAATATTTCTTATATTACAAAATAATTTATTTTTAAAATATTCTAAATGTTTTTAAAAATATATATTTAATACGTTTTCTCGTAAAAATAGAAAATATTACAAATAACGTATTAGAAAACATTTTTTAAATATGTGGAATATATTTCGTTTGATTGCTTTCCTAATCATATATGGAAAACATTTTTAGTATCATTTCGAAAATATTTCCCTTCTCAACAGTGAAAACATATTAAATTAGATCCAAAACAATATTTCTAATATATTTTGTGAATATTTTCCTGGTTTTACTTTCCGGCAAGCATTCTCAAAATGTACTCCAGGTAATTTCTAAAATGTTTTACAAACATTTTTGGGAAAATATTTTCGGGAAATATTCGGAATACATTGGGGAAACCAGCATGGAAATCTTCAGAGAAGGAAAACCTTTTGGAAACCAAGGAAAATATTTTCTTTTGATTGAGGAAATATTCCTTGCTGTGTGGGTATTGGCCGACTACTGTTGGACTATTGCAAGGGATGCTCCAGATGTAACCTACAAAAGGCAAGCCAACCGAAGACGCTCAAAATAAACATAATCCTGTACAAGGGATCACTTGAAACTTTTGTCTACATTGCAGTGTAGTTCTTGCACAAAAAGGTATTTGTACATATTTTTCATGTTTTGATGTTAATACTGATTTTTATTACGGAATTGTTAATGTTTAACTTAACCACAGTTACTTCATTTTCTGTATCGCTGTGAAACTGGTATTTGCGCAATTTTGGAAAAGGAAGTACAAGGGTATAGAAAGCTATAGGTTAGGGTACTTCTTAACTCCCCAGCTTATTACATCACAGTGAAATAGATAAAAAAAAGTGAAATGTAAGTTTTTACAAGGATTTTCCTTAAATGTTCTATAAATATTAATACATTTGTATATATACAGCTACTGTTGTACAAGGGCGTTAGTAGTAATCGCGTCACTTTGCCTCACTTTGGACTTTGACCCCGACATTTGTGACGTCATAGGTCAAAGGTCAATGACCTTAGCCCGGGGTCAATGACCTAGGGGTACTTAGGACCACCCCCTTTAAATTTTGGCAGGGGTACCTTGGCCCACCCCCTAAATTTTGGCAGGGGTACCTAGGACCACCCCCCTTAAATTTTGGAAATTGCCAAATCTAAAAATTGGGTATGGTAGCCTAGGACCACAGTATGTACCTCTATCAGTATTGGGGGTCTATGTCGTTCCCTTTCATGGGTAAAAATTGCCAAAAATTGAATTTTCGGAGGTTTTTGACCTAATTTATCCCCTTTGATGAGGTGTTTTTACCCTATATGGTTATATGGGCGTATACAGTGGTCCATTAGCTTTCATAACATATGGGTATATTAATGCACCCCTTGAAAAATTTGGGAGGGGTACCTTGGCCCACCCCTTAAATTTTGGAAATTGCCCAATTTAAACATTGGGTATTATAGTACAGGACCCTAATATGTATCATGATAAATTTGGGTGGTCCACCTCGTCCCCTTTTAGGGGTACAAAATTGCCAAAAATATAAACGTAAGCAATACGTTATACCACGTGTTTGGTTTTCGGCCTAATTTATCTCCTTGGATGAGGTCCTATTACCTTATATAGTTATATGGGCGTATACAGGGGTCCATTCCCTTTCATAAGACATAGGTATATTAATGCACCCCTTAAAAAATTTGGGAGGGGTACGTAGGACCATCACCCTTAAATTTTGGAAATTGCCAAATCTAAAAATTGGGTGTGGTAGCCTAGGACCATAGTATGTACCTCTATCAGTATTGGGGGTCTATGTCGTTCTCTTTCATGGGTAAAAAAATTGCCAAAAATTCAAATTTCGGAGGTTTTTGACCTAATTTATCCCCTTTGATGAGGTTTTATTACCCTATATGGTTATATGGGCGTATACAGTGGTCCATTAGCTTTCATAACATATGGGTATATTAATGAACCCCTTGAAAAATTTGGGAGGGGTACCTTGGCCCACCCCTTAAATTTTGGAAATTGCCCAATTTAAACATTGGGTATTATAGTACAGGACCCTAATATGTATCATGATAAATTTGGGTGGTCCACCTTGTTCCCTTCTAGGGGTACAAAATTGCCAAAATATAAACGTAAGCAATACGTAGTACCACGTGTTTGGTTTTTGGTCGATTTTATTCCCTTTGATGAGGTGTTATTATCCTATATAGTTATATGGTCATGTATAGGGGTCCATTACCTTTCATAAGATATGGGTATATTTGTACACTCCTTTAAAAATTTGGGAGGGGTACTTTGGCCCACCCCTTAAATTTTGGAAATTGCTCATTTTATATATTTGGTATTATAGTACTGGACCCTAACATGTATTATAATAAATTTGGGTGGTCCACCTCGTTCCCTTCTAGGGGTACAAAATTGCCAAAATATAAACGTAAGCAATACGTTGTACCACGTGTTTGTTCTTTTGGCCCAATTTATCCTCTTGGATGAGGTTCTATTACCTTATATGGTTATATGGTTATGTATAGGGGTCTATTCCCTATCATAAGACATAGGTACATTTGTGCACTCCTTTAAAAATTTGGGAGGGGTACTTTGGCCCACCCCTTAAATTTTAGAAATTGCTCATTTTATATATTTGGTATTATAGTACTGGACCCTAACATGTATTATGATAAATTTGGGTGGTCCACCTCGTTCCCTTTTAGGGGTACAAAATTGCCAAAATATAAACGTAAGCAATACGTTGTACCACGTGTTTGGTTTTGACCTAAGTTATCCCCTTGGATGAGGTCCTATTACCTTATATGGTTATATGGTTATGTATAGGGGTCCATTCCCTATCATAAGACATAGGTACATTTGTGCACTCCTTTAAAAATTTGTGAGGGGTACCTTGGCCCACCCCTTAAATTTTAGAAATTGCTCATTTTATATATTTGGTATTATAGTACTGGACCCTAACATGTATTATGATAAATTTGGGTGGTCCACCTCGTTCCCTTTTAGGGGTACAAAATTGCCAAATTTTAGTACAACCACGTGTTTGTTTTGGCTCAATTTATCCCCCTTGGATGAGGTCCTATTACCTTATATGATTATATGGTTATGTATATTGGTCCATTCCCTATTATAAGACATGGGTATATTGATGCACCCCGGGAGGGGTACCTTGGCCCACCTCTTTATTTTGGAAATTGCCCAATTTAATCATTTGGTATAATAGTATAAGACCCTAATAGAGATTACTATAAATTTGGGTGGTCCATCTCGTTCCCTTTCATGGGTACGAAATTGCCAAATTTTAGTACAACCACGTGTTTCATTTTTGACCTAATTTATTCACTTGGATGAGGTCCTATTACCTAATATGATTATATGGTCATGTATAGGGGTCCATTTTCTATCATAAGACATAGGTACATTGATGCACCCCGGGAGGGGTACCATAGCCAATCCCTTAAATTTTGGAAATTTTTCAATTTAAGCATACGCTATTATAGTACATGACCTCAATATGTATCATGATAAATTTGGGTGGTCCACCTTGTTCCCTTTCATGAGTAAAAAAAAATGCCAAAATATAAACATAAGCAATATGTTGCATCACGTGTTTGGTTTTTGGCCCAATTTATCCCATTTGATGCGGTCTTATACCGTATATGGTCATATGGTCATGTATATAGGTTCATTTCCTATCATAAGACATGAGTACATTGATGCACCCTTTAAAAATTTGGGAGGGGTATCTTGACTCATCCACCCAGTTTTAGAAAATGTTTAGTATAAGCATTTGGTATCTTCGTACAGGTCTTCAATATGTACCACTATAAATTTGGATGGTCCACATCGTTCCCTTTCATGGGTAAAGAACTACCAAAAATCAAATTTCGGAGGTTATTGACCCCTATTTAGCACGTTATATGGTTTATTACCTTTATATGTTTATGTTCTCTTTTAAATTTGGGAATTATCAAATAACAACATTCGGTAAACGTTTTCTAGGACCCATTGGTGTTCCTCTTATGGCCAAATATTCAAAATTTAAAGGTTATTGACCGGCTTTATTATTAAATGCGTACAGGATTTATTACTTTTTCATAAGACATAGGTGTATTTGTGTACCAATCTTAAATTTTGGAAGGGGTACATTTCTTATTGTCATATCAATAATTGGTAATTGTTCTTAAATTGGATAGTATCTCATTCATTGGGTAAATCATTATGATCACGTGATCAGTTATTGACCTATGATGAGATTAGGAGTCCAGGACATTGGTACATTGAAACTTTGTAGGATAATTTGAGAATTACGTCATTGGTATTGATTATTACAGCCAAATATAAACGTAAGCAATACGATGTACCACGTGATTGACCTTGATGAGGTAGTGTACAGGGATACATAGCTAACCTTATTGAATCTTATGACTCATAGTCTTAAGGGAATACATGCTACAACACTGGCAAAGTTATTGTTGATGCAATTTGATTGGTTGATCACTATCTTTCGTGCAATCTGATTGGCTGATCACTATCTTTCGTGCAATCTGATTGGTTGCTGATTTTCAAATCTTTGCTGCATTCAGTTTTGTTTTAACATTTAAAAAGTTTGAAACTTTGGTTTGACATTTTTTCCGTTTGATATTTTTAGTTTAAAAATTTTTGTTTGAAATTTTTTGTTTGAAAATTTTGTTTCAAAATTTGGTTTGAAACTTTTCGTTTGAAATTTTTGTTTGAAAAGTTTTTGTTTGAAATTTGTTTCAAAATTTTTTGTTTGAAAATTTTTTTGTTTGAAATTTTTTTGTTGCAAAATTTTGTTTGAAAATTTTTTGTTCGAAATTTTTTGTTTTGAAATTTTTCGTTTCCAAATTTTTTTGTTTAATTTTTTTTGTTTCGAAAGTTTTGTTTGAAATTTTTTGTTTGAAACTTTGGTTTGACATTTTTAAAAGTTTGTGCACTCATTAGTAAAGAACCGGAACTGTTAGAACTAAAACCTTTGACAACATTGTGGTGCAATAGTACACGTCAGAACATAGGGTTGTACTTGAAATGAAAAAACACAATTCATTGAAATGGATCATTTTATTACACTCCACATACATCCATACCAGATAGTGGTTCTGGATATTGTCGATACAATGTATTTTGAACTTCTTGCACTAGTTTGTCTTTAGCATATAATTTTAATTCCAGTTGAAGTCTTTTAAGGTCTAATGCAATATCAATTGGTGGAAACTCAATGTCCATTTGATCACAAATAAACTGTTTATCAATACAGGTATGCACCCACGAACGATGTTGACAACCATCACAATATCTAGATACATGTTGTACAATATGCATAACACATTTTTCAAAATAGTACTTTTTCAGGAATATACTTGTTTTGTTGCACACTTCCACTGCATGTTTCACACACTGAAATACGCTGATGAATTTGTTCCATTCCGTTTGTGTTAGATACACCATGTTGCGAGGGACATGGAATGTACTCTTTTTACGTAACAGCACCATCTTCTCTTCGAGGACTGTACGCATCACCACTTCATGATTTGAGCCTAATGATTTGACTATGGTCACATTTAGCTCATCATGAAAATAATCGTTCATTTGGTCGATTCGTGAACATAATATTTGCCATTCTTCACAGGTCAGTTGTACACCAAATTGTTCTGCTTTGCCCAATCGAATCACAGGTTCAAATGTTCTAGCACTGATACCAATCATCACATGTTTTGTTTGAAATATATTTATTGGATAATAGCTTGCGAAGATGAACTCTTTATCGTTAGAAGTACACATCTTTCCTCCTGAAAAGCACTTGCTCAAATGATTTCGTGGGATGACACTGTATTGGTTGATTTATAGAGCTACGGCTGACGTCATTGGAAAGGAATGTGCTGACGTTTGAATTTATGGTTTCATCACAGTTGCTGACGTCATGCTGACCAACCAAATTCATACAACTATGTCTGATGTGCTGACGTTTAAATTCATGATTTCATCACAATTGCTGACGAATCTGGCTGTGTACTAAATTCAAATTGATGACTTCGACCCAAGAATCCTTTGTAACATAAAGATAGAGATCCAGTATTTAAGAAACGCAGCAGTTCTTCTTGTTTTGATGCTTCCGTGGGTAAATATCTTGCTGGTAAAATTATATTCTTATCATTTTCAAGCTTCACTACGATTCTTAATCCAAACTTTGTAGGGATCATTTGGCTAGCTAAGATTCTATAAGGTACATTCTGTTGTAAATCAGTAATCTTGGTAAATGATTTCATCACATCACGTGTGTTTAGAAACTGCAGACAAGTAGCCATGATGAAGTTATCATGAATACTAACTCGAACGATACTTATATATGATGCAAAACTGATGAAGTTGCATTATCATGTTCTGACGTGTACTATTGCACCACAATGTTGCCAGAGGTTTTAGTTCTAAACAGTTCCGGTTCTTTACTAATAAGTGCACAAACTTTTAAAAATGTCAAACCAAACTTTGAAACAAAATTTCAAACAAAACTTTCGAAACAAAAATTTTCAAACAAAAAATTTCAAACCAAATTTTGAAAAAACAAAATTCGAAACAAAAGAATTTTAAACAAAAAACACATCACGTGTGTTTAGAAACTGCAGACAAGTAGCCATGATGAAGTTATCATGAATACTAACTCGAACGATACTTATATATGATGCAAAACTGATGAAGTTGCATTATCATGTTCTGACGTGTACTATTGCACCACAATGTTGCCAGAGGTTTTAGTTCTAAACAGTTCCGGTTCTTTACTAATAAGTGCACAAACTTTTAAAAATGTCAAACCAAACTTTGAAACAAAATTTCAAACAAAACTTTCGAAACAAAAATTTTCAAACAAAAAAATTTCAAACCAAATTTTGAAAAAACAAAATTCGAAACAAAAGAATTTTAAACAAAAAAAAATTGGAAACGAAATTTTCAAACGAAAAATTTTAAACAAAAAATTTTCAAACAAAATTTTGCAACAAAAAATTAAAAATTTTCAAACAAAAAAAATTTCAAACAAAAAATTTTGAAACAAATTTCAAACAAAATTCTGAAACAAAAAAATTCAAACACAAATTTGAAACAAGAGTTTTCAAACAAAAACTTTCAAACAAAAAAAAATTTCAAACTAAAAAAAAATTTCACGTTTCACGGTTAACCGTCAAACTTTATCCGGTTTTTAACTATTCGATTAACAAATAAACGGTTTTGATCATATTTATCAGTGAGTGCAAAATGTTGAACGAAACCAAGATTTTTAAATGTTAAACAAAACTTAAAACTGAATGCAGCAAAGATTTGAAAATCAGCAACCAATCAGATTGCACGAAAGATAGTGATCAGCCAATCAGATTGCACGAAAGATAGTGATCAACCAATCAAATTGCCAGTGTTGTAGCATGTATTCCCTTAAGACTATGAGTCATAAGATTCAATAAGGTTAGCTATGTATCCCTGTACACTACCTCATCAAGGTCAATCACGTGGTACATCGTATTGCTTACGTTTATATTTGGCTGTAATAATCAATACCAATGACGTAATTCTCAAATTATCCTACAAAGTTTCAATGTACCAATGTCCTGGACTCCTAATCTCATCATAGGTCAATAACTGATCACGTGATCATAATGATTTACCCAATGAATGAGATACTATCCAATTTAAGAACAATTACCAATTATTGATATGACAATAAGAAATGTACCCCTTCCAAAATTTAAGATTGGTACACAAATACACCTATGTCTTATGAAAAAGTAATAAATCCTGTACGCATTTAATAATAAAGCCGGTCAATAACCTTTAAATTTTGAATATTTGGCCATAAGAGGAACACCAATGGGTCCTAGAAAACGTTTACCGAATGTTATTTGATAATTCCCAAATTTAAAAGAGAACATAAACATATAAAGGTAATAAACCATATAACGTGCTAAATAGGGGTCAATAACCTCCGAAATTTGATTTTTGGTAGTTCTTTACCCATGAAAGGGAACGATGTGGACCATCCAAATTTATAGTGGTACATATTGAAGACCTGTACGAAGATACCAAATGCTTATACTAAACATTTTCTAAAACTGGGTGGATGAGTCAAGATACCCCTCCCAAATTTTTAAAGGGTGCATCAATGTACTCATGTCTTATGATAGGAAATGAACCTATATACATGACCATATGACCATATACGGTATAAGACCGCATCAAATGGGATAAATTGGGCCAAAAACCAAACACGTGATGCAACATATTGCTTATGTTTATATTTTGGCATTTTTTTTTACTCATGAAAGGGAACAAGGTGGACCACCCAAATTTATCATGATACATATTGAGGTCATGTACTATAATAGCGTATGCTTAAATTGAAAAATTTCCAAAATTTAAGGGATTGGCTATGGTACCCCTCCCGGGGTGCATCAATGTACCTATGTCTTATGATAGAAAATGGACCCCTATACATGACCATATAATCATATTAGGTAATAGGACCTCATCCAAGTGAATAAATTAGGTCAAAAATGAAACACGTGGTTGTACTAAAATTTGGCAATTTCGTACCCATGAAAGGGAACGAGATGGACCACCCAAATTTATAGTAATCTCTATTAGGGTCTTATACTATTATACCAAATGATTAAATTGGGCAATTTCCAAAATAAAGAGGTGGGCCAAGGTACCCCTCCCGGGGTGCATCAATATACCCATGTCTTATAATAGGGAATGGACCAATATACATAACCATATAATCATATAAGGTAATAGGACCTCATCCAAGGGGGATAAATTGAGCCAAAACAAACACGTGGTTGTACTAAAATTTGGCAATTTTGTACCCCTAAAAGGGAACGAGGTGGACCACCCAAATTTATCATAATACATGTTAGGGTCCAGTACTATAATACCAAATATATAAAATGAGCAATTTCTAAAATTTAAGGGGTGGGCCAAGGTACCCCTCACAAATTTTTAAAGGAGTGCACAAATGTACCTATGTCTTATGATAGGGAATGGACCCCTATACATAACCATATAACCATATAAGGTAATAGGACCTCATCCAAGGGGATAACTTAGGTCAAAACCAAACACGTGGTACAACGTATTGCTTACGTTTATATTTTGGCAATTTTGTACCCCTAAAAGGGAACGAGGTGGACCACCCAAATTTATCATAATACATGTTAGGGTCCAGTACTATAATACCAAATATATAAAATGAGCAATTTCTAAAATTTAAGGGGTGGGCCAAAGTACCCCTCCCAAATTTTTAAAGGAGTGCACAAATGTACCTATGTCTTATGATAGGGAATAGACCCCTATACATAACCATATAACCATATAAGGTAATAGAACCTCATCCAAGAGGATAAATTGGGCCAAAAGAACAAACACGTGGTACAACGTATTGCTTACGTTTATATTTTGGCAATTTTGTACCCCTAGAAGGGAACGAGGTGGACCACCCAAATTTATTATAATACATGTTAGGGTCCAGTACTATAATACCAAATATATAAAATGAGCAATTCCAAAATTTAAGGGGTGGGCCAAAGTACCCCTCCCAAATTTTTAAAGGAGTGTACAAATATACCCATATCTTATGAAAGGTAATGGACCCCTATACATGACCATATAACTATATAGGATAATAACACCTCATCAAAGGGAATAAAATCGACCAAAAACCAAACACGTGGTACTACGTATTGCTTACGTTTATATTTTGGCAATTTTGTACCCCTAGAAGGGAACAAGGTGGACCACCCAAATTTATCATGATACATATTAGGGTCCTGTACTATAATACCCAATGTTTAAATTGGGCAATTTCCAAAATTTAAGGGGTGGGCCAAGGTACCCCTCCCAAATTTTTCAAGGGGTTCAATAATATACCCATATGTTATGAAAGCTAATGGACCACTGTATACGCCCATATAACCATATAGGGTAATAAAACCTCATCAAAGGGGATAAATTAGGTCAAAAACCTCCGAAATTTGAATTTTTGGCAATTTTTTTACCCATGAAAGGGAACGACATAGACCCCCAATACTGATAGAGGTACATACTATGGTCCTAGGCTACCACACCCAATTTTTAGATTTGGCAATTTCCAAAATTTAAGGGTGATGGTCCTACGTACCCCTCCCAAATTTTTTAAGGGGTGCATTAATATACCTATGTCTTATGAAAGGGAATGGACCCCTGTATACGCCCATATAACTATATAAGGTAATAGGACCTCATCCAAGGAGATAAATTAGGCCGAAAACCAAACACGTGGTATAACGTATTGCTTACGTTTATATTTTTGGCAATTTTGTACCCCTAAAAGGGGACGAGGTGGACCACCCAAATTTATCATGATACATATTAGGGTCCTGTACTATAATACCCAATGTTTAAATTGGGCAATTTCCAAAATTTAAGGGGTGGGCCAAGGTACCCCTCCCAAATTTTTCAAGGGGTGCATTAATATACCCATATGTTATGAAAGCTAATGGACCACTGTATACGCCCATATAACCATATAGGGTAAAAACACCTCATCAAAGGGGATAAATTAGGTCAAAAACCTCCGAAAATTCAATTTTTGGCAATTTTTACCCATGAAAGGGAACGACATAGACCCCCAATACTGATAGAGGTACATACTGTGGTCCTAGGCTACCATACCCAATTTTTAGATTTGGCAATTTCCAAAATTTAAGGGGGGTGGTCCTAGGTACCCCTGCCAAAATTTAGGGGGTGGGCCAAGGTACCCCTGCCAAAATTTAAAGGGGGTGGTCCTAAGTACCCCTAGGTCATTGACCCCGGGCTAAGGTCATTGACCTTTGACCTATGACGTCACAAAGGTCGGGGTCAAAGTCCAAAGTGAGGCAAAGTGACGCGATTACTACTGCGTTTTTTTCACAACCTGAGCTAAGAAAATTCTTTTATTATCATTTCCTTTCATATTATGCTTAAATGAATGTAAAAATCGCAATTTCAAAGAATTTACATACTTTCGATCAAAATTTGTTGAACAGTGTAATGGGCGAAACTGTATATTTATATCATTATGTGATACTGCTGACAACTGACGGTTAAGAAAGAAGGATTTCTAAAACTGAAACATTGCAATATCAATTTCTGCGGATCTTAAATACAAGGAAAAAATAATAGTACTAAGGCCAGTTATGTGGCCAAGGAGTTGGGGGTCTGGAGACCTTCCCCCCTTCGTGACCAGAAATGAAAAAAATAAGGAAGGATGAAACAAAATGAAATGAGAAAAAGAAGGATCAGCGTTAAAAAATTTAAAAAAAAACTACAGGAAGCTTTTAGTTACTCTTTCTTGTGAGGAGATTTGTATTGCTTGCAATACATGGTTGCGAGGTGAATGAGATGTCCTGGAAGAGTAAGGGAATTTGAAATTTCTAGAAAAGTTACGGAATTCTCGAAAATTTCTGCTACTAGTCAGGGAGATCTTAAGCTTCCAAAATCCTAGTGCCTTTGTGTAACAGCGTGGATACTTTTTATCATAATTTTTCGTCATCGCATTCTTGCAGTATCAAACACGTTATTTCAAAAACAATTTTCTACTGCTCCTTTTAACTGTCATTTTGAACAGACAGTAGTTGACGGAATAATAAAGACAAAAATAGATGTTGAAAGAAAGTTCTGTAAACATCTGATTCAACAGAGAAAGGAACACAGATATTGTAAAATATTTTACATTACTGTGTATGTACTGTTTATAATAGTGAATATGTACTTTTTGTAATAGTTGATTTCTTAATGAAAGGAAAGTTGTTATATTTGAATGAACAGAGGAAGGACGTATATATTGTAAAATTTTTTCAATACTTTTTTTTGTACTATTTTACTCGAGATTTCTTCATAGTTTGTTATTAAAATACTTAAAATACTGGCTGAACGAATCAATATATGTTCAGTAAAATAGTTAGAATGATCGAGCCCCTGGTGTGATGACCACAGTATTCCATGTGACTGACCTCCCCCTTCACGAAATCCTGGCTACGTGCCTGCTAAGGCAGGTGTTAGATTTCTTTGAGGCCATGATTTATGCGTAGACTAAGGTAATTGGTGGAAAGTTGTTCTTCATTCAATCTGCTTTTGTTTAAGTTTTTAATTCGAATTCTTTTCAATATTTTTTTTTTCATTTTTTTCAATATTATTTTTAAATTTTAATTTCAAAACTTTTGAACCTTAACAAATCTCTCCTCAATGCCTTCTCTACCCACAAATCCCAAGAATATACATAAAACATACCAAGAATATTTTAATATCTCGGGAATTTTCTACGAATATTCCTTGGATTTGTTTATAGGGAGGCTATTTGGTGGATATTTATAAATACGAGCCTATGTATACAATGTACAGGACTACATTTTAAGGAGGTTTATAAGATAGTCATCTTACGTTTTTTTTTTCAAATTACCTTAATTAGCGTTATCCAGCCTGCGTATTTGTGATCCTTATATATTGATATTTTATAGTAACATGATAGATTTTTCCTTAAAAATTTACAAATTTTGGTCTTCATATTGTTCCACAGCACCATTTCTTCCTTGTCATCTTTGCAAATATTAACTTTAGATGCAGAATAAGAATATAGAGACATTATTTTAAAGATTTACGTGTAAAAGCTATAGATTCACAAAGAAAGAGTAACGTCTAAAGAACTTGATAATTAGCGCAATATGGTAGAAATAACCCAATTAGCAGTCTGTAAATAAAGCAAAACGGTGGAAGTAGTAGAATTACGTTGTTATTGTTGTGTATTCCACCGTACAGGAAGCAATTATATACAATATGAACTCTCTAAGACCTGATAAATTATGCATTTCCCAAAAGAGTTTCATGCTACATTTACTGTAAATAGCGCTCCCCTCAGTACCTTCGGTGTCCTAACCTCTTGCTAGTTGACTGGCTTTGTTTGTAATTAATTTCCAAAGTTACTGTTAAGGACTAAGAAGTTAAGTCACATTGCTTGTAAATAGTTCCCGCAGCAGTGTCATCTGCTTTCTAACCCCCAGTGCTATTCTTCAGGTAGGATAGAAAGTATTTCTGACCCAAACATATTTAATAAAATATAAGTTTCCTTTTATGCTGTCATGAGTTTATTGTGAGCATAACACAGTAGGCATATATTCATTGCCTTTACGCACCGGTAGTGTTAATCAGCGCATGAGAGATCCGAAATGATAAATGTTTGTAGATACGGCAACCAAATATGGCAACCAAATATAACTTCTGAAACTGTTGGCATGCATGAAAAAAAGGCATTTTTGTTTACCACATATTTTCAAAATTCAAACAAATTATTAATCCCAAAATAAAATCTATTTCTTCCAGTGTACTGAAGGTTGCATATCTCTCGTGTTATTGTTATTACAATTTAGTTTGTTGAAATATTAAAATTTTGATTTATTGCTCTCTTTTTTAATTTGAAGACATTGCATTCAAATAAGAGAACAATTTTAGCAGGAGAGGCTATGTTATGGTTATTACAATTTAATTTCTTGAAATATTAAAACGAAACCTTTTTATATGAGTGTACAATCACGAACATTTTATCAGTGTTGTACTGAAAGAAAAATAACTAAAACGTCATAAGTCAAATAACTTTTTTGAAAAAACCCAATACGAAAATAAGCCACAAGGACTTATTACGTACAGGTTGTTTTTACATTTTTGTAAAGTGAAAGTTGTCTCTCAGATTAGTATACTAGGTATAAACTTGAAAAATCAGACCATGGGTCATCACACATCTTGCATCTTAGATTCTGCGTCTTGGATCTGGACTCTGATTTGAAGCTCCGACGATGAAAGTATTCAGTTTACACTACATCGAGATTAGAGAGAGACCTCCGAATTTGATATGTAAGTTCTAACTTTTTCTTTGAATATTAGTCTCTGAAGAAGTAATTTCTTCATGGCAGTCTCCTGCTAGGCCTCTGATAACAGCTCTTAAATCTTATCTTGTTATTTTTTATTAATTCAATATTGTTTGAAATTTGCAGACTTCCTTGAGCTCACTAAATTAATGAATTAATGTTGAATTGCTAATTGCAACAAGTCTGCATACTCGTAATAATGGTATAGAATTATTTGTAATAAATCTCAATTGAACATTAATTTATTAATTAATGTGGATTTTTATCTTATTCAGCTCGCTATAGGTCAGGCCATAGGTAAGGGAAATATTGTAAGCTTGTTTGCATTATTAAGGCAAATAAATCACTTTTTACACTTGCATCATGCAAAGATATAAATGGAAGTTAGAGGGATTTTTTTGCTCTTCTGAAAAAGTTGGAAATGAAGCTTACTACGTTTTACCTTAACACCGTTTTACCTTAAAACGTTAGCTGTAGTTAATCCACCAAAATCAATAAAATTATAATCCTAATTTGTTATTAGTTCAATTTCACTGACATTGTCTCCTGCTACAGGAAAAGGATAAAAAGTTTATATATATATATAATTCTATGCTTAAACTCTGCATTTCTTGTAAATCAGAGAAATCCCTTCTCTCTGTAAGCATAATAACCACTCTTAAACATTCTATCATCTAAATTACAATGATTGATTGATTGAGGATTAATGAGCAATCAACATCTGGACTATTTGTTTCGGTCACGATCACGAGAAAAACAAACATATCAAAACATAAGAAAACACGGCTGCAAAAGACAAACAAAAATCAAAGTGAAGAGAAAATAATAAATATATGGCAATAACAAATGTATACAAGTAGGAATAAATAGAAAATTATATTAATCAAATTATAATGATCATTGAATACGTCGAATGTGTGAAATTTTGGTAGTTCGTCTGCAATTTGTAATTTAATTTTTCATGATCAAAACCAAGAAGAATACCAATATCACATATTATTACATTTTCACTGTCTGTATATGTCTACTCTGTTTGTCAAAAGATTTTCTGATAGTGTAATGATTATAGATTGTGATTCTAAACAATTGTTAAGATCTTTTAAACTGTATTTCCCTTCTGAAACAACAATTTCTCTATCACAATATTTAAATCGATTTCTTTCTTCTCTAATGATGGAGTTTAAGAATTTATGATAAAAACCTACCAAACCTACATTTAAATCGTTATTACTATTATCTAATTCGCAGTGAAATCTTTTCTTTAATACTGAATTTTACCAGTCAATTGTACACCTTTATTATATAACAAATCAATGAGTTTGATTTGCCTAAACATATTTTAAGAGAAATAGTAATAAAATTAGTAGAAGACATTATTCGAAAATTAGAATACAGTTTAAAGAAGAAAATTGAATTAGGATTAGGAATTAGATTTCTGGACTTTCGGCATCTATGGCCATGTTATTCCTTCACACATATGAGGGATAACGTCCCTTGGCGATTACACTGCCCGAGGAATTGGTGAGGAGGAAAGTAATAAGGATGCGGCCTGGGACCATTCTGTTAGGAAACATCCTGGTATTTGCCTGGTATGGATGAGGAAAACTTAGAAAAATCCTCACTCAGGATGGCTGGCCTGAAAAAACTGTTATACCTTTCAGACCCAGTGTCCCTATTGGTAATTAAAGAAGAAAAATTACAATTGATTGAATATGCTTGTTATAGGTTAATTATTTTTATGAATATATATTACGACAAATTCATTAAAGAGTTATGACCTACTCCTTAGAAAGGTGATTATGGTTTTATAGTATCTGATATGACAAGAAATATAAATAATGTAAATACAGAAATACGATAAACAACTCCACAAGCGTCTAATATACATTTAGTTTAAAATTTTATGGTTTATAACTAAAACATTTATGATCAAATACGGGACGTAAACCTCTACTCCCTTTCAAATGATACATAATGTTAGAGAAAAATATCAAAAGAAATGAGGATCTAAATCAGTCCCTTATTACGAAACCCTTTTCAAAGGTTTTAACTAAATGTAAAACATTACAAATCTTGACAGGCTAACATGATTAAACTAACAGAAAACATAAGATAAACATATTAAAAGAATTAAAGATTTAAAGGGAGCCAGAGTTAATTATCCCCTTTCAAATATGAAAAACAACATTAAACAAAAATACCAAAAGTTATAATGTTTTAATATGATCCTGAGTCACTGGTCCTTGTATCAATCGTCAACGATTAACATCAACATTCAATATCAACGTTCAACGTAAACACTATCAACACTCAACGTAACATCATCAACGTTCAACATCCAATGTGCGTACGTTCAACACCCAAACATTTAAATGTCAATTTCAGTGTGAAACATCTAACTTCGATATATAACGTTCGAAGATTTACTTTATAATAAATGCATAAGAATGAAATTGAGGAAAAATTAACTTGAGAGAGTTCCTTATTAAAGATTTTAAAAATTGGAGAAAAGAAAAACAAGAAATATAGGATAAATACGAAAAGCGAGTACAAGCCATAATTGATGGTATTGTGACGTCCTCCTCCTCTTTTAGATCTTTATAATTACTTTAATGATATTTATTTTTCCTTTAATACTAATTAATCTTAATTCTACTGTTGTTCAGTAGTCATATTGTTAATTAAAATAAGTGAAAACAAACATCAATAATGTTAGGAGGACACTCAGTAGTTATAGTGGTTATACTAAAGAGCCATTTTGTTTATATCTGATATACATTATTCAATTTCAAATGAAATAATACGATTTAAAAAAGAAAACAAGTAATATACACTACACCAAAAATAAATATTTATTACTGATATCTGTAGAGTCAAATACATATTAGTTAACCAATGCAATAAAAAATCATAGATTGAATCTTAACATAATGGTAGCATGTCTGAGAGACAATCCGTGATATTGGACATGAACATGTTTGCTTCTGCAAACACAATGTTGCACCTTGTATGGATAGAAAAGATTCTTTCTGTTGTACTTACGAAAGTCCTTCCTTTTTCAGGTATTTGCCCTTCTCTCAGCGTTTTCTGTTTATAATATATGTATGCAGCACTGGATAAAGTAATCAAGCTTGTGACCAACTCTTCCTTGTCAAACTGAAGGGAGACAAGGAAAGAGTACTCTGGTTATTCCTAGCAGTCGCATTCTAATCAGAACTAAGAACTAAGATAACCCGTTAGAAAAATCTAATCTTATATAGTGTTTCTCCTTATGTGAGTCAACTTTCCATTTTTATGTTGGTCACCTAGGCTTGTGTTCAAAATGGGACATCCATTTTTCTCTTTTAAAAGTAACCCTTATATTCTAAGAGAGCGGAAATAAATATATTCCACCAAAAGTGAAATACTAAAAGAGATTTTTTAAACTTCTTCCACTTTTTCAAATAAAATATTAAAATAACGTTACAGCATAACGCTTCAAAATGAGATTGCAAAAGTGATAAAATAAAAACAAAATCCAATAACGGAACGTGTTCCTGTTGTAAAAGGAATTTTTTATTACTCTAGAACACCACCAGGAACAATATTTGAGCGAGAATTTAAAGATAAAAACTTTACCTAAAAGACAATAACGTCTTCTCAAATAGAGGGGTATTTTCAATCTCTCAAGAAGTATATAATTAAAAAAACTACACTTACAATTTATAATAAGATAGCTGAGTAAAGCAAAAACTTTATTGCATTTAGTTTGAAAGGAAAAATTGGGGATAAAGAAGTACGAATACAAGGTATCAAGATATTTGTTCATGATGAAACTTTTACAGCAACAAATAATCTAATGTTATCATAAATCAAAATGATACAAAAGAATGATAATTTGTTTGAAATGTCTTAGAAATGATGAGGAAAATTATACGGAAATAATATTACTCACAAATGCTATGTACCAAAATAATCATCCTACTAAGTGTTAAATCGAGTTTTGGACTTAAATAATAAGTACAGTAAATCTATTTGGAATCAAATAACCATGAAATGGAAAGAAACTTCAAGCAGACGGAAAGGTGTAACACAATACACGGAATTTCCAAAATATTATGGATACGCGGTTGATGTTCGAAAATTAACTGATGGATAGATTGTTATTAATGGAGAAGAGATAGTTGGCGATAATTTTTACAATCGAAGGTGAGTATAATGAACATAATTGTAAACTCCCACATGTTATTCCAAACGGTCCAAAATGTATATATTATTCAATTAAGATATTGAACACATTCCGACCAAAGGTTTGGAACAATGAGAAATAGGGTAAAAGATTAGTAAATGATTGGATTAATAAACTGATATTTGAATTACATTTTCCAGGATTTTCGTACTGTAGTCGTCTGGGTACCAAGCTACAAGAAAGATTGGAAAGAGAAGATACAGGCATTAATACACTACATGAAGCTTGTATATAACATGATATATACTACAGAGATAATGAAGACAAAGCTTCAAGGCGTATGGCAGACAAGGAATTAGAAAATAAAGCATGGGGAAGTCTTTGCTAAAATCGCGCAATTCATTACTGCAAAGTAACCCGCTTTAGGAACTGCTTCCTACCGTTTTGATCGGCTTGATTCAAGTTAGCAAAAGAAGTGGAGTAAATAATACCCACACTCAAAATAGATGTGCTAAGTCGGATGTTTTCGCCAAGGGAAAGGATGTCGCAGACAGTAGGGTAAAGAAAAGCATCCAATATGCTCACTTAAGGACCTTGCGAGGAAGAGAGGTAGGAAAAAAAACAAGGAATTCCAAACCGCTCTGGACAAGTAAAGAGAAGAAACTTTTCCGAGGAAAAACAAAAAATAAAGACTTTCTCCTCGCTTGTAAGGGGAGGAAAACACAATCAAGAGATCCTCTTGTAAATTGAAAAATACTGAGGAATCAATACCAGACCTTCTTGCTTCATAACACAAGAAATAGCAGATGAGTGAATAAATAAAGGAATTAAAATTAGAAGAAAACATTTAAAAATAGTTCTAGCTTCAGGAATGACCATAGGTTATGTAATCGTTAATGTAAATTTCTTCTAAATATGAGACAAAAGTACAACGTCAGAGAAAAGTTCCGCATACATCATACTTGTACCAAATCCCTCCCTGCAGATAGTTATTTTGTATAAGGTTAATATTGGTCTGCGTATTTCTGAATTTGGATGGTCAATCAGCAGCGGAGGGGATTCTATTTGTTTACCTGATTCTCCCACGGGTGAGACAATAGAGAAGCGGCCAGATGTAATTTCCGTAAAGCCAGAAGTTGACAAAATAGCGGACATGCTTTAAAATGTTGATCTAGAGTTAGATCTTTTTGAGCGTTTGAAATAAGTTTTTCTATGGGAATAAAGAGATTGTTTCAGAAGACCCCGGTCTCGCATATTTATTGGAACATGAGATGGTTTGAAAAGATAATAGCCTGTTTAGTGCGAGGTTATGTCATCTTTCGGAAAAGAAAGGAATATATAAAAGAAACTCCTTGATGACATGGAAGATAAGCAGGGGCGCCCGAAAAAAATTTTAGAGTGGGCCATCTTCATGGTTGCTATATTACGTCTGGTATTTAATATACGTGATTTACTATATTACGTACACATTTTCGTGAGCCAGAGGGGGGCCTGGGCCCCACCCTGCCCTCCTCTTCCGGCGCCCATGAAGAAAAGAGTCTCATTAAGAAATGCAATACTTCTCATTATATAAGTAATGCCATTTTCCATAAGAAGCGAAATGAAACATTTAAATTAATACTGGAGTCGAGAAAGATGAATATAAGCACATAAACTGTTTCAATAGGAATTCTTCGAATTATGGAGTTTCTTTCTTATGTAGGTAACAAGAAGTACTGGATTTGAACAGATCTGAGTCTTTGCGCAACTTCGAATAGCAGAGGAGAGGCAAAAGTTCATCACATTTTAGACCATTTTGGGACGTAAAAGTTTACGGAGGTGTTATTGTCTGAATTTCCTTCCATTTACCTTAAATAGGTTGATGTAAACTGTCTACAAAGAATTATATTATACGATGGTCTTACATACTTGTGTTATGATCACTTAATCCTAGGAGGAAATGAGAAGCAAGAGCTATTATAACTTTCCTCAGAAGTTCAGAAAAAAATCAAGCAGGTTGAGTTAATATTTAGTCCATCTAAGACGAAATTGTTTACAGACGAAATTGAGTTTCTTGGCCACCGTCTTCCTTAGGGAGGACGCCGTGTTCTGAGAAGATTAAAATTGTGGAACAGCTTAAGAAGACATCGAATATTAATAAACTGCAGTCCATTCTCGGGTTTTGTCAATATGTCAGGTTTGAGATACCAAATAGACAAGAATGGATGACCACTCGACAGACCTCTTAAAACAGCTTCTATGTTCAGATCTGAAGATAGACATGAAGATATTTAACACTTTTAAAAGAGGGATAGCGTAGAATAGAAAACTTTTATTGGCTCGTATAAACGAAGCTTTTCATCTTTCCATTCAAGTGGGACTGACTTGGTTGTTTGGGCTCAAAAAAACGAGAATTGAAAACTTGTGCATTCACCTCTAGTATACGGGTCCCTCTTTCGATCCCAATTCAGGCCAAGCGAGCTTTGTGGTGGACAAACACTGTGTATGTGGGTTTTCTCGGGGTTCTTCCATTTTCTCCATCTTCATTCCACTTTCATTCATTCCTCATCAACACCGTCTCCTTTGCCCTGTACGGCATAAGCATGGAACGTGAAACTGAAATACTTCGTTTTTATATAATCGAACTGTAGCTCAGTTTGAATAGCGCTGGCGTCGAATTAGAGATGTTCTGACCATTTTGACTGCAGGTTTCTACTATTTTCCTTACTCACACTAGGCGAATGCTGGGATGGTACCTTAGTTAAAGACTTAGTTAATATCATCCGCATTCTTTTCCCTGGTTAGTTTGCTTGTCGATGCAGGTTATCTCTATAACGTGACGGGCTTAAGCCAAGTTGCCTGTCTGCACAGAAATATAACTTTTTAAAAATAGATCTGAATTAAAATAATCTGTGTTCCAAAAGTTCGGTGAATGTGTCTATATTTCGAATGGATTGTTGTCTTACCGGAAACAGCAGTTACTCTCCTTCAAAGTAATCCCTGTTGGTGGTAATGCGCTTCTCGGAACGGCTGTATAAGTCCTGGAAATTCCTGGCGTACTCGTTTTTAAGGATAACCTTCAGCTGCGCCGTAACATTACCTTGAATGTCCGAAATACCCAAAAATGTCTGGCCCCTCGGGGCTGATTTCAACTTGCGGAACAAGAAAAAATCGGGGAGACAAGTCTGGAAAGTAGGGTGGGTGATTGAGTGACAACTTCCCTGTTAGCTGGAAACTGCTGCACCAGAAAAGCAGTGTGTGGCTAGGCATTGTCGTGTCCAGTCGGTTTGTTTGCATGTTGGGGGCGTACCCGCTTGATCCGTTGCAGCAGAAGTTTCAGTATTTCCACGTACGTAGCAGCATTTAACGTGGTGCCCCCGGAGAGGAAATCTTTATCATTGAGTTTCTTAGAATCGAAGAACACCACGAGCGTTGTCTTGATGCGTGATCTCTTACCTTCCTACTTTTCGTCGACCCTATACCCCGCCACTCCATACTTCGACGCTTTCTTCAGGGTCGTACCTTAGGCACCAGGTCTCGTTGCCTGTGATGATGGTTTTCAGAAAGTTTGGATCTCGATCCTCCATATCGACGAGGTCTTCACAGGTGAGATTGCATTCATTCCGTCAAATTGTAGGGCACGACAAATTTCAACTTCCTTCTCTATCATTCGCACTATCACACGACCATCCTGAGCAAAAAGCTCCTTCACTTTTTCTACGTTGTACTGTGTGTGTGGAGTTTTAGAACGGCCAGTTCAGAGGACGTCTTCCATGGTGTACCACCCTTCTCGGATACGTTTAAGCCACTCATAAACACACTTCAAGTTGGCAGCACGTGCTTCGTAAATTGTTAGAATTTCATGAGTCTCTTTCGCTGATTTCCCAAATTTGAAACAGAACAGCATATTTGTTTGCTGGTCCATTTTGGGATAAATTTATTGGTTTCGACTGCAAGCACTGGTTTCGACTTTACAATGTGCTGTTAACACACGATAAGCACATTTGCACCGCCGCTGCTCGGGAACTTGTTCAGGTATGTCTTGATCTATTTGGCGGGGGTGCGTCGGAGGTGCACTGTTACGACCATGAGCAGTATATCATTCACCGAACTTTACTTCCCAATACTGCAGAGCGAAAATTAAGTAGAAGAGTGGTAGGTTGCTATGGTTCCATTATGTTTCTAAATGAAAACCTGTTGAACTACATTAATGTTACAGCTATTAATTGAAGCAACAAAGCATTCAAAGAATATACTGACGGCAGAGTACTTCAAATCATAGTTGGAGAGTACTTCGAATTATATACCTGTAGCCAAACTCCCTGTATAAAAATTGTTGTGTGAGTACCTTAGGATTCTGCAACATGTATTTTTGGATAGCACACCTATTAGTTCCTATATGAAGTCTTGTTCCGACTACGGTAGATCCCATAGTTTTGGAGCTATGGACCTTCAAAGTTAATTTTTTCATGTTTTCGGCAGTCTATAACTCCGAAAGAAAGCATTTGTGCACTCAGGTTGGTCTAAACTTTTTGTCTTATCTTAGTTTCAGGAATCACCTATCAAATGTTGTCGGTGTTGTTTTGAAACACCCTGTATATATATATATATATATATAATGGGTCGAATTGAGAACATCCTTTTTAAGTGTTTAAAAAGACGTATGTATCTCAGTTCAGAAGGTCAGCGACGCAACATTCTGTCTACATTAAGGGATTCAAGATTTTGTAGCTGAACTGATTTAAGAGTTAAAAACCTAACCACAAATCGTGGCAGAACACACTGAGATACACAACGATAACGTGTATTTATTTTGTTCATTTTATTTATTATTTAGGGCAAAAGTGCTATACTAACACACACAACCTACACGCGAGAAGAAAAAATGTAAGAACTAATATAATGAAAAATATAAGTGTATGATCCAAGGGTCTTAGAAAATAGAGAATCTGCCCTTATAAGAAAATCTTGAAGCCATACGTCACAGTTTCACCATCCCTACTGTGTCCACTCCGCCCAATAAGATTGCAATATTTTGAGCCAACAATCATGGCGGAAACAAAAGTAGCTAATCAGACGATGGCGAAAACAAGAGTAGCCAATCAGACTTGCCGATGATCGGTTGTTTCCTGGCTTCATTAATTTAATAGGATAAAGATACATATCAGGGGGGCGCGGTGGGTCAGTGGTAGAGCGTTCACCTCTGGTGCTTGGGGTCCCGGGTTCGATCCCAGCCCCCGCCAAGTGAACTTTGTGGTGGACAAACACCGTGCTCGTGGGTTTTCTCGGGGTACTCCCGTTTCCTCCCACTTTCTTCATTCCACCATTTCACTCATCTCTCATTATCACTGTCTCCTTTAGCCTAACCGGCATAACCGTGGGACGTAAAACTCAAAGATTTCATTTCATTTTCAAAGATACATATCGGCAGATCCTCTATTTTATAACATCCTTGGTGTGATCCTTTAAATAATCTTTGTAGTGAACACCAACTAGTTTTATATGAATATTACTACAAGATTTTAACAATTCGAACTGTGGGCACATCTTATCGTATTGTTATAGATAACTTAATGCATTTGTAACCTATATTGTTGTATTGCATGATCTCTAAGTCCCAAATAACCCTACTACTTCAAAGTTGCCTTCATTCTCGAGAATGACTAGTTATTTCCCTGACATTAAAGAACTTTTCAATAATTTCTCTGACAAAAATCAAATTTCTGACATTCCCTGATTTTCCAGGTCTGTGGAAACCCTGAATAATTTACTGTATATTTGCCTTCTGTTTGCAAATAATTTGAATTCCACTTTAAACTAACTGTTTGTTCCTCTGTGAAATATGATGCCAATCCGATTTATTAAAATTTGGAAACGAAATTTGAGAATTTATCACAATTTCTTGTGGGCTTTCAAATTGTGTAAAACTCTTTTCGATCTATCAAGTAGTTTATACAAAGTGATCCCTTTAATGAGGAGTGAAAACCTATGTTATAACTCGTTTTCATCCCACAGATGATGTGCCTTATCCCGGGTTTGATTCCAGGTGAAGTCGAGTGGTTTGGAACCCACGTAAAACTGTAAGTCCCGTCTTTAAATAGCCTCAATACGAAAAACAAAACAACAAAAAAACGTAAAATAAAAAAATCCCATCATGCCAAAGTTTGGAGCAATCGATTTGAATTGAGTAGAGTTGATTTTAACGTTCCGTTCAGCAGCGAGGCTATATGAGACATGGACCTACCGTTTAACGTGGAATCCGAACCACATGAGCTCCCGCCGGGAATCGAACCCGGGTCTCCGACGCCAAAGGCGCATACACGATTCGAATTGTTTTGAGAGTTCTACACAAGAGTCTATGGTAAACATTACGACATTCGTGATCATACAAATTTTCGTCGTCACAGTTCCATCGTCAACAACAACTGAATGTCTATCTTTAGTTTAGTGGAAAATATTAAAATGTTTGGAACTGCCTATCAATCAACACAAATATTACATATTAAAAAGCGTTTCTTCTATGAGTTCAAACTGCTGTCCTTTGCATTGGTAGGCAGTTGCCTTAACCATTAGACTACGATCACTTTGCCCTGAAGACGCTGTCATTGACGTCTTTACAGACAATCTCAATTAGCGCCACTACTTCTAATCTCCTCCTCCGTTTTTCTTTGTTTGACCGATTCTCTCATATTTCTCTTGTGTTGTTGTCACACATGAATAATTTGCATTTGCTTCTGTCCCTCTTAAGCGTATGCTTCATACTTTAAGTGCCTCTCTCTCTACCAAACTACAGATTTAACTGATTGAATTCTCATATTCTCCATCACTGATTACCCTGATGAACCACTCCCTATATTCCTAATGGAAATTCAAATCGTTCCCACAATGCAACAAAAGTGACTCTGCGACACTACCGGTTGGAGTTCTAACTAACTGCATCGTCTGCTACTGGCAGTATCAAAGAGTATCATTGGCTAATTTTATCAGACTCACGCACTCTGAATGATTTAATTCGTTTTTGCTTTTAGTACTTCGTAGTACCCAACTTCCTTGAGAGGCGGCGCCACAGTCGCCACAGTTATGCCAGCGGCATTTTTGCCGATCCCAAACGTTTCAGCATTCTTGCCAATTTGATGTCGAGAACAGAACCCAAACAACCCCTGCGGGGCTTTTAACCCGTTCCTCCTCCTCCTCCTCCTCCTACTACTACTACTACATTAGCTGTGAATCTATATAGTACAAGGGCAAACTTACTACTACTACTACATTTGTTGTGGATCTATATGGTACAAGGCGACTTTCCCAGAGCTTAGCTTTGCTCTGCTCTGAAGCGTCACTAGAGCATAGTGACGAGTTTTGTAATCTCCTATCCCACTATCCTGGTCACTGAAGCTTGCCATCTGTGTGTATCGGTTGAGAGACTGATCTAGCCCACCACCTAGACCACTATCCAAATTGGTGGTCTTCTTCAAATCTGTAACCTAGACGACTTTCGCTATGGCTTCTGGACAAGGCACTGGTCATACTGGACTACCTCCTGTTGTTGCTCAGGGACCTTCTCTGACGGCGGCAAAGATCGACAAACGAAAAGCCCGCCAGGAGTCAGAGCCGAGCAGTTCAACGGCTCACTCTACAACAGCTGCTACCGTTTTTGCTGCACTCCAGATGACACCTCCAACCAAACGTCATCATACACTGAGTGAGTCCTCGTCTGCGTCTAGCAATATGGATGTCGAGATTCCAGGAAAATCATCTAAACCAGTAGTCCATTCTTTTCTTCTTACCAACTACGACGTTAAGTACCATGATTTAAAGCAGATTTACTCAAGTACGTCTACTCAAGTACGTGCCACGATCGGATGTCAAGCAGCTAATACCTACCAAGAACGGTATTATCATCCGATCGACAGATCCTAACATGGCAACCACTCTCCGTAACACCTACTCATTCGAGATCTTTGGCCCCTCGGCAAACCTTCAAAAGCTTTCATCAAACCAGGCGAAGCAGCCTCCACCTCCACGCAAGCCTCCAGCTCTCTCTGTTGTAATACGAGGAGTAGATCTCCAGTTCACGGATGCCGAGGTCGCTGATGAACTTAAGCTGGAGATTCATTCAATCCTGAAATGTCTTCGCATAAAGAACGCATCCGGACTCACTTATATGGTCCGAGTTCTCACAAACAGTTAAGAGACCGTGGATGACCTTCTTAGCAATGGTGCTTACATATACCTGAAAAGACATCGGGTGAAACCGTCTCACTCACCTCCGCCTCTTCCTGTCCGTTGTGAGCGATGTCAAGCTTATAACTCCCATCACACTAACGACTGCAGGAACCCTTTCAAATGCGGGTACTGTGCAGGTCCCCATTCCACCAAGTCTTGTCCCAATCTCAGTAATCCACCGCAATGCTCGACCTGCCCAGATCAGCATCCTACATACAGCTATAAATGTAAGGCCAAACCCGCTGCAGAGATTCTAAAACCAGAGCTCACTGTACCTATATGCATTCATAACACAGATTCTACTACTCCGCCTCCTAGTTGTGCACAACAACCGATCACCATCGACAAAATTTTTGTCATTTCTCACTGTTACCCTGCAGAACATACATCCAATTCTTCGGCAACATATCCTCCAACAAGTACAACTCGCTGCTAAAACTATCCTGCATGTCAACTTCACCGGCACTTACTTCAACAACTACTCTCATTTTCATTCTACAGTCCATAAATCTGCAGTCTAACTTCTTTCCCCATCTATTCTCCTTATTTTTCATTATGGCAGTACATTTTCTTTTTCTGAACATTCGATCTCTACAAAAAAAAAAACAAAAAAAACAAGCCTTTGTTTGAGCAGCTACTTCTGGAGGAACACGTTCATTGTTTTCTTCTCAACGAAACATTTCTTACTCTTAAAATCTCATGCAAACTCTCACCCTAT
Source organism: Thermobia domestica (assembly GCF_964235325.1). Lineage (NCBI taxonomy): Eukaryota > Metazoa > Arthropoda > Insecta > Zygentoma > Lepismatidae > Thermobia > Thermobia domestica. Next base: position 136,428,029 of record NC_137465.1, on the reverse strand, counting down.
CTCCTTCTTCGACACGATAATACCGTTCCCACTCGACGTGCTAATGGTGGCGTCGCTATTGGTTTTCCGCACTCTATTTCACATAGAGTACACGCTACTGGAGATACATCACTGCCTGAACATCTTATCGCTACTTTATATTTCAAACAATGCTACGTCACTGTTGCTACCATCTATATACGACCAGGCCATCCTATTCCTCTAAGTTTCTTTCAATATATTTCTTATATTTTCCGGACTTACATCATAATGGCCGACATTAACTACCATAGCCGCTCAGATAATCAAAAACGCACCTTTTGCAATTATATTCAGACCCAAACGACGGGATTTATTCATCCCATTCCTAAACCAACTCGACCGGCTTCGAATACAACTCCCGATATAGTCATAACATCGCCCAATATTCTCTCCAAGCTCACTCTCTCTGTGCTTGACCCGCTTGGGAGTGATCATATCCCAATTAAAGCTACTCTTCAAAATCCAGGTACATCTCAACCCGCTCCGCCTACAATTCCCCGCATAGTGGCTCGTTTCGACCGTGCCCGTTGGCCTAACTATAGGGAATATCTTTCCAACAGGTTAACACCTTTATCCGCTCCAACTTCAGAGTCTGAACTATACGACACTCTTGATGAGATCACTGATAGTATTCATCAGGCGTCTTCGCAGTATATTCCTCAGACTACAATTGATCCCTACAGACCAAAATTGCCACCACAATACTTACCTTTAATACGTTATTTCAGTCAGCTGTATCGTGATTTTACTCGCACGGGCAATCTGGAATCGCTTCGGCAACATCGCCAATACCAGCGGGCAGTGCATAACTACTTCGTTGCCTATAAGACCAGAAGCTGAATTAAAACCTGTAACACTCTCTCTGATACAGCACATCGAACTAAGTACTGGAAACGCTTTCATCAGCTCACTGGTAAAACTTCTCGCCCTTCATATCCACTCATTCTCAATGATACGCCCTTACCCACTGTCATGGACAAAGCCAATGCCTTTGCTGACCAACTTCAAGATGTCTTCACGCCACTTGGACCCGCTCTATCTGCTCGCACTCATCCTACTAACCGGCTCAATCTCCACTCGCCTTCACTCCAACCCCATGTTGCATATCTTCTACCCGATAATTCACCTTTGACAGCCCCTGTCACCGTCACAGAAATCACCTCCACCGTCTCTCGTAAACGCAACACCGCTCCAGGACTAGATTCTATTACGTATCGCCATATCAAGGAAGGACCATATATTCTCCATTATCTTCTGTCTCTCATCTTCACGTTCATCCTCCGTCTGGTTTTCTCCCTAGCGATTGGAAAACATCCAAAACCTTAATGTTCCTGAAACCGAACAAACCAGCTTCGTATGTGTCTTCTTATCGTCCAATTCAACTCACCCTCATTTTCAGCAAGATACTTGAACGGATACTGGTCTCTCGCCTCCACACACATCTTGCCGATCACAACCTAATTCCCCTTCATCAGGCTGGATTCCGCCCAAACTACAGTATCAATGATCAACTCCTCCGTCTGACCACGTACATCACTGCTCAGTTTAATCAATCTAAGCCTTCCTGTCTCGTCCTTTTCGATTTAGAAAAGGCTTTCGACAAAGTGTGGCATCTCGGCCTTCTGTGCAAACTCTTTTCTTTCCGACTTCCAATCTGTTACATTCGCTTCATTTACAATTTTCTCTCTAGCCGCCTGACCTATGTTTCTATCAATAATGTCCTATCTCACCTTGTGTTTATCCACCCTGGAGTTCCTCAAGGCTCTGCTCTGTCCCCGCTTCTTTACTTATTGTATGTTGCTGACTTTCCTGCTCTTCCTCCCAACGTCAGTCTTTTTCAGTATGCGGACGATACGGCATTCCTGGCTACGGCGACTATTCACAATATCAACCACATCCTTCAAACTGCTATCGACGCATTCATTCAATGGTGTGATATGTGGCGCCTTAAACTTAACGCCAATAAAACCCAAGCCATTATCTTTCTACCACCAGGTAAACGTAGTCGTGTCCATCGCAAACCGGCCAACCTCAGAATCGAGATCGCAGGTACTCCCCTTGCTGCAAGTCCCACTGTGACATATCTGGGCATTGTCTTCGACTCCCATTTGAAATGGTCTGCTCATCTTCAGAGTCTTGCTCTTAAAGCAACAAACCGCCTGAACCTACTCAGACGCCTAACTGGGACTAACTGGGGATTAAAACCTCACATCCTTCTTAACACCTACAAAGCCTTTTTACGACCTGTCTTAACATATGGATTTACAGCTTGGCTTTCTGCACCCGAATCATACTACCGGAGACTCCAAATTCTTGAGCGCCACGCCCTCCGCCTTGCCTTCCGCATTAGATTACCAAGCCCAACCGCATTTTCCGCATATCCTTTACCACCTGGAAGATTTCAGACTCCGATACGTTATGAAGTGATTCCAGACTCACCAACCGCTACTGTTTGATGCTATGCACCACGAAGCCACTCTCCGCAAACCCTCTTCTATTATACAGCCTTCCCCACTCTCTTTGCTGTTTACTCTATACCATTACGTTCTTTCGCCACATATTCCGGACATGCAACTTCTTGATGATTTTCTCATTGCCATCCCCCCACCATACATCACTCCATCTTATGTTGCTACCACACTAATTGGGCTCCTCTCGTCCACAATGCGTCCAGAGCAGCCCTTGGACAGAAGATAACACTCATTCGTCTCTCTAACACTCCTATCTGTGTTTTGTTGTGATGTGAAGTGCACCTCATAGTTTCATTTATCACCACTATTCAGCTCTTATCACTCTCCTGATGCATTGTTAAATGGTGTTCCTATCCTTTACCTATGCTTATGATTATGGTTAAAGGCCATAATGTCCTGCAATATGGAAAACATGGTTTTAATAAAGTTTATGAAATCTCCTTTGCCTCCCGACAATTGCCTTCCACATATAGTTCATCCTTCATTCTCCTCCCAAATAAAGGGCGTAACCCTTTGGGCGGCTAGCAAAAAATGGTACAAGGGCAAACTTATTTTAGTGAAAGAAGTTTAATGAAATTTTTAAAAAAATAATCGTTAAATCACTTTTTGAATATTATTTTTAATCTTATTTTAACGAAAAAAGTGTTAAAATTAGTAATTTTTAAAAATAGTAAAAAAAACTTTCCGTAGGCAGGATTTAAACCCACGCCAAAAACGATTTTTTTTTTACAAACATCTTGCGCTAGCCCACTCGGCTATCAGAGTCGACAACATATGCCCTTTACTTTGTGCTATATGTAGATCATGACTCGTGATATCGTATCTCTATCGGCCAATCAGATCAGAGGATATCTGAAACGTTTGGGATCCGCAAATATGCCTTCCTTCTTCTTCTTTCTTATACATAAGGGAAAAAGGTATGATAAACAAAAATTCCATAATCTATTTCGGCTTCTTTCGAGTCACCTTCTTCACAGGCTCAAACGTTAAATTTCGGTAGCCTTCTTCCTGGAGTGATTAGTTCGGCTAGTTATTTATTTTACTAGATGAAATGCCCGGGGCAAATAAGGTTTGTGTAAAATACTTGAAAGTGAGGGAATGAATGAAATAAATAATGAACAACCACCACTTCGGCATTGGCACTGCCAATTCCCGGGTCAGCAGAGATACTCCTGTTTGTCTAAACTTGAGCTTAAATGTAAATAACGAAGAGCAGTGCCTTGAACATTGCTGTCCACGTACATTCCCAAGCCAGCTGACTGTGAGATGGAAAGAATAAGGTTCATGCAATTTGCTCCGCTGTTGATTCCCAGGCGAACTGATATGCACCTGAAGGTAAAGTTCATGAAATTTGAAAATAAAGAAATGAGTGAAATAAATAAAGAGCAACACTTTTACCGTTGCCTTGTTGATTCCCAGGCCAGTTAATATGTCCGTTCTTGCCTGAACTTGGAATTTAATGTCATGGGGACTGTTACAAATTAACTAAACGACTCCAAGAATTATACACTAATTGCGATGGTTTTGGACATTTTTCTCCCATTTCCCCCTCCCCCAAGCCAATGGAGACTGAACTTGGATTTAAACAGTATCGAAAGTATCACTATTCATCTTAGTGATCCCGAAAATTATAAAGTCAACATTAATATCGGTCATTTTCGATTAATTTTGCATGTTACTCCTTCCCACTCTACTTCGAGTGCAAATGAGGCCTGAACTTGAACTTAAATGGCATCGTTCGTGTCACTATTCAACACAGCGACCACGAAAACTATAAATTCGACACCAATATCGGTTGTTTTAAAAATATTTTTCTGCCATCTCCTTTTCGATAGGGATGTCCTATGGGTGTCTTAATTCCTCATTTTTTCCACACTGTAAGTCACATGTAATCAAGTTTGGTTGAATTTGCTTCAGGGGTTCCAAAGCTATGCTGGAACATACACACACAAATTTTTATATCTATAGGTATGAAATATTTAGACTTTCTTGACATAACTGGAAATAATGTTATATAATTTGTCTTTTGTAATATTATTAGGTTTAAAAAGGGAAGAATTACCACAAGAATGGAAAGAATCAATCATTGTTCCAATTCACAAGAAAGGCGACAAAACTGACTGTAATAATTATCGAGGAATTTCTCTTCTGTCAACTTCCTATAAAATTCTCTCAAACATTCATCCCCTTGATCCCATACGCAGATGAAATTATTGGAGATTATCAGTGCGGGTTTAGACGAAATCGATCAACTATCGACCAAATATTTATCATTTGACAAATACTCGAAAAGAAGTGGGAATATAATACCCCAGTGCATCAACTATTTATCTATTTTAGAAAGGCTTACGATTCGGTTAGGAGAGAAGTATTGTACAACATTCTTACAGAATTTGGAATACCGAAAAAGCTAATTAGATTAATTAAGATATGTTTAAATGAATACCCCAAAAAAAAGTCCGGTTAGGAAAGTTTTTGTCCACGAGCTTTCACGTCGAGAATAGCCTGAAATAAGGAGATACGTTATGGCCACTTATTAAACTTTGTTCTGGAATACGCTATAAGGAAAATCAAAGATAGCAACCAGGGCCTAGAGTTGAATGGGGTTGACCAGGCGCATATGCTGATGACATAGATTTAATAGGGGATGATAGGAGAACAATAGAAAGAAATGCACAAGTCTTATTAAACGCTTGCAGGGACATGGGTTTAGAAGTAAATGCATAGAAAACTAAATACATGAAAGTTCGTCGGGATCATAATACCGCAAATTATGGATGCGTTGAAACATCGAATAATACTTTTGATAAAGTGGATACTTTGAAATATCTAGGATCAATATTAACAGACGAAAAGCATATTCACGAAGAAATTAAATGTCGACTAAAAGCAGAGAATTCGTGTTATTATTCAGTTCAAAATCCCTTGTCGTCGAAGAATTTGAAGCTTAAAATATATAAAGTGATAATCATGCCTGTTGTTCTGCATGGTTGCGAAATATGGTCACTTACTCAGAAGGAAGAGCATAGGCTGAAAGTATTTGAGAACAAAATCCTGAGACGAATATTCGAACCCAAGAGAACCGAGAGTGGTGAATGGCAGAAACTTCATAACGAGGAACTAAATAACTTATATGGTTTACCAAACATTGTTAGGGTCATCAAGTCTAGAAGATTCAGGTGGGCAGGTCATGTGGCGAGAATGGAAGAAAGTAGGAACGCTTCCAAAGTCTTAACTTGGAAGACCAACCCGAAAACAACCATTAGGAAGACCTAGGTGCAGATGGGAGGACAATATTAAGATGGATCTCGCAGAAATGGGAATACAAAATAGAAACTGGATTGAGTTGGCTAAGGATGGAAGTCAGTGGAGAGCTGTTGTGAACGCGGAATTGAACCTTCGGGTTCCATAAGCCATAGAGTTAGTTAGATAAACTTGTCTTTAAGTTTGAGATATTTATAATTGAAGATTTCCAGCCATCCCATTAAAATACTTTAGGGTGGTGTATTACATGAACAAGTTGAGAATAACTACTATTTTACCTGGAATCATTTACATATATGGGACATTCCATGTCAAACGAACAAGTCATCAGACTTGACCATCTCAGATTTTTGTAAAAATTGGTGCACAGCTTTATTACAGCGGGAGATGAAAAAATACCAAATATTACCCCTCTCCTTCTGAAAGTGTCCCCATACAGGATGTTCAAAAATTGCCAAAAAGGACACTTTTTCAGTTACAGTGATTATTAAAAATTGTCATAAAGTGGTTAATATATGCAGTAGAGACATGGAAAAAACGCCAGTGGAAAGCTTAAAAATTGCTCTACAAGTTATACTCTACAAAACCTGTATAATAAAAAATAACACTTCAAAAATTCAAATTAGAACTTAAATTTTGAATTTCGCACAGAAATGCCCCTGTGAATTTGTTCAAAATTGTCCTGATTGTAGTCTCATATGTGTACTAAAACGTCACAAAGTTTCATTTTGGGCACTCAGTGGGATCCGATTCAAAATTCAATATAAACCAAACATTGCAAGATATTGACCGTGTGAATATCTGGGTTCAGATCGATAACCATTTGCCTGTAGCTATTTACCTGCAGCATCAAATGAATTTATATTCAACTTCATTTGTATTCATTTGATTTTACACAGTTAACCACCTTTCGAGTTATTTAGACAGGTATTACGTTTCCGAACATTACTCAATAAAGATCATAATTCTTGTTCATTTCTATGGATGTTTCTAAATTTACATTGGATACATTGATACATGTTATCTTCATTCATTTGCTGTTACAGACATGTAGAAGTGCATAATTGAAATAGGAAAAAGAACTTATTGACTAATTGTTTGTGCTGAAAGTTTGTGAAGTGATTGTTAAGAGCGCTACTGTGTTTCATAACACATTTCATACAGATATTGTAAAAGGGAGGTAAATATATCCCTCCCTTTCATAATAAGTTCTGTAACTGGAATCCTGAAACAAAGAAATGAAAATAACATGTATCAATGTTCCATACGAATTCATAAACATCCATACTGACTAACAAGAATAATGACCTCTATTGAGTAATGTTCGGAAACGTAATACCTGTCTAAATAGCTCGAAAGGTGGATAATTGTGCAAATGCAAATGAATACATTAAGAAACAAATGAAGTTGAATATAATTTCCTTTGATGCTGCAGGTAAATAGCTACAGGCAAATGATTATCGATCTGAACCCAGATGTTCACACGGTCAATATCTTGCAATGTTTGGTTTATGTTGAATTTTGAACCTTTGTGGTGTTTTAATACACATACGAGACTACAATCTGGACAACTTTGAACAAATTCACAGACATTTCTGTGCGAAATTTAAAATTCAAATTTGAATTTGAATTTTTGAAGTGTTATTTTTTATTATACAGGTTCTTTCAATATAGTACAACTTGTAGAGCAATCTTTAAGCTTTCCAATGGTGTTTGTTCCATGTCTCTAGTGTACATATTAACAATTTTATGACAATTTTTAATAATCACTGTAACTGAAAAAATGTCCATTTTGGCAATTTTTGAACATCCTGTATGGGGACACTCTCAGGAAGAGAGGGTTAATATTTGAAATTTTTTCATCTCCCACTTTAATAAAGCTGTGCACGAATTTTTACAAAAATCTAAGATGGTCAGGTCAGATTTTGTCATTTCGTTGGTTGATTTCACATGGAATGTCCCATATATATATACATACATATGTATATATATATGGGACATTATACATTATATTATACATACATTATATATATGTATGTATGTATGTATAATCAATTATTTTCTTGTATATACTGTAGAAAAAAGGTAGATCCATATTTTTCGACTTGTATCTTTGAAATGAAATCTTTAATGTCTCACGATTATGCTCTTTAGACTAAGGGAGACGAATGAATGATGATGGAAGAATTGATGGAATGAGAATGTGGGCGGAAACTGGAGTACCCGAGAAAACCCACGGACACGATATTGTTCACCACAAACTTACTTGGCCGAAGATCGAAGCAGGGACCTCATACCAGAGGTAAGCGTTCTACCACTGAGCCACCGTGTCCCCGATTTTTCGATTGTAAAATCATGTCTTACTGGAAAAGTGTTAATGAACTTAATGATTTTGTTTATATTTCTTCTTTGTTGAAGAAGCAAAAATTCGAGATGGAATTGTGTGTTCTTGTGCATCTATTTTGCGCAATTGAGCTGTTAGATCATATGAATTGAGTGGCGATCGTATGAATTGATGTGCTACTGCACTTCTTATCTACACAACTCAATGAATTTCTTGTGACGAAATGCTATTCTGTGTACGATCTTTGACATGACACGAACAGTGTTGCACTGTGCCCATTGAGTGGCTCTGGATCTTGTTGCAAGCTTCAATGTCATTGCACGTACAAGTAAGTTGTTCCCATTCATTACGTAATAAAAAAAAATTGCTTGATTCGTTACCTTCCAGTTTTTCCCTCCCAATTTATTTAGCGCTACATTTCATTCTCTACAAACTCATACTTTTCTATCTTGAGTGGTGTAAAGAAAGGCGTCGTTACTAATTCTTATTATCTATAACTATTCGTAATAGTATTCTACCAATAATCGAAATCTAGGATTATTCTCTATAATTAAATGTAAACACTATTGTCTTTCAATTCTTTCTTCTAATACATCTTTCGTTCTTTATATAATTTTGCTAGTATCTAGGATTTATCTATGTTTTACAGGGGACTCTTGATTCAGCTTTTCTGCTCTCGTTTTTCCCAGTATACTTTGAGGCCAGTGACGTCATGTGGAGGTATAGCGGTATTTTTTCAACAGAACAAGTGAACTACTGCATGAACAATTACGCTATTGTTTCAAGATGGGCAAAAATCATAATTGCGCAGTAGCTTATTGAAATAACAGTGCAAGCAATACAAATAAATTAATGTTCCATTGATTCCCGAAAAATTATGAACTTCGAAAAAGATGGATCTCCCGCGCCTGTGTGAAGTTGGCCCCCCAAAAGTTTGGGCTACACGAGATATTTATTGGGCCAGGAAGTACTTCATTTGGGCTATTTGGGCTAGCAACTTTTAGCGTTTGGGCTACATTGGAAACAAAGTTACAGCCTCTCAAAGTTTGAGGGGCCAACTTCACGTTAGCCCCCCAAGTGTTTGGGCCAGACGAGATTTTTATTGGGCTGGATAGTACTTCGTTTGGGCTGATTGGGTCAGCAACTTTTAGAGTTTGGGCTATTATAGTTTCCGAAATATGGGCTATTAAACTTTTTGAAAAGTGATTTTCCTGCTTCTTTTGTCGGGGCCAACTTCACTAATATGATATTTCTGACAAACATGTTTATTGGAATTTACAGTACTTTGTGTCGACTAGCAATTTAGGAAATTTCAAGATTTGGGCTGTTTTCGAAACAGAATTAGAGCTTCACAAAGTTTGGGGGCCAACTTCACATTAGCCCCCAAGTGATTGGGCCGGACGTCATTTTTATTGGGCTGGGTAGTACTTTGTTTGGGCTGATTGGGTCATGAAATTTTTGCGTTTGGGTCTTTATAGTTCCGAGATATGAGCTGTTATATTTATTAGAAATTTATATTTCTGCTTCTTTTGTCTGGGGTAACATCACGAATATGAAGGGTCTAAGAATCTCGTGTTTTGGAATTAGTGTCACTTTGCGTCCACTAGGAATTCGGCAAGTTTTTAGATGGGATTTGAAACAGAGTTAGACCTTCACGAAGTTTGACCACCAACTTCATTGTAGTCACTAGTGGACTAGATAATACTCTGTATGGCAGTGTTTCTCAACCTTTGTGAAACTGCGTCCCACCAACGTCTCCAAAATAAGTCCTGCGGCCCATCACAAAAAATTACAATTATTAGTTTTATTAATTTGCCATATTTAGCAACTAAGTCGACTATTGATAGTGTTCCTAGTGTAATTGCATCTGATCAAAATTCTTCGAGAAATGTAGTCGACAGTGACAGTAAAACTGAAGATAACGTACAGGAGAACGGAAGTGCATCCAACACAGAGAAGAAAAAGCATGTCCCTTGTAAGTACAAAGAAAGCTATTCGAAGCATGGTTATATTCAGTTTCCCGGCTCAAACAATTTGCCGAAGCCTCAGTGTGTTATCTGTGCTGTTGCTCTGGGTAACGAAGCTATGAAGCCTTCTCGTCTTTAAGACACTTAAACACAAAACATTCGGACTTTAAAGACAAACTGGTTGAGGTTTCCATGCGTAAGAAAGATGCTCTGAAAACTGGAAAGCATGGCGATCTATTAAGCTTCAACTACAGATACGGTACTTTTAAAAACATGTTATTTAGTTGCTCTGCAGATTTCTAAGTGCAAGAAACCCTATTCTATTGGAGAAATCGTTAAACCTTCTTTAATAGCAGTATGTAATGAGATTTTAGGACATTCTGCAGCTAACAAAATTAAGGAAGTAGCTCTCTATCAAATGATACGATTCAAGACGAATTTCCGATATGGCAGATGATACAGAAGCCTAACTAATTGAAAATATTAAAAAAATTTTTCTTCTTTTTTTTTCTTGACATACAACTTGACGAATCAACAGACGTGCACAACAACAGTATATTACTTTCTTCTGTACGATATATTGATTACCGTTGATAACATAAACGAGGACTTTCTCAATGTATGTGAGTTACCAGGTCAGACTCGGAAATTTTCAATGTGTTGGATGCGTTTTGTTCGTATGAAAGGGTTGGATTTGGAAAATTGTGTTGGGGTGTGTACCGATGATGCCGCTTCTGTGACTGATAAACAGTCAGGGGGTGACATCAAGAATAAAGAAAGTAGCAAATCATGATATCATACTAACTCATTGTTTCATACATAGAGAACATTTAGCTTCGAAGAAAATGACACCTGAACTGACACCAGTTCTTTCGCAAGCTGTGAAAATAATTAATTTTATTAAAAACAGCCCTTTTAGCACACGATTGTTGAAACTATTGTGCGAGGAACTGGTATCTAATCATCAGCATCTTTTCCATACAGAAGTTCGATGGTTATCAAGGGGGAGGGTTCTCAGAAGGTTGTACGAATTGAGAAATGAAGTTATTTCTTTGCAATAAGAAAAGCACTTACAGTCAATATCTTGAGGACAAAGAATGGGTAGCCAAGCTTGCTTATTTAAGCAAGCTTGCGTAACATTTTTTCCACAATGAACTGAATTTAAGTCATCAAGGTTCACAAACAACAACATTCAGTGCCTGCAACAATACAGAAGCGTTCAAAAAGAAAATTGAATTTTGACTCAATATGGTTTCTGAAGAAAATTTTGAAATTTTTGAATCGTTTCAGTTTTATTTCTGAAGTCGATGTTGTTGACATGATGGAAATAATAACTAGTCATCTTCATGATTTGAAAAGTAGCAATTTGTGGATTATAAATCCTTTTGTTGAACATACGCATTCATTCCTTTCATACAAAGAAAGAGTACAGTTAGCCGAATTATCATCGGACAGAGAGCTTCAATGTCTTTACAAATCTACGAGTATTTACAAATTCTAAATAAAAATGAGGACAGAATACACAGAAATACATGAAAGAGCAATGCCATTTCTTCTTTGCTTTTCCTCGACATATCTGTATGAAACAGCATTTTCGGCAATTACTGTTCTCAAAACAAAGCAAAGGAATCGGCTGCAACTTTCTCACTGTTTATGTTTGGCTGTTACTTCACTTCATCCAAGAGTCAATCAACTGGGCAAAAGGAAGCAACAGCAGATGTTCCCTTAATTTAACTTCATTGCGAATTAATAAACTTCCTCATCTTTAGTTCCAGTTGTATACATAAACGATTTATTATTTTAGTTAACACTTAGGCTATCACGCATGAATATTATTTGTGTTTAGTGACTGAAACTAAGAATTTAAAAATCATTAATTTTAAATTCAAAATTAGACAGACGATACTTAACAGTGGCTTGTGCAACAATGCTTAAAAGTGTACTGTGTGTGGATTGTGCGTGTGTGTTGAATGGTGATGAGAAGATGCGTTTGGAAGTCTTTGCTCCAGCATCTTTCAAACAGTGGAGATGATGAGTCAAAAGTAATTTTATTCTTACTTTTACTAGTTTATTAAAAATACATTTTCATTGTATTAAATCTAGCATTCATTACAGTGCAGATGAATGAACCTTTTCAAGGGATCAAAACAAAAGTACATGTTGCATAATCGTTTTATCATGTTAAATGTGCAGCAAACTGAGATTAGCAATTACTTCCAATGAGTATTCACGTATGCAACATTATATTTTACCTTAGTTGCTAAATATGGCAAATTAATAAAACTAATAATTGTAATTTTTTGTGATGGGCCGCAGGACTTATTTTGGAGACGTTGGTGGGACGCAGTTTCACAAAGGTTGAGAAACACTGCCATACAGAGTATTATCTAGTCCACTAGTGACTACAATGAAGTTGGTGGTCAAACTTCGTGAAGGTCTAACTCTGTTTCAAATCCCATCTAAAAACTTGCCGAATTCCTAGTGAACGCAAAGTGACACTAATTCCAAAACACGAGATTCTTAGACCCTTCATATTCGTGATGTTACCCCAGACAAAAGAAGCAGAAATATAAATTTCTAATAAATATAACAGCTCATATCTCGGAACTATAAAGACCCAAACGCAAAAATTTCATGACCCAATCAGCCCAAACAAAGTACTACCCAGCCCAATAAAAATGACGTCCGGCCCAATCACTTGGGGGCTAATGTGAAGTTGGCCCCCCAAACTTTGTGAAGCTCTAATTCTGTTTCGAAAACAGCCCAAATCTTGAAACTTCCTAAATTGCTAGTCGACACAAAGTACTGCAAATTCCAATAAACATGTTTGTCAGAAATATCATATCAGTGAAGTTGGCCCCGACAAAAGAAGCAGGAAAATCACTTTTCAAAAAGTTTAATAGCCCATATTTCGGAAACTATAAAAGCCCAAACGCTAAAAGTTGCTGACCCAATCAGCCCAAACGAAGTACTATCCAGCCCAATAAAAATCTCGTCTGGCCCAATCACTTTGGAACTAATGTGAAGTTGGCCCCCCAAACTTTGTGAAGCTCTAATTCTGTTTCGAAAACAGCCCAAATCTTGAAACTTCCTAAATTGCTAGTCGACATAAAGTACTGTAAATTCCAATAAACATGTTTGTCAGAAATATCATATCAGTGAAGTTGGCCCCGACAAAAGAAGCAGGAAAATCACTTTTCAAAAAGTTTAATAGCCCATATTTCGGAAACTATAATAGCCCAGACGCTAAAAGTTGCTGACCCAATCAGCCCAAACGAAGTACTACCCAGCCCAATAAAAATCTCGTCTGGCCCAAACACTTGGGGGGCTAACGTGAAGTTGGCCCCTCAAACTTTGGGAGGCTGTAACTTTGTTTCCAATGTAGCCCAAACGCTAAAAGTTGCTAGCCCAAATGAAGTACTTCCTGGCCCAATAAATATCTCGTGTAGCCCAAACTTTTGGGGGGCCAACTTCACACAGGCATCTCCCGCTATAAACAAAAGAACACGTTTAATAAAGATAACGAACGAATATATTCTGTTCACTTTTCATCACAGGATTATCAAAGGGTTTGAAAAATGAGATTGTAGGTTTCCCGCAAAAGTATTGTTTAAGATCTGACACTGTTTCTTCATTATTGATACCAAATTGGCATGGGGAAAAAACAAGCTAGACGCTAGTCAAGTTGAAAAACAGGTGTGTAACAATAATTTATTTTGCTTTTATTGACATTTGTTTCTGAGGGCCTGACACTTAAGGAGTTTATGTACGTAAAGCGAAGTGGAAAAGGGTACCAACGAGAATATAAATGTATACTCTCATATATTCTTTAGTTTAAATGATATTCTTAAATTTTGTTGAGTATCTGAATCGTTATTCTGGCAAAGTACTCAAAGTGCACGTTGAGCAGAACATTCATAGGAACCTATTACGAACCGAACTTAACATAACCTTACCTAATCTTGTCTAAACGAGCCGTACTTGTTACGCACAAATTACATTGATTTTATTTCTCCTCCAATGCCACATCGTGAGACAAAATCACTTGAATGTTCAAAGTGCACTCTTACCATTATTTTTATAATTGAAGGGCTGACCTACAGAGGGAGCTAAGCCACGGAAACTAAATTCCAAGAAATCGAAAGTAGAGGACAAATAACTGCAGATTTTCCCCTGTGAAGGTGGTTATTTTATGTATATATACCACTCTATAGATATCTGTGCAACTTATAACCTGTAATATATAATATAAAGTGTGTTGTATTGAGTAATAAACGAATATTAGTAAAATAAAAGGAATATTTTGCAGTGATATCTGACAGTTTGATTAATACACACGAAATACAATAGGTTAGGTTAGATTTCTAACCTAATCTAACTTAACCTAAACAAATTCAGTTAGGTTCAGTTAGGTTAGGGTAGATTACATTTCTAACGTAACCTAACCTATTCTAACAGAACCTAACCTAATTTGTTATTACATACCCGGAAACTCTGAATATTTTGAATTGTGTTTGTTTCTGTATTTTACTACCCGAAATGCTGCCATGGAGAGGATTGGTTTATGGAAAGTATTTGAACTCCTCCCCCTTAGAATTCACGTTTCAATGAAAGTGTAATGACAAAAATCTATAGTGTCACCCCTTCTCCACGCTCAAAGAGGATGAATTTGGATTTAAATGGTGTCGGTAGGGTCACTATTCATTTCAGTGACACCGAAAATTATGGATTGAACACCAATTTCGGCTGTTTTCGATTATTTGTCGTCTCTTTCCTGTCTCCTCTCACCCCCGAGCTGAAAAATGATAAGATCCTGAGTTAGGTCTGGGTTTATTAAAGTACCAAAAATACTTGGTACTTTTAAGTTGGTCGAGGAGGAGTTAGCAGTCAAACATTGTTACAATGATTTTTATTTATATGAATAGAAAATGCCCCTCATTTCCCTTCAAACAGAAATTTTCAAAATAATAGGACATGTTTTCCCTAAGTTTAATGAGGAATTTATATACCAACTTTCATCTTCTAACTTGATAGGCTCGTGAGATACTATATTTTAGCCGCAAATTTTGAACCTCTTCTTCCCCCTTAGGATTCGCCCTTTAATCAAAGTAACCTGATAAAAATTTTAGTCAGGCCATTTCAACTCATGTACTAAAAATTATAAAAATCGACCCATGTATGGATAATTAATCATTATTGATGGTATTTATTTATTTACTAAATATATTGTCTCATCTGTGAGTAGAAAAAAAACTCATTACTTGTATTTGGAAAGACAAGGAAGTTCATAATTATGTTTTGAATCCATTTTTACGAGTAAAGCGGGCAAGCGTAAAAAATCTTCACGGATACCTCCACATGACGTCACATACCGGGAGCCAATCAGAACGCTAATCGCGAACTGGGGCTACCTGTTATTTTATATACCTTGTATGTTTTAGTTCTTACTATTCTATGCCCTTAATTACTTTTCCTTCTTTCTTCTTCACTATTAATAGTGTTTTTTAAAAGTAAGTGCCTCCGACTTAAATTGTGTCTTAATAGGCTATAAGAGTTAAGTCTGTTAGGCGATCTCAAGGATGTTATAAATAGAGGACTGCCCATATGTATCTTCATCCTATTGAATCGGTGAAGCCAAAAAGCAACCGAGCATCGGCACGTCTGATTAGCTACTCTCGTTTCTGCCATCGTCTGATTGGCTACTTTCGTTTCCGTCATGACTGTTGGCTCAAAACATTGCGATCCTATTGGGCGGAGTGGGCAGAGTAGGGGTGGCGAAACTGTGACGTATGGCTTCAAGATTTTGTTGTAAGGGCAGATCCTCTATTTTATAAGATCCTTGGGTGATCTCAATTAATTGTTTCTACTTAGGATTAAGTCTTCTTTAGGTGAAGGAATATTTCGGGTAACACATTTAGTCATCTTCTTCAGTTTCTTGCTCAATACCGGGTTGTCTTCTTAAACATTATTTAATATAACAAGATTTTTTTTAAAAATATTCCTTCTTACATTTTAACTAAATGATTTTATATATATAATGATACTAAATGATTTTATATATAAAGTTTATACCATTAATTAGAATGAACTGTATCATGCTTCGAATTGCTTTCCAATTATAAGTTACTATGATATATTTGTAAGAAAATGGACCCATTCTAAGATAATAGTTTAATTTTTGAAGGAATATAAATGTTTGGTTTTGTAAGTAGCTTCAGGTGATTCAGGGTACCTATACCCTTATCTCACCAACAGTGATAAGTATCCTTTTTCCTAATTTGGAATAATTTAGCTGAAGTAAGTGCTGTACCTAAAAGAAGTCTATAATATCGACGGTGTTAAGGTAAAAGTCGTAACCACCATTTCCAACTTTTTCAGGAAAAAAAAAAAACTAACCTCCATTTCAATCCTTGCAAGACACAAGTATAAAAAGTGGTTTATAAAAATCTGAGTTTTACGTCCCACGGTTATGCCGGTTAGGCTAAAGGAGACAGTGATGATGAGTAATGAATGAAATGGTGGAATGAAGAAAGTGGGAGGAAATGGGAGAACCCCGAGAAAACCACGCACACGGTGTTTGTCCACCACAAATTTCACTTGGCGGGGGCTGGGAAAAAGTGGTTTATTTGCCTTAATATACACAATAATACACACAAGCTTACAATATTTTTCTCACCTATGACCTGACCTATAGTGAGCTGAATAAGATAAAAATCATTTTCAATTTTTTTAGGCTTACGACCTTTTACCTTAACACCGTCGATATGTAATTATTTCTTTTCTTGACCAATGATTGATAAATTCTCTGGGTTTATGGGAATGATTTTGGAGTGTTTCCCAGTACGTATGTCCAGGAAGATATTTGTTATTGGACATACAACCGACAAATATCTAGGTACTAAAGTACCGTTCCTTTTTGTTGCCATCGTGATATTGCCTTTGAAAAATGTCTATGATATAGTAATAACTTTGAAAAGGAATTTTTATATAATATGGTTTATTTATCTTTTGATTTTTTTTATCCAGTTCCACAGATCATATCTTGGCCATCATACCATGTAATGAACGGTATATGCATTATTTAGTGATATTTTCTGCCATCATTCTCCCTACTTGACGTATTTTAAAAATCCAAACAACAATTCTTACAATACACTTCTTAACAGAAACCACTTTTTGTTTCTTTCCCTTTTTTCCTTCCTCTATTTGTCGAGTACAGCTTTCTCAGACGACTCATAACCACGTGGTTAAGCCCATCATGTTTTTGTTTGATTGCTCCGAAACTTGGATACTACTGAACCATCCTTAAAACTTTACATTCTATATCTTGTTTTTCCATATCATTCCGATTAGAATTGTTTCCAACCACTGACGAATTAGATTTTAACTTTCTTCTACAGAACCTAACTTCAACATTCTCGTACTTAACATTATTCGCATTTTCCTCCAACTTCTTCCTTTCTTTAACTTTTACCGTTCCTAAAGTAGCGGTCAATAATTATTGCTCTTTCTTTGATTTTCTCCTAGCGTATGATTTGCCTATTGAAGTAAGTTGATTCTAGCTTTATATAATTTGTTTGTATCTGCTTCTACTTTGTTTAGGTTAGGTTCAAATTCTTGTAAGATAAAGGGAACTTCCGAATACTTGATGTGATGTTTCTACTTAGAGTTGAGAGATATTTGATAAACACGCTCTAGCATAGTATCCACTAAATAGACGTTTAAATCAACTTTTAAACTTAGCTAGGCAAACTTGATTTTTGTGTTCTTTCCGACATCTTTTACAGAATGTAGAATATGGGAACAGAGCACAAATAAGACAGACTGTTAACGTAGTTAAAGAGATATAGCATGTGCAAATAGATAGATTATGAAGATACAAATTATCAAGATAGATTACGAAGATACAGATTATGAAGATATAGTTTATGAATATAGATTACGAAGATATAAAGATATATAGATTATGAAGATATAGATTGATTGGTTATAACAAGATTAGTGTAATTGTGGATTACAATTAATAGAGTGATTAGCAAAGATTATAATGAAAATATTTGGCACAGATTAAGAATAAAAGTTACTAGAAGAATTAAGTAGTGTGATTATTCCTTTAAAAGATTTCTACATTGGCGAAACACACTTGCTGTTTCTTTAGACTATTTTACATAGAACTTGGATTCTTCAGAAATGCTCGATATCATTGCCAGTAAGGGACCATTTTAATCTTCAACTCTTGTACGTGACTTCTTTAGTATCAGTTGACTCTTCAATAAGGAATTTCTATCTTTAGCGAAGTAATTTGTTAGAGTAGCTGTTTTAACTCCGCCGCAATCCACATTCATATATCTACTAGCTTCTGGATCTGATCCCAAAATAGACAGCATAGATTTCTTTGCATGAGGTTGGGTCGTTGTTACTATATAGGATATAACAGTAACAAAGTTGGGCTCTTTTGCACCCATACGGAGAAAACTTGAATTTGAAGCTTACAGCTTTGATTACATTAATGTCTTAAGTCCATTTTCGCTGAGGGAATTCAATGGGAAATTTAAAACTATTCTCTCTCCAGTGATGCAGACGTTGAAACTCTGAAGTATCCCTATTCCTGTAAGAATTTACATCTCTCCTTTCCTATTTCATAATTTCAAGTTTCACAGGTATCTTTTAAAACACAAGAGATAAAACTGGCGATGATAGTGTAGACGGTGATGTTCCATCTTCTACAAGCACGAGTCAGGTTACAAATATTCTGCATATTGTAACACAAAACTCACATGTATGTTTTGAAAGCTTATCATTGCAAAATTTGTGTTGATTTGATACTTTCGAGTCCTAAAATCTGAAAAATTATGTATTGTGCAACTGAGCTGCTGTTGAACTGTCCATCCATTTTTTTTAGCAAATAAATAAACGCCTGTAAGAAAAACGGAAGCGTCAAGCGAGTTTAGCCAGTAGTACTAGCTGCAGTTTCTGCAACGAATGTTAAATAATCAGCGCATCCTTAAAATGTCTCTTTACAAGGCGCATTCAATAAACGTCTGGCCTGATCAAATACAGCATGAAATGATCGTTGAAACAGACTGCAACTACGAGTTGCATCTAGCGGTGTTTTCTAGTATCTGTACACTTTAGGCGCATCACGTAGCGTGATCAGTCTTCTTGATATTGCAGTTTGTACGAGCACATGTGTACGATATGTCGATTTTCAGGTGAATAGAATGAATGATTTTGCTGAGCAAAATGTTTGTTTGAAATTTTTCTGCAAATTCGGAAAGAACTGCTGAAACAGAAGTCAGTGTTTCGAGTACTTTCCTAAGATCGACGGAGAAGATTCCAGATCTGGATAACCTTTCACATCAACAGTCGCTTACCATGTCAAGAATGTTCGTGCCCTTATCCGTACAAATCATAATCTATTTATCGAAGTTGCTGAGGAAGTAAGCATAAGCATAGGATCACACCATGCCAATTACAGTCAATTGCAGGAATACAAAAAAATGGAGAGGAGCCTACTACGGACGATTTTAGTAATGGAAGAGACATTGGTAGCTGAGGCAGGGGACAGGATAGATTATATATGTCACTTACCAATACAGAATTTGTAGCACCAACCCAGTTTTTTTATTGAATGTGCCTTCCATTTGACCCATCCTTGTAATTAAATCTAGGCTTCTGGAATGACCACGGCATATAACTCGCTCGGGAAATACGCAAGGGGTGAACGGAATTTTAGTAAGGGTGCTCTGGGTTAACAGATTTTTGAATAAGAAAAGCAGAAAATTGCAGGATAATACAAAACAAAATCATAGGAAGATTAGTAATGACAATCGTGATCGAATCGAATTGAAAAAGAGTACGGTCTAACAAAGACTTTTGTTTCTGTGAGTATTTAAAGTCACAGTAAGATTGTTACTATACCCAACAATCAAAAGACGTTAAAAACATACACGTTGCAACGGTAGCCCAACGTATGAATCTAGTGTACTATTTAAAATGTTGAGGCATCTCTCCCAGTCGAAGTGGGAAATCGTTACAAATCTATCCTGCCGTAACTGTTGACAGACCTAAGAGTGAATAACAGTCATACAACCAACGAAGGAAAATTTAATCTTTTTTTTCTTTTTCTGTAGGTGACAGGACAGGTTGATATATAAATGTTAAGCAGGCTTATCATTTCCAAGCCGTTGTGGTCATTCCGGTCTCCGGACATCACGGCATCGAACTTCTCTTATGGGAATATCTGAAGTTGGTAGTTTACACAACTCACCCGCATACATTGTAAGAACTGCAGACCAACACTCAACGAATTGTTGACAATATTTCACATGCAATGCCAGTGTGTGTTTAGAAACATGACCAGTGGTGCAAATGTGTGAAGCAGTAAATGGTAGATATTTTCAACATCTTTTGTATTAACTCCATAGGTTTTGTGACCTTTTGATCACTTTGTATGTGCCTAGTTTTCAGAAATTCAATACAAGATAAATAAATAAAAAAGGGTATGCATACGAAAATAAACTAATAACATTCGATGTAAGTTAACACTGAATTTTTATTTCCTACAAATATGTTTTTCTGATATGAGAATTCTACGTTCTATAAAGTTTTATCGTAACTTGTAATCCAGTGAAGCGTATACATTATAAATGACAATGATATGCTACAGTATTACAAGAAGAAAACCTGATAATATTCGAATGCACAGCCGAATTATTGGTACTTTTAACAAAATTTAACCACACAAAAATTTTCTCACAACGTACGTCCTCATTTTGTAGTAGTTCTTTGGTCATATCCTTTTAACTTCTGATCGTACTAAATTACAAATATTTCCAAGAAATATAATATAGATATTTGTAAATATCCACGTAAAAAAAATCAGTTATCTTTCTAAGTAAACACAAATGCAGCTACTTAGTAGTACTGGGAAATATCACAAGAAAATTGCGAACGAACGTATGGATTTGCATACGTAGTTTTATAGCTTACAATAATGACTTTACAAAGCTATATAAATATTTTATATGGTATGGCTCACCACACGATTTGAAAGGAAAAACAAGGAAAAAATACACAGATGATAGTACCTAGAAAGCACGATCGGAATGAATAGCAAAGAAAAAAAAATAGGTAATTGATAATTGAGCCACAACAAATAATAATAATAAAAAAGCACCTTTTACTTTTGAAACACAAAATATAAAGTAATCATATATTCATTCATTTCTTGGTTTGGTTTCATGTGTAGAATATTATCTCTGGAATCTGTCCATCTTCCACAGATGTTCCATTGTTATTTCCTGCTGCGTAAGAGAACTGGAACGTAACTTTGCCACCACTAGGGCAATCCAAGCTTACTTTCCTCAAACCTTTCGTACCGTAATGGGAGTCTGGACCCTGCAAATAGTCATTGGAATATATATATGTCAGTTTAAAATAACTGCAAACAATTATAAACACCATTACGCTCACACAGAATTTAAAGTTTTGAAAATTTCCAATTACTTTTCCACTATATATTTGGTAACATTTACAGCATCAGGGCCACACTCCAAGGCATAATAAACTGTTGTTTGCGAGTATACGAGATATAGCACAAAAATAATGAGGCCTACAACAGGCCCGTCTGTACGTCAATTAGATAACGAGAATTTCATTTACAGTTAGTAGGTATGCCTAGTATCAAGTAGTCATTAGATTTGAACCGGTTTACCGTGCATCATTTATTAATACAGGATTTGGAAATGAGAAAAGTGTGCGCCAAGATGGTTTCAAAAAACCTTACAACTAACCAGAAGACCAATCAGAAAGATGTGTGCCTTATCTTCTGCACCCTCTGACAGAGAGAGACAGGATTATTCAATCACGTAACTAGAGGGATGAATCATGAGTTTTCGTTTACGATTCCGATACAAAACGCTAAAGCCAGGAATGCCATCTTCACGAATAAGCAAATTGATTGATTATATTATTTTCCTTTTTTAAAAATTTATTTTTTCTGCAAAACTTCGTCCACAAGGAAATTTTCTTTCACAAAAAACTGTTAACCAAACTTTTTATCAGAAAGTTCTTCTTCAAATGCTAACGTATAGGGCCACGTGAGTAATCAGGCATTGTTCGTTCGCATTTGCTTTATTCGCTGAACTTCAGTACATGAGACTTATAATCCCGAATCAAAAACCACTGGAAAGGGCGTCATTTTGATACTTCGAATAATATCCTGAAAAGCATAATCGACGAAATGAAAGCCTTTCAACACTGCTACAACCAATGGAAATACAGCCTCTGTCGCTGTTCAAGAAAACTACTTTTATGTGATATTTTTGATTTGTAAGAAGATTGATTAAAATTTTCGATTAAATGAGCCTCATTACTTTTCCGTCGAAACTTGTACGTATATTGTAGACTACGTGGAATGACAAGTCGTTACTGGTTTCGTGAGCAGATCGGCGCTCTGCTAATGACGAGCATAAACTAATTATTTTGTTTTTATTTGACTCCATTTTATTTAAATTCAATACACATGTGTATTCACATTAATCTCATCTACACTAATAAAATACTACTACAGGCTGATCTAGGTAAATTTGTTTGGTTTTATTTAATTGAAAATTACTGGACCTATTTCAATAAAACCATTTTCAATGTATCCATAGAATTTCTATAAGATTATAGCTATATATCTACGGACTTAGAATTTAGAGCTAATTAATAGTGTAAAAGGTGCAGTAACATTTGTGAAAAATTAAATTTTAACTTTTATCTTTTGTTCATTTAACCTCACCGGGTCTAAAACCATCTATCTTCGATTTTTTATTTTTGCCTGTTTTCCATGCTGTACGTAAATCAATTCTCACACATACAATTGTAATCAGTGTGGTCTACTGGACAACTTTCAAGTGACATCATCTTGTATCAAAATGATTATTATGTTACAAATTGTATATGCCCTACTAACTTATAGTCACTATATAGTGAACAAAAATATTTTAAAATAGCTTTGATGTGTAAAATTAAATTTAAAAAAAAAAAAATCCCCCCCCCCTTCCCGGTCGTTTACGACGCTAGCTAATAAGTCGCCAACAGAAGTTCAGAGTAGACTAATAGATAGAAAAAAAAAAAACACTAAATATGTGTTTATTATTTTCAGAAGTAGTCATTTAGGGATAAATTAGAAGAAAGAAAAAGAAAATAATTTATTTCAAGGCTCGTCAATTTTCATTCAAATGAAATGAATGTAGAGTTTACGATTACGGAAAAGCGATTTAGTAAGATTCGTACTTTGGGAAAAATTATTTAGGAATGATTGTAAATTTGCGTCAGTGAACTGCTCGTCAGAGAATTTTATACGTTTCTAAATATATTTCACTCATATTACCTGTTGTCAGGTGAAGAACGAATGAATGGAGTAGGTAAATTATGGTTTAACATATAGTTTTCTCCTATTTTCATCATACATGAAATCAGAAGTCCAGTTGGCCATCTTTGAATAGCCTCTAGTTAGGCTGAGGAGGCACTATCTGTAACCAAAAGGATCTTGGACTGTTACAACCTTTCTTTCAATCTCCTTTTGAGACTGAACTGCCTCTCTAAATGAACAAGGTTTTATACTTTCTTGGACTTATAATGTTTTCTACTTAGTACCAACTTTCCAAAATTTCATAGGGTTTTCTCGCAGCAATGTTGTTCGAATTTCCGCCTTTGGTGGAAATTATCGAATACAATTTCCTTTTGAAGCTCACGTTTCGCTATGTTAACATGCTTTAAAGACGAAAGGTGATTTAAGCTTTATGGTAATAAATTCGAACGATAGATAGCAACACGCGTGAACACGCTCGACAAGTTATCGTGGGTCGTTCGAAAGTGCTGTAGGTTAAGTTACAGACAAGACGGCTGTTGTATGTATGAGTGGTTATATGGCTCTGAAAATTACAGCCTTTTGGGACGGCTAAATTTCTATCCTATCGACATTAGTTATAGCCAAATAAGTAAATCTGTATGATAAACGTTTTCGCGTGTCAAAAAAAGGATCAAAGCTGTGTCGAATCGCTGCTGTTGCTGCGCTCTACAATACTGAGCATCGTAGATATCAGAGGAGAGGGTGTACCAGTGATGTGCAAAAAGTGCGTTCCCATCGTCTTAAAAAACAACCAAGGATAGCACAACGTTTCGGTGCGACAGTAAATCGCATAACTGCGCTAGATTTATATCTGGTAAAGATGATCAAGACTCGAGTTCATATGTTCCGTCCTTACATATCATGGAGAGGAAGAAGTCGGAAGGTGACGAACGTCGTCTTGTAGAGGCTAGGTGAGATTTTTTATTGTCTCTGGACGAGGCATGGGCACATCTGCCGGAATGTGACAAAATTAGGACCATCTTCTATCATCGCTGTGATACCAGAGGTCATTCTGACCGGGTACGTCAATGTGCGGGAAGTTTTTCACGCGGATTTAAATCTGTTTTGTGTTTATTGCTATAATTAAAAAAGAAAGAAAGAAAAAAAAAACATTATGCAGAATGGACAAAGGCAAAAAGACAGTTCATGAACAAACGAACATTTTAGAATCACTTTACCGCCATGATATCTCATCCCTGCATGGCAGCAGCACATCTCGTGTTGTTACTCACCAGGACAAGGCATCTAGTCATACGATGAAGTCAATGGTAACGTACATGGAGTGGATGGCACGTGAAACGTGAATTCACGCAATTCCTTTTACAGACATTCCTGGGAAATCCCCATGCATCTATCATGGATATTTGTGGGTTTGTGTTGTTGAAACGACCATAATCGAGGCCTTTAGAAATTTTGTCACGAAGAATAGAACAGACTTGATCAAATTGTGTTTTAATGCAGTATCCTTTAGTGGAAATAGCTGCAGAGAGATAGCTAAGAGACATGGCTTGCACACCAGGCACAACCGCTTGTGGCGACGCAGTGTTTCTTAAGCTTGTAAGGATGCTAAAATCGTCACCGTAAATCTGAGCCAAACTTCTGTAAACGTTGTAATGGCAAGGAATCCGGCATTTGCTGAGCGGACTCTCTACCACTTCAAAAATGTATCATCATATAAAGCTGATAGTAATTACGCAAATGATAATAATCATTGACATGAACTCTAGCTTTATGGAACTGTATCTGAGGTTAAACAAAACAAAAAAAAACAAAAAAAAAGTACAGAAAACAATGTGTAATCAAGCTGCGGACATGATATTACGAAGTTATATGAAAAATTAATAAATATATATACACAGAAAGTCATAGAATAACATGCTATTTTAACAAGCCTCTTCATAACATGTATTTGCTTCAATTTAGTTATTACAGATTACATTAGCAATGTTGATTAGCAGTCTATTTATAACGTTTTTATAACAGCTTGAAAAAAAAAAGAATTATTTTATGAAAAAACAGTTGCCAACTGGACGATGACTTTTTTAAATTTGTTTCTTGAAAAAGTTGTTGTAAAAAAAAAAAACACGAAATATTTAACATTTATAGCCATGCCCTTTAAGCTAAATGAGAAGGTGAATTGTAGAAAATGAATGATTGTTAAAGATTTGTTGAATTGAAAATGAGGGGGGAAACGGGAGAATTCCGAGAAATTCCACCAACACGATGTTGTTCACCACAAACTCACATAGCATTGGATCGAATCAGAGACTCTTCGCACCAGATAAATGCTTTACTTGATTTCTTGTTTCTGTTAGATATATCGAAGTATAATGTAACACAATATTTTTTCAATGCCACATAGTATGGAATTCAATTACAAAATTAACTTAAATAATAAAAATTACACGAAATCTTAATTTTAACTCTATAACCTATGGACTATAGAGAACTAAATGCACGTGAATATTACAAAGGAACTGTGGATACATATACTAACAGAAAGCACACGACCTTCTAAGAAACAGTTATTCATCACACTCTCACATGGTTTAGAATAAAACCACGACCCTCCACACGAAAGGAAATAGTCATTAACTTAACAGTTTCACATTTAATAAAGAATTTTTACCTTCAACGTGGCAGATGCAGTATAACTTGTATTCGGCAAGATCTCCACAGGCTCTTTGAACATCACTCGAAATGTATAATTGGATCCATCACAGCTAAAACTTGTCTTATTAGAGCCACACACTTTTCCTGATGCTGTATGAATCAACTGCAGATGAACGTCGTATTCTGTAGGCCCATGAATAGAACCATACAATCCAAATCCAACAACGAAAATGCGTCTATCTACAATGAATCTGTAAAACATTAAAATATTGTAACATTATAAAAACTAGAACTTTCTGAAACTTTACAAACAATGGCTATAATAAAAAAAAATTAGCACAAGAACCTCTACGATGACTAACGCAGGAAGTTCAATTGAAGACAGAATTGTCATACACAATGTTTGGTTTATTGTAGTAAATGGGAAGAGGAGGAGGAAGAATCAATGAATATTATAAATAATTCGGTGTCTTAATTTCATGAACATAAATCCTTTCGCAAGAAAATTTCAGTGCGAAACTGAACTATTAGAAATAGTTGCTCATTACGATATATTTTCTCTTATTAAAAATCGAGTGATTTAAAACATATTATTGTTACTTTTTTTTTTTTTTTTGTTTTTATTTCTCAGATGTATTTTGCCTTTTACGTTTTTGGCATATTTATGTGTAGTTTTAGTATTTATTCATTATTTTTAATGAATTATATTCTAGAAATTCAGTTCACCTAAAGGAAAGAACTGAGGTTATACCTTTTTTGAATTCTACTGTTGAGAATCATACTTCCACGTTCCCCTTCGCCATCACTTTTACCCCTTTAAGGCGCTGACCTTCAACTGAATAGATATTTTTGGATCATTTGTAAACTGAATTAACGGTTGAAGCAAGCAGTCTGTATAACGTGCAGCTCTGTTATTGCAAAATACCAAAATTTAAAGAAATTGCATTTCCGAAACTAAACCGTTTTGTTTTTGAATTTAATGGTGGAAAGACTCCTACCAGGATAGTTCTATTCTCTGCTGTAAGGTTTAAAATATGGCAGTTTAAGCTGAAAGAAAATTAACTGAGGAACAACATGCAAAGAGGGAGAAGCACAAACGTGCGAACGAAAAAACAATGCAACAACTATGAAACAGAAATAACATTTTTACCGTACACGTCTTTATTTACTGACAATCAAGGTGCATTTGTATTAGACAATCTGCTCATGATATACGAGAGTCATTGCAAAAATCATGACAACTATTTTTTTTCTCGAAAATGGTAACGAATTAAAAAATTCTGAAATATGCAAATGGAAGATTAATTCATATGTAAACATTACATGAAGTGAGATGGATGAACACACACACACCACCACAAAGATATAACACGAGAAAAAAAGATAAAAAAAAAATCATTTCAAAAGTGTTTTACTGTCAATTGCAACAGTACACAATAGTACATTACAAACTACGTGCATTCCATGGCATCAGGAGTCTCCCCAAGATGGCAGGGACTCTACGATGTTACGTTTTCCTGCCCTGTACTATTGTGTACGGTTGCAATTGGCAAGAAAACACGTTTGAAACGACAATTTTTTTCTTTTTTCTCGTGCTATATCTTTATGGTGGTGTATGTGTTCATTCATCTCCCCACATGTAATGTTTACATATGAACTAACCTTCCATTTGCATATTTCAGAATTTTTTTTATTCGTTACATTTTTCGAAAAAAAAATAGTTGCCATGACTTTTGCAGTGCCCCTCCTACGTTATATATTATAACTCTGCTTTACATATCGCATAAGAGTAGTAATACAAGAGTACTGAGTCGATTTTAACTATATATTTCTTTTATATTTTTTGAAAATAAAGTTCCAGTATTATGAAGAATATGTGTGTTGTGGTTTTTGAAGACTCAACAGCACTCTTCAGAGCATTCTAAAAAGATTTTTGGTGCATAAATGCATTTTCTGTAAATTTATATTGAAATAAAATCCTAACTATTCAGAGATGAATCAGAAGTTTCGCAACATTTTCAAGCAGCTGCGTCTATACGCCCGCTACTTCGTCAGTTTTTAGTGGAAGTGACAATGAGTATTCAACAACGTCTGATACGTGAACTGTTACTGAATGAGTTCAAACTCGTCCATAACGCTATTGCAGCAACCCAAAATATGTCATGCGAAAGGGAAAGGCACAACAACTTGTTCGCTCCAGAACTTTCGTGCAGGTTGCAAAAATATCGAAGATCAATCAAGGCCCTGCCGCCTCAGGGTAACAGGTGGTGAGATCATATGACCAGCCATTGAGGAAAATCCATTTACCAGCACACGACGATATATCATACCAACTGATCACGTCTCAGGCCACTGAAATGCGTCATCTTCATAAACTCGGGAAACTCATAAGAAGCTGCCGCATTGTGCCTGGGCCAGGTCAGGGCCAGAGAAGAGTGGATATCTGTTGACAACTGCTGTAAAATCCATGTAAATGTGCACTTCCTGAAACGGATTGTTACATGCGACGAAAAGTGGATGCTTTCTCGAAATCCGAATGAACAAAAACAGTAGCTGGGCAAGTGCTCACTTATAGGACCGGTCGTCAAACAGCCGTTTCGAGCATGAAGTCAGAAGCAGTCAGCACGAGTTTCTATATGTGAGGAACTAAGAGGGAGCAATTCACTTCAAGTTCGTTCCTGACGGTCGTCCATCAATGCCGACGTTTATTCCGAACAGATGGAGTGGATGTATGCTGCACCACGCAAAAATATCCTGCACTGGTGAACCAAACGCACGTCCTGCTGCAGCAGGGCACGCTCTGCTCGAAAAATGTATAACTTAATGGCATCGACTTCATGCTACACCAGGCATATAGTCCTGACCTTGCCCCTTCGGATTCCTACTTGCTGTACTTCCTAACTTCTTTGCCTCTAAGGACAAAACGTGGAATCGAGGAACTGCCAGAAATGTGGCTGCAGACAGTTCAATATGACGGGCTATACTTTCAATGTTAACCTGTTTTAACTGTACTGCAATAAATACAGGTTTGTGTACGAGAATATTGCAAGAATTATGACTCCGGAATAATGCATGGAATGGTGTAATGAATGAAGTGACGAGAATAACTTTTTTTTATATATCTATATATAAAAATAATCAAACATAGTGCTTGTTACAATGTTTATATACCTTACGAGCGAATGTGAACCCTGCGCAGAAGGATTAGTTCAACCTAAGTCACTCTAAACTTCTATAATTCTCAAAAATATGAAAGTAGCACTCACAGTTCTAAACTTTTTATCTGATAATAAACAGTTACTTAATAATAAATTAATTAGTTTTTTTTTTTTTTTTTACCTTATTTTATCACTGGTACCACTGTAACCCCATCGGCTTTCGATATGTTGAAATCGATTGACAGTCTGTTCTTTCCCTGTCATACAGCAACGTGGGACATCCAAAAAATTTATGGCTGGTTTTGGATTCACGGTGAAGTACAAAAACAACGATACTACTTCTCGGTCAGTCAGCAATCCAGACTGTGCTGCACCAACAGCGAATTCCTCTACAGTCATCAGCGGGAACCGAACTAAATGGAGCGCTCGTCCCAGAACAGATCTTTGGTGTTCAGGTGTTAAAGGGAGCTGCTGCCTACTGCACTCGGCTTCTGACCACCTAATAAGAGAAAGTGATCATTATTTAAAACATTAGAATCACAATAATCCAGGCCTTTAGACACCGACACACTTTCATAAAGCAATAAAGCTTACAAAGGTATCCCTTAGTGGTCAAAGTATGTGCTTTTCGTCCTCATAGTTCTAGGTTCAAGTCTCCTTGTAAATACTTACCTAGGTTTCTACTTTAAGCAGCAAGTTCTGTCTCGTGTAGCCCCCAATGTTGAAAAAGGATGCTGAACTCCACTGAATTAAATTATATACAAAAAAGAAAAAGTATGACTTCGTACTAAAAATACATTTTTAGTTGAAATAAGTAAGCTAAAGCAAATCTTCCTTCAATTTTCTTGGAACTAATATTGGATTAAATTATTAAAAAGATAACTAAAAACATTAATTCCATTGATTGCATGCATCTATCAGGGTTTTCCAATTGGCTTCGGTCACTTAGTCTGGTGAACAAGGCCACTGCTTAAGTCACTCACACGAGGATCGCACTACTTTGTTAACACATTTTACACGGTTGGTTGGTTGGATTAGAGTCGAATGTCCCCTTTAGCACAGAGGCTATATGAGACATGAACCTACAGCTTAACGTGAGATGTGAACTACATGAGCTCCAGCAGGAAATCGAACTCGGGTTTCCGCGCCCAAGGCGCATATTCTAACTATATTGCCAGAAGGAAGCTCTTTGTATTTTTGATGCAAATGTTCAATGCTGGAAATGATACTTCTTATTGAACTGATTGTTTATGGAGAAATTTTGTACGACATTTTTTTTCCCTAAAAGAACTAAAGATTTAACGATTACTCTGTATATACTAATAATGCTAGAGTTCTGTAAACCTGTGCTATTCAACCGGGGTACGCAAAGATGTTTCTGGGGGTACGCAATTCTAAAATAAGCATATTTCCAATATAGGGTAACTGCAGGTATATACGCCAGTGCAGCCAAATACGCCAAATGTTCAGTGTTGGGATGTTTCCTACGAAATCCACTAGAATGCGTCTCCAATATGTGCCACGGTCTTGGACAAATCTGATTTGACGAATATTCCAGGAGACAGCGCTGAGGTCGCTACACCGTGCTCTGTTGTTTACTTCGGGAAGGTTCCGTGGAAGGACATTATTATTTCAATAGGGGTAAAAATCTGTTATTAGTACCGTGCTAACCCAGAACATTGTCGATTGTTTACGGAAATGTACACCTTATTTCGTATCCGTCTAGGAACACTTTGTTTTGTAAATGTAACTTCAGTATTTGTGATTCCATAGCTACTAAATCAATACCAAGCATGGTGCAGCGAAATACGCCAGGGCTTGTGCAGGACTGACCGCAGAAGACAAAAGAGATTTCATTTGTCCCACATGTTCCATGTAATATCGGTGTAGTTTTTAAGTCACTTTACAGTGACACTGTTTGCTTATCTTCTTACGGACTAAAACATTTCAGTTTGGAACTTCATTTCAACTTTGGAGATTATCATTTTTACATTTTAACTTTCTATCTTCCTCTTGCACTTTGGTTATTTTATTTTTATTATTATTTTTTGGTTCAGCCATGCTGTGTAGTAATATTTGAGTTCGTGAGAATTCTAGACTTGGCGTGATTACCATCATTTGTTGGTAAATACACCAGTTTCTAACACTTTTTTCTTTTATCTTGGATACAAAACAGAAGTGAGTGGCATCACTGATACATTTTTTTTTCTACACTCGGAAAAGGCTACTCTGTAACTTTGGTGACCTGCAGAATTGGATCCGAGCAGTTGTACGTAGGGTTTACTAGAACATGCTCCGACGTATCTGGAATTGGGCTACCGTACTGATTTTACACCATGACTAAAGAAAGGCATATTTGTATCACTTAGGGTTAAAACTTTTTTTTTTTTTTTTTTTTGCTATATGTTTCAACACTCTACGCCTTACAATTTAACGCAATATGTGCAGGAAATCAGAGAGATCATTTGTTATATCCCTAACTATTCGCACGATATTTGGTGACATTAGCTATTGTGAAGTTCCATAATGTGTAAGCTTGTGAATTATCCTGTTGGTTTGCTTCTTCTCATATAAGCGTACATTGTTCGGAATGCTACGTTCACGAGTTTACTGGATAAACGCAGGTTTCCATCAACTGATTCAAAGGGAGATCCGTGTTTTTCCCTTGTGGCACAGAATTGTTATTTTAGGTTCTAATACCGTATTGTAATAAACTTTCGTTACATACGAGGCGTGTTTTTTAAGTAAGGTCCGTTTGAACATAAGTACACAACGAAAGGTTATTTCAAAAAAGTAAATGTATTTTCAGAAAGTACATACTTTACTCTATTTTTCGACATAGTTGCCAAGTTTGTTCAAACACTTATCATACCTCTCAACCAATTTCAAAATATCCTCTTCATAAAAACTTGCCGCCTGCTCCGATAACCAAGAGTTCACTGCCGTTTTCACATCGTCGTCATCATTGTAACGGTTGTCATTGAGGTGTTGTTTGAGGTGGAGGGACAGATGGTAATCGCCCGGCGCAAGATCAGGACTGTAGGGTGTGTGGTCTAAAACTTCCCACCCAAAACTGTCCAACAAATCGCGGGTCTGACCTGCAGTGTGAGGTCTTGCATTGTCAGAGAAGGACAGCGCCCTTTGTCAGCATACCGCGTCGTTTGTTTTGAATCGTTCTGTAGCTTTCTCAGGGTTTGGCAGTATGCTTCTACATTGATAGTAGTTCCTTGTTGCATGAAGTCGACCAACAAAACACCGACGCCATGATTCTGCGCTGGGACAGAGTGTTTGGCCTTCACCTTTACATGCAAGTGTGTGTGTGTCTCCATTCCATGCTCTGTTGCTTCGATTCGGGCGTGATATGCGAAACCCATGTTTCGTCTCCAGTTACGATCTGACTCAAGAAGCCGTCAACTTCTTCGTGATAACGAGTCAAGAACTTCATCGCGCACTCAAATCTTTGGTTTTTGTGGTCCTCTGTTAGGAGTTGCGGGACCCAACGGGAGCACAGTTTCCTAAACTTTAGATGTTCAGAATCAATTTTGTAAAGCACTGATCTCGACACGTCAGGAAATTTGTTTGAGAGACCTATTATTGTGAAGCGCCTGTTCTCACGAACCCTCGCTTCAACTGAAGCTACCAAATCGTCTGTAATCAAAGAAGGGCGACCGGAGCGGTCCTCATCATGGACGTTGTCAAGGCCATTTTTGAATTCTCGTACCCACTTACGCACTTTGCTTGCACTCTTAACAGTATCACCGTACACTTCGCAAATCTGTCGATGAATTTGTGAAGCAGACAGGTTTCTTGCTGACAAAAACCGTATCACTGAGCGAACCTCACACGCGGCGGGCAACTTGATAGTCTTAAACATTGTGAAAGCACAGAGCACAACCGTACGGGTCAGCTACAGAGCTGAAACTGAGCACAGTTGTTCCCGAGGCATGCCGGTACACGACGCACATTCTCATTGCGGTATGCGCGCGAACTACTAGTGTCTACAACAAAACGGACCTTACTTAAAAAACACGCCTCGTAATATCAAATTTTCTTCTATTTTAATAACTTAATCCTCCGTTTGTAACATAAATTATATACCGCCGGTATTTAACACGGAGTTCTGATAATCTATTCTCATACTCAGCACAGGAAATGAATTCCACACGAACATTATCACGAAACGAAGTGTTTCAAACTTCTACATTCACAAAATGTCAGCTCATACGTTCAAGATAAAGGCAAAGGTTTGGATCAACCTCTTGTTAGAGCACATAGTTAGTCTCTTTCGATGAAGCAGAAGAACAATTGTGACTAATTTATAATTTAATTCCTGAAATAGATACTCTAAATTTACGTTGGATTGTGATGTAAATCAAAACACTATGTACACCGGGTATTAAATTTTATATTTTTTTGTGTAAATGTAATATTTTTGTATCTAGAAAGAAAAACAACCAAGCTCATTTCGAGAAATCAGAAAGTGAAGGTATCAAAACAAAATATGAAAATAGGAAGACAAACAGGTGTAAATCAGAACTGATGTGTATATAAACTGTCTTCAACGTAAACAAAGGGTCACACTTTTTGGTCTCACTTGGACACTTGATCTCCTTTGGACTTGGTTCTAGTGTTGTCGAGACGATCAACTGATTTCTCAGTCTTCCTTATCGTCGGAAGGACTCACAAGCTTTCAATGAGCATAATGGCAATCAGTATTCAGGGATCAGCTTCCACTATACTGTTAAGTGTTACCTCAGTTTAATATTGTTATGCTAAAATAAATAAATAAATAAATAAAAAACTTAAACAAGAAGTTCCAGAACGCGGAGGACTTCCGCTGACAAATATATATTCCTTATTTAATTTCAAATTTCAATAAGTTAGAAA
Source organism: Thermobia domestica (assembly GCF_964235325.1). Taxonomy (NCBI): domain Eukaryota; kingdom Metazoa; phylum Arthropoda; class Insecta; order Zygentoma; family Lepismatidae; genus Thermobia; species Thermobia domestica. Next base: position 136,393,902 of record NC_137465.1, on the reverse strand, counting down.
TTTGCTTTGTACACCACAGCTGCAAAATGGCGTTTATCTAAATTCTGTAAATTGTATTAGTTCTTTGCAATTGCTATTTAAAAGATGCATCAAACTTCATTAATACTCTATGCTACCAATTGTAATAGTTTGTATTTAAATACTCATCTAAACGTTCCTATCCTTGTCTCCATTTATCTTAAAATAATTAACAAGTTTTAATTACCGAAACTAACTTTCTGAAAAATTAAATTAAATCTTTGAGTTTTACGTCTCACGGTTATGTCGGTTAGGCTAAAGGAGACGGTGATGATGAGTAATGAATGAAATGGTGGAATGAAGAAAGTGGGAAAAAACGGGAGAACCCCGAGGAAACCCACGCACACGGTGTTTGTCCACCACAAAGTTCACTTGGCGGGGGCTGGGATCGAACCGAGGACCCCAAGCACCAGAGGTGAACACTCTACTACTAAGCTACCGCGGCCCAGCTAACTCTCTGAATCTTAATTTACAAAACAGGATTAAGAACAATACAAAAGATAAAGTGCTACATGATAGTATATACAGAATACAAATGTGTATATAAAATCATTTTAATCACATATAGAGAAGGTCCCTTCACCTAAGGTGGCCAATTTTACAGAGCTGATAACGAGCCCAGCGTAGGAGAAGGAACCAGAAGTCAGTAGCTCGTGAATCCAGTAGTGAGTCACGTACAACGCTGTGTGGAAGTAGTTGTAGTGAACAGCTATTATGACTGTTAAAGTGACACCTTATTGAGAAGGGTACATATGTGTATTTTCCGATGCACAATTCAGTGATTGTGAAAATGAGTGCGGCAAGGAGTAACAATATCAGCAGGCGTACAGAGGGAAAAGAAAACGGGCATGTCCAGCCAGGACACCACACGTTGTGAGAAACATTAGGGCATCAGTTATGAAGAACCCACCCACACAAAGCAACCTTGCCACCTCATGCAGAATATCACAGAACATAGTGTGATGTATCATAAAGGACAATTTGGGACTGAAAAAACGTCATAATGAGATCGGGCATAAGTTATCACCATGGCACATTCAAGAGAGATTCACAAACACAAGAAAGTTGTATGAACAGTACCTCTCAGGTGACAAATGGCAGTGGGTTGTCACACTGGATGAAGCCTGGATCTACCTTGATGATACCAATAAGCCCAGGGCCATTTTTTATTCACCACATGACGAGACGGGCCGCGGCGAGTTCGTCCGTGAATGTCGCGAGAAGTTTTCGAAAGGCTTCATGGTGGTAAGTTTCTGCGCCCGTGGGAAGTTGCCAATGCATCGTGATAAGCTGCCAATGCATCGTGTGAAGTTGCCAATGCAGCCCATTTTCAAACGAACATCATGGAACCCTTATACACAACGCCCATGCACAGTTGAATGGCAGGGACACCCATAAGGTGTGGATCTATGTGGACAAAGCATCCAGTCATACTGCTCGCAGTTCTGTCGCGTATTATCGGCATGTGGCTACGGAGACTGGTGTGTGTGTTATACTCTTCTCGTCCATACCTGTGAAGTCACCAGATGGGTAGCCGAAGGATTTCAGTGCCTTTGGCCTTCTGAAACAAGGTTTCACGTGAAGGCGTCCCACCACCATAGCGGGGCTCTGGAAAGCTTGTAAAGCGGTGTGGTCTACAGTTCCCCTCACATACCTTCGACGCGTAACTCTTCAGTGGAAATTGCATTGCAGGGCGATAGTTCAGGCTCGTGGCCACCACATCGAGCACAACCGTTGATGGAGGAAGGGATTGTCATGAGAAGGTGAGCGCACAAACTTTGGCCTTCTTAAGTGAATTGACCTTCTGCAACATAAAGTTACACTAAATACTTTGCAGGCACTGAGCTTTTAGTCCTGTAGCTCAGCTAAAATAGCAGCAATAGAGATATGATCTAATTATCCAAACCCAGGATTTTGTACAACAAACTTTGTGACCTGGGTTGCATTGAAGAAAGAAAGAAAAAAAAAACTGATGTTGCGTAAAAGAAAGGATTAACGAAAGGATAGGATATTCTAGCACAGTACCCTTATTACTCGTTGTTGTACTCTTTGATGTGGTTCTTCTCATCAGCTGGGCGACAGGTCAATGACGAAGGCTATGGACGGACAAATGATTTTCCGCTGTTCTCTTGAATTGCAAAATTTTGATGAAACGGAATCAACAGCCAGGGGTGCCGAATGGTTTTCGGGTGTCGGTAACTACCAAATAATAGATTCTTCTCCACATCTTAATGGAACTCGCTTCAGTGGCGATGAACTTCGTTGCTCTTCAACTTAGGCAAAAGTATCAAAACTTTGGGAGAAATTCTCTGAACGACACTGACCACACATCACACATCCTGTTAATCAATCCCCCACGTCTCAATGTGTCCCTGGTTTTGTTCCCGATCATCGGTCAATGTTCTCTCGTCCATTGACATTGATGACGTACAATCGAAACGTACTGTGTAAAGGATACAAGTAAGAGTGAGAGACTGGAGTGGATGTGTTATACCACAAAGGTCTTTTTGCACTTGCCAATGGCTAAAATTTAGTAACAAGTCTGCTATGAAAGAAAAAGAAAAGATACGGAATATACAAGCAAAGTGGTAAAAGCACTAAGGTAAAATTATTAACGATATTTACTTTGCATCACGAAGGCTACTCAAAGCACTTTGCGAGTCGTAACATCCGGCACAACCGAGATAGATCCGGCATACATTACGTGCAGAAACATAATAAAATTTGTAAAATTGCAACCATATTAGTAGTGAATATTGAAGAAAGGGTGTGCAATTTAAAACCATAAGTACATGTAGTTGTAAAAGTCATCCGACAGAATCAGTATCCTTGGAACGATCAGTCAAAAGACAAAGTCTTGACAATTCTGCAAGAGGGGGCGAAACTTCTGTTGAAATTCATAAGGGCTGATACTTGGCTTCTTGTATTGGACCAGATGGAAAGGAATAGCCATACGAAGGGTTTTCCATGGGAGTGTATATATATATATATATAAACATAAAAGGAGAGCTTCGACGGCAAGGTCATCCAAATTTGAAGAGCACAAATTCTAAAGACCTGGTAGCGTTGAGTCATACCTGACAACGTTTGTAGCGCTCTCCAGATTCTGATTTAATATTAGCAAAATAGTAGAGCATCAGCCGATGACTGCTGAGTAGCTCGTGCGCTTCAACATATAAGCTGGGAATAGGAAAGGTACGGAATGCACCAGTAGCCAAACATATGCCAAAATGGACAGTTTTCAGTTGACGTAACGTGGTAAGCCTGGCGAATCCATAAAGACTACATCCGTAATCCAACTTTGAGCGAATCAGGGTACGATACATTCGTAGAAGAACAATGCAACCAGCTCCCTAATAAATATGGAACAACACTTTCAGAAGATTGAATGCTCTTAGACAGTGATATTTTAGTCCTCGTAAAGGACTGCTCAAGAAAGCGGGTGATTCAAATGAAGACCCAGAAATCGGATGAAAAAAAGCGTGTATAACCCAGATAAAGATCTCGATGATATGCGCAGTTGCATAAGCGATAAAAGTGGACACAGTGTTTTCGATGAAGAAAGTAAATCCAGCGGCCGTTGATCTACATGAAAGCCTATTCAGAGTGAGTTGTAATTGTTGAGCAGCAACACGGAGATCACAAAATTGCCAGATCGTTCACATACAACATTTCATGAACGGGAGCTAGTATTTGTATCCTAGTTTTATTTACCGGCAAAGCAAGAGGAATTACACTTAAAGGCACCGCCTTGTGGAACGCCATTTTCTTGAAGAAACTGATCGGAGTATCTGAATCATAATCGGACTCGAAAGTACCGATCTCCAAGAAACTGATAGAGAAAGAAACCCATACGGCTTTGTAATTCCTGAAGTAGTAGCTTACGTAAGATTCTATAACGCCAAATTGTGTCATAGCCTTCAGAAGATCAAAATACATGGTAAAAAAGCATCCTGGATTGCACTGTGGAGATGAATCGTAGTAGAACGGGACTTTCGGAAACCACATTGAAGATTGGAAAGCAAGGAGTTAGTTTCCAAATAACACACTACGCGTGCATTGATCATTTCTCCAATAATTTGCATAAGCAACTGGTTAAAGCAATTGACCTACAACTGGAGCTAGACGTAGTAATTTCCCATATTTTAGGGCACGAAGAATATAAGCTTTATGCCAGGCAGCAGGAAAGGATCTTTCAATCCAGATACGATCAGAGAGCTCGAGAAGACGTTTGCTAGTGGCGGGAAGATTGGGAAGCATAGCATAATGTATGAAGTCTGTTCCAGTTGCTTTCTTTTTACGTAATTCTATGCATAGCAAAATGTATGGAATTCTGGCCAAGGTGTAGCGTTTTTAGTGCTAGTGAGAGTAGTGATAATTTAAACATCAGTAAAAGGCAAATTGTAATATTAATTATTTGGTGACGCAAAATGGTGTTTTACAGTCTGCTCGTGCTTTAACTTGTAGAAAGTAAGCCGAATAACGTGCCGAACTAGAAACTGCAGCAAAATGTTGGCCCAATTCATTGGCAATCGGCTTCTGATCAGTGATCAGTTCGTCTGACACAAGTAACGCAAAAATCGACGAAAGTGGAAAAGTCCTGAAGACAACGAACTTTAGACCAAACACGACTCATGGAACTATCTGTACTTAAACTGGAAACAGTCGCGCCAGTTAGGTCATTTTCCTTTTAATCAAGTAGCGTGCTCTGGCACAAAGGCGACGAAAACTGTGTCCAATTGTCAGCAGTAGAAGTATGATTAAAGCGACGAAATGCTCAGCGTCGTGCAAAAACAGCTTTAAGTATTTCCTCCGACCAGCAAGAAACAGTGTTTCCTAACAATGGAAATGAGGCATTAGCAGCAGATACCACACTTGCGTAAAAGACCTCAAGGTGCTCATCAATAAAAAGCTGGGGGTATGGTATAAAATCAAAGCTGCCAGAAAACTGACCCCAGTCCGCACGGCAGAGATTGTAACAAGCCAAGTAAGTAAATTGTGAAGCAGGTAGCCCAGTGAGAATAATTCGGAAAGTGATCAATGCCACATAAATCACGGTACATATGCCACTGAAGATTAACTGCAAGTCGTGGGCTGCGGGCAGTGGTAAAATGTGTTGGAATGCTATAGTTTAATAAGATGTGAAGTGTCGAGAAAAGTTGTGTCCTCGAGACTCGGTACGACGGAAACCCTACAGTTCATGATGAATTGAAATCCCCTACCAGAACAACTGGGGGTAGGAGTTGATTATATGTAATCTAGATCAACGGATGTAAAAGCATTAGGCCGTGTGGTGTAAAAGTTGCAGAAAGTGATCTGTTGTCCAAGAAAAACTTGGATAGCTAGAACCTGGACATCATTGTTCACCTGGATGGTGGGTGGAATGATATTTGAGTTGAGTTAATTTTGAGGTTAATGTCCAGCTAGGATCGAACCAAGGACCCCATGAACCAGAGGTGAACGCTCTACCATTGAGCCACCGTGGCTCACTATCAGCCCTAATACTGCCAACTATGAGACATGTTAATCCTGACATTTACATTTTTAAAACAAAATTTTGTTTTGCTTTCTGTTCTTGAATTAGTTCTACGAAAGCGTCTTGTTCCTGTTTGTAACATAATTCCATTTGTTTCTCCTTTGCTTCCAATTTCGTTAACTTCAGCACTTAGTTTTCTTTTTCTTGTTTTCCCTTTGATTTTACTTTCCTCTGCACTTTTGATTCGTTTCTGTTTAAGGTATAGCGTCTCCGAGCTGAACGAGCTGAGAGAAGCATTCTTCGATCAACACGATCAACACAACTTCGTGTGAGTTAAGAAATGCGAAATAACAAGTAAACAGCCTGCCGGTTTATTTCCATTGCTTTTACAAAGAAAAAAAATGACTTTACATTTTTAGTAAAATTGTTTTATGTCTAGTAACAGAGCTACTATGTGTTTTTAAAGCAAAGAAATATCTGATACTAATTATCTTTCAAAGTTATGTTTTACATCTTCTAGTATCCTTTCTTCACTATACTTCATTTGTTGTTCTTGTAAACTTTAAACACGTTAACAGAAATTTCTCTTCGGCGATACAAGTTGGTAAATGGCATTTAAACATTTTTATTTTTTATTTTTTGTCATGTGACCAAGAACATTGTACACATTGTTGTTAGAATAGTTTGTGTGGACATTCTGTCTCATGAATTTTGTCATCAATACCCAGAATTGATCAGGCAGCAGATTTGAGCTAAGGTGTTCCTGAATATGTGGTCAAGCAAGTTGTAAATTTTATATGAACGATCTTTTTGTGTGCTTCTAGAGGAAACTAATAAAATCAGTGTTCACATCTGTTTGGTCGAGCATACCAAAGAATATCCTTAGTGACCAACATCGAAAAACTCTTGAAACAGACGGAATGCGTCATTTTGTCGAGGTATCGACTCCACTTTTTATGGAGTTACAAAAAATTTATGACATCCGGTTTTCTAGTTTTTGGATTCCCAGCAGTGTCATCATGCATGGTGGATTGATTTAAATCAGTCTGCTTTAAATCAAGATTTAAATCACTTGATTTTTTAAAATAAAAATCGTTGATTTAAATCAAATTCCGAAATAATTTAAAGTGAAAATAAGTAAAGTCCCGTTTCTGTTCTATTATTTCGATTATGGAAGATGATAATCATACTTAATACAATGAGGCTCAAATGTACAGTATGTACAGCATAGTATGAAAACAAGTGTCATACAGAGGATGATTAGGGAAAATCCCGTTTTGAACGGGTAACAGGGTAATCCTGTTTTCTTCTCTTCGTAACATGTTTATATTATAAATCGTTAACTATTTCAACGGGGAAATCACCATCGACATTTAAGATGAAGATTCTTTTGTGTGCGCGTCTATATATTTGTTCCCAGATAATAGGACGTATTTAGAAGTGTCCTATTCCCTCTGCGAATTTTTTTTAAATTTTATAATTTTAGGCAAAATTTATGTATTTCATGCCGCAAGCTAGTTCAATTTCCTTAAAAATGTGCCCCTGCCAAATATCAGTAACTTTCGTGGAAAAAAAGTGTCACTTTGATAAGCGTTGTTGTACTTTTTCCTTAACGCTTAACCTTTTAAATTATATCACCTATTTTTAGGTGATAGGGTAAAATATTCATTATTCGATTTAAAAAGTACAAATAAAGCCTTTTACTTCGTTTTTTTCAGGACTGAAGGCATTGTAGAGTACATTACATATGCTTTCATGCCTCTCTGTGTCCAGACATAGGATGTGATGACGTCATAAATTTAAAAAGATATTTTTTGTTGTGCCCATTTTAATTATTTTTTGGCGGGCCTACATTTTGCATTCAGAAGACTGAAATTCTGCACACCCGTTCAGTGCACCCTTAGTATTTTTCAGATGATTTCAGATCTCTGCGTGAAAAGAGGGGGATCCAGAGGAGCAAAAATACAGATGGTGATCAGAAAAATGGAAACACCTGTAGTTGGCAACACGTCAGATGTATGGGTTGGTAGTGGTGTCGTGGCGCCCGCAGCGCCGGACCGCTGGTGGTGGTGTGTTAGGTCGGTCTCCATTCTACGTCAGGTGCAGTGGAACAGCAGTGTCCAGTGGCTGCAGCAGACGTAGGTAGTGTAAAATGGGAGACCTCTCAGATTTTCAAAGAGGGCAAATTGTTGGTGCGCGGTTATGTGGAGTGAGTGTGACGGCAGTAGCTACTGTGTTAGGTGTGTCGCGTGGGACAGTGTCGAAGGTGGTGATGGCCTACACAACACACGGGAAAACCACATCGCGGAAGCGGAACAGTGGGCGGAAGAAAATCATGAGTGACAGGTCACGCCGGGTATTAAAGCGCATTGTCACGCAGAACCGTCGTGCCACTGCGGAGAAAGTGACGGAGGAACTCAATCAGCGCTTCCCCCACCCTGTTTCGACAATCACAGTCCGCCGCGAATTACATGACATGAACTTACGGGGTCGTGTTGCACAGACCAAACCGCTCATCAGGAACTATAACGCTTTCGCACGCCGCAAATGGTGCCGCGACCATGCAACTTTGACCGCTGAGGACTGGAAACGTGTGATATGGTCGGATGAGTCATCCTTCACTCTATTCCCAACCACGGACCGTGTTTATGTGTGGAGAACGCCCAAAGAAGCTTATGATCTGCAGTGTCTCCGCCCAACTGTGAAACATGGCGGCGGCTCGGTGATGCTGTGGGCCGCTATATCATGGTTTTCATTGGGTCCTGTGGTCACACTTAGCGGACGAATCACTGCCAACGATTATGTCGTAATTTTAGGAGACCATTTGCATCCTATGGTCCGGATGTTGTTCCCGGACAATGACGCCATCTTCCAGGATGATAATGCACCCATTCACACAGCTGGCGTTGTTCCAGCGTGGTTTGAGGAACATCGGGATGAAGTTCAACGCCTCCCCTGGCCCGCCCAATTCCCAGATCTCAACATAATTGAACACCTGTGGTCCGTCTTGGAAACACGACTCCGGCGACGATTTCCACCTCCATCCTCTCTCACAGAACTGGCCGATTCCCTGCACAAGGAATTGTGTAAAATTCTACTTGCTACCATTCACGACCTCTATGCCTCCATCCCACGTCGCATTAAGGCTGTTCTGAAGGCGAAAGGTGGCCCGACACCATATTAATCTGGTAAGTTGCAATTTCGTTGAGGTGTTTCCATTTTTCTGATCATCATCTGTATATATATAAAATGGATATTTTTAACAAAAAATAGCTTTCTTCGCGATTTTCCCGCTTAAGATGGAGACATATGAATAATACCATCTGAAAGGCTATTCTATTCTGAAGAGAATGATGTACGAACCATGATCTTAGGATAAATAGGGATGTCTCAGGAAGCTGTTACCTGCGATCCTGTTTTATACGGAAATCTGGGGTATTTGGGGATATTATACACGTATTTCGCGGGTTTACTTTTGCATCTAGAAGTTTGAAATTTTGGACACGCATCACTGCACCCCTTAGTATTTTTCAGATTTGTTTCAGATCTTTGCCTTTAAACAGAGACGGTACAGAGGTGTAAAAAGTAAAAAAGGAGATATTTCTTAACAGAAAATCCCTTTTTTCGTAATTTTCCAGCCCCAGATAGCCTACACGATGGAGAGATTTGAATGGTACCGTTTGAAACTCTGTTTTATTCTGAAGAGAATAATGTACAAATCATGATTCTAGGATAAGTAGGAATGTCCGAGGAAACTTTTATATTACATCCGGGTCATCTGGGGTATTGTGGGAATGTTCTTAGTTCATTGTTAAATATTTTTCCCGCCCTTACTATTCAAGATAGAAGCTTGAAATTTTGTACACACACTTAATACACCCTTAATATTTCCCAGTTGATTTTGTGATCTGTGCGTTAACACAGGGGAGTCCAGAGGGGATCAAAATTTAAAAAAAAAAAAAAAAATCAGAAAAAATCCCGACTTCTCTCAAAATTTTCCGCTTTAGGGACATGATAGGGAAAATGTGAATGTTACCGTTTTAAAGGTTGTTCTATTCTGAAGAGAATGAGGTATGAACCATGATCCTAGGATAAATAGGGATGATGCTTGACTATTCGTTTTTTCACGAAGCTTTGCAGCTCTTGTAAACAACGCAGACGGCAGTGTGTAAATGTTGCCAACTAACAGACTAAAAAGTTTATAGAAAACCTCGGGCTAACAAATTAAGAAACAAACCGAAGTGCGGGAGATTGAAAATGAAATGGCATGGACTTCTGATAGATTACCAAGATGCATTTTCTCTCTCCTGAATCTTTGAAGCAGCATATAAATATAGACAAAGAACACTAGGAAGCATGGCTGCCCGCAGCGGGGAAGGGGCAGAGGGGATGTTGCCTCCCTGGGTTTTGAAAGGTTTTTGGAAGTGCATGTCAAGACATACTAATTTGCTTACTTAAGTTATAACACTTAATATATTCATATTAAATAATATAGTATCTGGTATTATAGATTATTTACTGTAGTTAATAAGCATACGCGCGTAAATAACTGTTGTTTTACTTGATGTATTATGTGCCCTCGTGTATCAAAATATTGTGTATTCGCGACTGAGTTTGTGTGTCGGTCTTTTGTCCCCCCTTCCCCGTGGAATCAGTATTTTACCTCCTTGAAAAAGTCCTGCGGACGTCCATGCCTGGAAGCCGGGCTGAAGAATCTCCCTGTAACTGCAAATCATGGCTTGTAGATTTTTTCAGATATTTTGTTACTCCTGAGAACGGACAATCATTCTTACGACTCTTAAATGTTCATTTAACCCTTAACGTACCAAGCCTAACTCGTCAACGTTGTTTACAAAGCTGGGGTCTTCTGGCGACCCCAAGTATTATTTTAATTTCTCAACATAGTATTGCCACTCAAATTATTATTATTATTATTATTATTATTGATGTCTAAAAGCTTACCTAATTTAAATGAGCATTGTTGACATCAAATATTATGTTTACTTTAACAATATTCAGTTTTTCGTACAATTTTATACTTTTGTGTTCGTAAATCTGAAATACAAGTTTAACAATGGAGCTTTTACATTTTCAAGTATGTTTTTATTTTTTGTATTTTTTTTAACGAACGCATCGTTGATCTAATTATGTAATAGATAGTATATCCCAAACGGATGCAGGACACACATAAAAATCCAGAATAAATTTATTCTTATAGTTACAGCAGTATCACCTAGAGATGCAAAAAATCCGGCTTTTTTGAATCGATGGTTTTTTTCACATAAAAAGCCGGCTTTTTGGGAAAAAAACGAGAATTTTGGAAATTTTGGCTTTTTTCAACTTCATGATTTTTCTATCTAAATAGCTTTCTTATAGTATATTCTATAGTTAGATAAAAATTCCATGACCTGAATGTGATATTTCGCTCTGAAATTCACCATCAAGATGGATGGAGCACATGTTTTACGAACTAAAGCTAACATGAAGAATGTAGTATTTGAGGGTAATTTTAGAGGCTATTTAACTTTATTTTAACTTTTGAGTTATCGACCTCTTTTTTCTAGTTTGTCATCCGTGTTTCATTTCTAAGAGCTTTTAGTACTCTAGCTTCTAGCGCAAAAGTTAAACTTGCCCGTTTTTCTATTTATTCGTCAAAGCGTACGTTTTTCAATATATCCGTCAAACCGTACTTCCACATTTCTGTTATACTGTAGCTGTGAAGTGATTTAGCAATAATTTTCCGGACACAACCTTGAATACCAATTTATACAAATAATCAGTAGCGGATTTAGAAAAGTACTTTAGGAGGGTTTTTTCTGATTGTTTCGTTTCCTAAAAAGTCCTAATTTTATTTGGGAAGTGCTTGAAGTTTATGAGTACAGGCATAACTAATATTTCGTTTCGTTTATATGTTTAGCAATAATCTTCCGGATACAACTTTAAAAATCATTTTATACTGAGAATCAGTGGCGGATTTAGAAAAGTATTTTGGGAAGGGTTTCTTACTAATGTTTAGTTTTTTTAAACATTCGTAATTTTTATTTGACGGGAGCTTAAAGTTTATCAGTAAAGGCATAAATAATAGATATTTCGTTTGTTGCAGACATTCCGTAACTTTGGGGAACGGGCTTCAGTCCGAAAGACCGCCCCTCTAACCTTCGCAAAACCGTCACTGCTGGTAATTAGTAATAATAACGATTTAAAAACAATAAAAAAGGAAGTCGCCCAACTCCCAGTACACGCACTATTTCTACATTCACAGATGGAATGAAGAAAAGCTTTGTCAGAATGGTCGAATGCTGGTTGAATCCCGGACGTCCCGATAGAAGCGCAAAAGCTAATCACTCAGTCATGTTTGTTGTGCAGTTGTATTTAGCTTAACTTAAATATATTCCGTAGTCTTTTTTTTTGGGGGGGGGGGGGGAGTTCCGTAATGATATGTTGAATCCCTCTTGTTAAAAATTCAGAAAACTTGAGGATTGGGTAAACTGTGATGGTGGTTCTATAAAACTTAACTGTAGAATTTCAAGAATATACAGAACCAAAAGCTCTAGATGTGCAGCCTTTAAGTGTATCATATAAATCTAAGTATTTCTCTTATGTTTTATTTTATTTTGTTTCAAAAAGAGGGTATGGAATATTTTGAAGTAAAAATACTACATACTATTTTGCTAGTTATTTGTGTATTCTTTAAAAAGAAGTGTTTACTTTTAGGGTTGGCTGATTTAACCAACTTTTTTTTTTTTTAATAACTGGTTTAAACCACAAAAATAAAAAGAATGAAAAATGCGAATCGTGTGAACTTCATGGTAACGTTTCCAGATATCAAACTACCTGCAATAGTTTTATTTCCCTTTCACCTTTTAATCAAGGTGTCCCATGTTCAATTCTCGGTCGAACCACAATCCTTCTTTCATGCGTAACCCAAGTAGCGGTTCAGATGTCAGTTTAAGCGAAAGTCTTCTCCTTGATAACCTCGGTTTCGTAAGGATGTTAAGCCTAAATATACGAAACAAACCAAATTGTATATTTCTACATGCCTAAATGCGTGTTGTTTTATAAAGAAGCCAATATTGCTTAAATATATTGATAGAAATTGGCAAATTTATCGATTGCCTACGTAGCTTCCAACATTAGCTTGGATTGGACTTTCAATGATATCTACGTACCGGTACTAAATTCGTAATTTAATACCTCAGTTTTAGCGTACTGATTATGGTACGTTGACCTTTAAATTTTACATGCAAAGCAATAACAGGATTTTCCCGTTATTGTCTTACATTTCAAGTAATGACGGGATTTTCCCAATGGCTAGGGCGGGAGATTCTCAACTTAAGAAATTTACTGACTTAAGCTTATGGGAATTCTTCCGGCATAACCCCGCTGTTGCATAATAACATCAAGGCGAAACAAACTTAGGCTATTTCTGTGAATATGTAATATAAATACATAAAGCAAAAAATCTAAGTCAAAAAAGCCTGGTTTAAACCAAAAAGCCTGGTTTAAACATCCCCCAAAAAACGGGTTTTTGGCATTTTCAAAAACAACCACGGTTCTTGCCAACTCTGCTTACTTTTGTATATAGGAGGTTAAAAAATTCTTATTATATACATTGGTTAATCCTGTGGAATTCATAATGTAAATATGTTGAAGAAAAATTGTTTGAAATATTTTTTCGAAATTCATAGTTTATTTTCGATGTTTTATATTATTATCAGCATCAACCACTAATTAAATGATTTTTTGTGTTATAGAGAAGCGATACAAAGTCTGTTTTATCAATTTAAAGCAGTATTTTGAAAAAAGCCCAAAATTTCCGAAGCAAAAAAGCAAAGCAGAAAAAACCGAGTTTTTTTCCAAAAAAGCCGGTTTTTTTTCCGAGCCCTTGCATCTCTAGTATCACCAAATATCGCCCTCTGGGGTTCCTAGAGGACCCCGCTTGGTATGTTAAGAGTTAAACCCGATCGTTTCTTTTAATCGATTTGCGAATTATAACCAGGGGTAAAAGTGGGGGAACGCGGGAGAACGCCATCCCCGACCTCGGAAAAATATGTACGACGTCCCCCAGTTCCTAAGAAATTAAAATGGGCAAGGATAGGCGGGGGGACGGCGTGACGTCATGCCGCTTGCTACCGTACCCCTACCTTTTCAGATCCACTTTTACCCCTGATTATAACATACAGAATTAAAATCAGACGTTACGCTACTTCGAATCGGTGAAATTGCTTTTATCTTTATTTCTTACTTATCTTTAAAATAATAGGCCTACAACTTTTTATATCCAATGAAAGTCTCTCCAATTATCTGAAGTATAATGCATTTAATATATTAAATAGAAATTTAGTACAAGGGCTCAGTTTTTCTTTTGGGTAACATAATGAACATTTGCATCCCAGTTCTTTGAAACTGACTAAACAGTCTGACTACGATTCTTCACAAAAAAAAAAAACGAAATATAATCAGAAGTGAGCAACACTTGCAATGAGCCAAATGACCATTATTCTTCCATAAGAAAATAATCCCCAAGAAATTCCACTTGTTCAACCTAAATAGCAATTATTGTATTTTTAAATCACACTAAGAACATTTTAGTTTCAATTAAAAGCACATCTGTATATGTGGATTGACATCTTACACAAAAAATTAAATTTAACAGGAAAACAGCTACACCCACTCACAAATACGCAGAGCGCGCGTTATATTTGATGATGGCCATGCAGGCAGGAAGGTTACCAGTGAAGGATTACATTCACGTACAGAAGCGGAAATATTGCGGGAAACAGACGAAGCATTTTCTCCTGCACCAATCGCTGAATACTCGTGCGCGGAGTGATACAAATTGAGTTACGCGGTGTGTTTTTGAAGAGTGCAAAGGTTTGTGAAAAAGCGAGTAAAAGTCTATAATTTACCAAAAAAAAAAAAAAAAAAAAAAAAAAAAAAGCTATAATTTAAAATTGTTGAGAAACATTGTTTGGGATTGATATAGGTTAACGATTGGGGATTAATTCAAAATTCATGCTTTTTCTTCAGTTCGCGACATGTATTATGTGAGGAAAAAGATTTAATTTAAATAAAAAAAAAAATGATTTAAATAAAAAAATCATCAATTTTTTTTTTAAATCATGATTTTTTTCCACCCTGGTGGATAGCAAAATGACTCTTTCCGCAGTGTAAAAGAATTAAAGCATCGTACCCTGAAATAGAAGCTGTGATGAAAATTTTTTTATCTGCATGAAATGCACTTTCTTTTCCCATTAGGTACATAACATTACGAACACTGTTTTGGTCTTTGTTAAGTAGTACAGTTGACCAAACATGTCCTTTTACGATACTGCCTGAATGATCACTTACTTCAGCCTCTTAATTCCCACCCATCCGTCTCCGTTGTAGTATCAGACTATACTCCAACATTATATTGTTTATTACTAGAAACCTCATCAGTCCTGTACTGATATTCATCTTTTAACGCAGAACAAATAAATTTCTCAAGGTTAGGATCAAATACACTTCTAGTAGCAAATTATATAAAGAAAAGTTCATATGTTAAATAAGCTTACAAAAGCAAATGGTAACAAGGGTCATCAGTCAATCCAACACTTCTGTAACTCAGTCAAGAAATGTGATCAGAACAAAGAACATGTACACGCTAATGAACGTTATTGTTTCCTAAGCATACATAAAGACGTGAAAGTCTAAGGAGACTGCTGCCATTATTCAACAAAATAAAACGGGATAGGGTTAAAAATACTGCTTCCTATTAAATTTCACACAATTATAATGAGTTTTTAACGTTTGCTTTCTATGTAACTAGGGCACGAATTTCAATTTGTATCGCAATTTCCAAATTTTGCATTGCCTTTTCCATGATACAGGGGTAATTATAAACTTATAAAATGAGCCAAAAAAAATTAACAAATGCTTCACAATTCCGTTCATAATTTTCCATTTACCTACTTTTTTTTTCCTGTTTTCTATAGTCATGTAGCAGCAAAATGAACAGTTTTTGTAAAGTATCAAAAACATAATTAAGAACCAGTTGAGAATGCTCCAAGAGCACTGCCAGAACGTACTTAAAAAGAATGGAGAAATGGAGCGGAAAAGATAACTGTGATTGTTCCTACACGTAAAAGTAAAGAATTTAGTAACGAACTTTCCAAGTTCGTTGAAAATATAAATCTCAAACCTTGTCATTTTAAATAGTTTTTGAACACCACAGCACAGTATGTGGATTATTATTTGTATTGAGGACTTAACACGTAAAAATGAAAATCAATACTAACTAAATCAATCGAAACTAAGGCCGTGTCCAAAAGTGCATAGTGCACAGTTCGAGGATGCACACTCGAAGTCTACAAATGGAGTGCACACTAGATAGTGTACACTTCGTCAAATTAGCTTTTGATCCACACTTGCTTACAGCGCCTCATCGTGGTGGAATATGGAACATTGATAACAAAAGAAAGGAGAATTTCGAGTACTAGAAAAATTTAACATGCTTTTTTTTTTTTTTTTAGATGAATGACTTTCCAGTTATATTAAAGATAGATATATCGTACAGATTGACAATATAGGGTACCCATAAAATGACTTAAAGAGTTTCTTTCATGTATGCCAAGTCCTTCAGCTGTGCTGTATCTGCAAATATTTATCAACATACAAACCAGTAAACTATTGGCGATGTTCTATTTTATTAGGCATGCTTGCGCGAGGGAATATTTATTAATCCCCCGGAAGAAAAGTAGCACTGGTAGTTAGGGCGCTGATGACACTGTTGCGAAATAGCTTAGGAATTTTATTGGAGGTGGAAGTAGGCAATTTGCAAGAGCGTTAGGACACCGAAGTTACCGAGGGGAGCGCTATTTACAATAATGTGGCTTAAAACAACTTTGGGAGAGTTCATATTGAGTATAATTCCTTTATGTACAACAATGACACTATAATTGTCGTCGTTCTAGTGTATTGCTTCAGTTACAGACATACTGATTAGACTATTTCTACCATATTGTGCTAATGTTGAAGTTCCTTATATGTTACTCTCTCTTTGTGAATCTATACATTTTACCCGTAAATCTTCAAAATAGTGTCTCCATATTCTGAATCTACACCAAAAGTTAACACTTACAAGAATGACAAGGAAACAAGTGCTGGAGCTGAACAACATGAGGACCAAAATTTACAGGAAAAAGCTATTATGTCACTATGAAATACCAATTTATAAGGATCACGTGTACTCAAGGTGGATAATCCTAATTAAAGTAATATGTAAATAATAATAATAATAATAATAAATAAGATTACTATCTTATAAGCCCGCTTAAATTGAATTCTGTACATTGTATACACTTCAACATTTGCGTGTACTTCACTATGCTTTCGGCGCCCTACATCTTTCTTGAAATATAATCGCTGTCTCTCCTACATGCTTCCCACTACGAAAATGGTTACTCAGTAACGAAACAAATCCACTCGTCCAAATATAATCATAAAAAGCTATTATTGATCTAATAAGAATTTTATAAAAATTAAGAGACGGTTTTATGAAAAAATACAGTATGCAACGTAGTGGCTCTCATTGTTCAACTATACGGAAGGAATTATTTGTTCATAATCAATTCATAATGGGTACTGTAATGGGATTATATGAATTAAAAGGAAGGCAAGTCTTTACTTTGGCCATTTTATTCGGTGAATCGTTCAATGAAGCGATTCGTAACCCAGACTGAAAAAGAACGTGCTCTGTGAGCCTCAAACTTGCCTTCACTCATTTACGCTCGCTCGGCAATAATATGTGAATTAAATATTAAACTTTGGTATAGAAAGGAACCAACGTAGTTACTAACTTATATTTATATACATATGAGCTAACAGGCAAGTTCTCAAAACCGGAACAGAAAGATCAAATCGTTGAATAAAAGAAAATAAAATGAAGTGGCCAAAGTAAAGACTTACCAAGAGGAATTTGTGAAATGTTTGATAAATGTGGAGAAATACATTTTTAATCTGTATTTCACTTTTGGGCAGCTGTCAAAAATGCAAAATGTATGATAATTGGTATATTACAGTCTCTTAAGTGCAAGGAAATACGGTAGCTTTGAAAGGAATTTGTTTAAAATCAAAACTAGAAAATTACGCCTATCTACCTACGAATTAGCATTTGCTGCAGCTGTAGGTGTAGGTATAGAGAAATGGATAATATAAGTATTCATTATTCTATGATAGAGCTAAACATTTTAATTCATTCGCCATTAAAAGTTGACATTTACGTGCAAATAGCTCCATTACCGATAGTATAACTATTTCAATTAAGCTACATAAACCATGTAATATTTAAACACAAATGCCTTTATAGCATTATTAAAGAAACTATTTGGTTGCTTTCCCTATACAATTTTAAATTTCATTGCATACTCAAAGAACACAACGTAAATACGTTTGTTATTTGCGTAACATTTTTATATTCCACTTGTAAAATCACTAATTTGTATATTTCTCAAGTAAACTATTATCAGGTCAGCCCACAAATATATTCACTTCAAGAAAAATATTAAAAATATGTCTTTTAAAATTTTATTAAGTCACTTTGACATTATTGTTGTTCCTATTACGAAGAACTCCCATCTTAAGTACGCAAGTGCGCTAACCTAGTGTACATCCTCGCACACTACGTACTATGCACTCGCAGACTTGCGAGCTTGGACCTTTTGATGCACACTAGGTGACGTCAGTTCCGGAAATATGCGTACTTCGAATGCACACTTGTATCTTTTGGACACGGCCTAAGAATTTCCAAGTTTCATTCATTCGGGCTCTAAAGTCACTCTTTCATAGTCATCCGTAACTAGCAGACCAGTACCGGTATCTTAACCTTTTAAAAATAAACAACCGATTCCGCAACGCTAACTCTAAACTATCCTATAAAAAGTAACACACTCAATTATCATTTATCCTCGTTCGAAGTCTCAACAGATAAGCAGTAAATCCAGTGGAATTCGCATTTAATTTCATTCATCAATATATAAAAACAAACAGAGGGAAGTCATCTACATCAACAGCTAGTTAGTGAAAAAAAAAATGTTCCTTACATACACAAATTCACTAAACTACATTCCCTAAATGTTCACTAAAAAACTATTAAACTCAAATATAAAACATACTTCTGTGTCAAGCAACTAATTTCTGTAAAGGAAGAAACAAAGGAAAAAAAATTAGATTACCAGTACAAGATTGATAATATACATGTTTCTTTATGGCACTAAATATTGTAATATATAAGTCCTATTTTCATCCCTATAACTCACCTCTATTGACTGCCATTATGGCATGTCCTCAGAACAAATATAAATTACTTGATGAAAATAAATAAGGAAGAAAATTATAAACCAAGGAAAAAGTAAACCTCGTCACTTTATAAATCAGCTGAACTTATACTCTCGGTTGTACCATATGGAGCTGTTTCTGGCCTACACGGTTTTGTTATATATATATATATATATATATATATATATATATATATATATATATATATATATATATATATATATATATATATAACCCTCCAGATACTGGATGACGAAAATATTTCTAGAGGAGGACCTTCAATACAAATTCTCATCAACAAGATAAATGTTTCATTCCTAAGACGATTCCCATGGTCCGTTTTCACGCGCTTCATTTCTGAATTGAAAACCGGGAACAACCTCTCAAGATATTTATCAGGTGAATACAGTTCGGTAGATGTTTTACATTGTCCTTCATAACTATTGCCCAAAGATTATTTTTGACAGATGTCTCATATTTGCGCATCTGAGTATCTTAAGTTCCTCAGTCAGCAAGGATGCTGTCAATTTACACATCCTTGTTAGCAAGTAATCTTTCATAATATTTGGATACGAAATTGATTTAATTTAGCTAAAAGTTCGAAAGTTTATACTCTTTTGCTTCTCACATTTTATCGAATAAAATTGTCGTAACATTCTTCATCAGATTATGTTCATGGCAATCTGGAAACCTACTGTAAATAATGTGCCAATTCGTCAAAAAATCTGCATAACTTTCTTTAGAGGCTTCAATGGAAAGATTTGTCAATGTTATTGATATTAAAGTATAATTATTATTAAATTTGACATGGAAGATAAATGGTCGTCCTCGAAAATTGTCTTTTCCAAGTTGACGTTCGAACTGTCAATTCTTACAAGTGACTGGAATTTACAAATAAATCGTAAAAACTACATTTGAGATGATAAGTATATACGTGAATTGATATCAATTGTTTGTACGCCAAGCCACTAAAATTTCCTGCGAAGTTGTATGATCTATTAGGATTTTAAACGAATGACTGGTGTTCAAAGTTTGATTCAAATTAATCACAAGCCTTATAACAACAGTGATGCAGAAAATAGTGTCATGAAGTAATACTAAAAACCTAAAACGCTCTGATTTGATATAATAGAAAATACAATGATATTTTAAATAAAACTAGATAATTAGTTAAAAAAAATAAAAATCTTACCTAACAACAGCTTGGAAGAGCTTAGCTTCTCGTATCCTTAACGTATCTCTTTTTAGCACTGCACATAATGTATCAAGATCTATGTCCGTGAATCCATCAGCACTTAGTGCTTCCGCAGTATTTTTGTCGATCATTTCCAGACACAGGGCTGCTAACTGAGGCTCATCAAATAGTCTTGCCTGTGTCAATAACATGAAAGCGTTATCACTCCCTAAATTGCACTTCAAAAAATCCACACAATGTTGTTCCAAAGCAGGAACCGCGTATTTCTTAGCAGTGTACAAAGTTGTCATGACAGTCTCAGGACCAATTTGAACTTCATCCGAATAGAGAAAACGAAGTAACGCCAGAAAAGCAGCTGGCTCAACATCTGGTAATTCAATTTCTTCCGCTCGAGTGGCTAATGTACCGTTAAACATCGCATCAAATACTGCACTACCAACAGAGAGAACAAATTTATGAGCGGGGATCCTTTGCTGCTGAGAATCTTTCCCAACAATAAAGTGAACGTCGCTCAGGATTTCATTGTTAAACATAAATGCGAAACGTTCTTTGACAGTAGTTTTCGTCGCCTGCCAGTTATGGTTTGAATGCGATAGTGAAGATGATTGAGATGCAGCAACAGACGAGGCGGTCGGCTGTCTTCTTGAAATTGCTCCAGTCTGTACGAAAGTGTGTTCTCTTTCTGCCGGCTGTACGTACAAATGCTCCCTTTCTACATTAATTTGATTTTGGATATTGCTTGGAGCATTTGAGGGTAGCATATTCTGTGGAGCATCAATGCCCATGTGGGTGACCAACTCATTTAATCGAAGATCGCTGAATCTTGTAGTCATAGGGTCAAACGCATCGTTTGCTGAATTACCAGTTGACATGCTGAAATAAGAAAAAGATAGAAAAACATCAATTTCCCGGATGTAATTATCAAAAAACAAAGTGAACTATAATCAAGAAAGTCAGGTATATTATGAAGCCACAACAAGACATGAAATTCTCCAAGCGAAATCACCCACCGTCTTTTACAAAATATTCATTACGTATCAGACAGATATTATGTTTAGTTAGAATTATATCCGACAAACAGAAACTTAAACAACCATTAAGGGAATTAAAGGATATCAAATACACCTGAGAGAGAATAAAATAACTGAAAGACTACGGAAGATGGGACATAAAAGTACCTGAAAACATATGAACATGAACAAAATAATATATACACACCCATACATCACCTAATATCTGAGAAGAAACTGAAATCCTCCTTGAGGTTTCCACAAAATAATCAGAAATGAACACATATAAAATTGGCCTATGAAATAAAATGCTCCAGACTATACGAACAATAGCTTGTAGGGGACTTAAAAATCAAAACTACTATTAAACACATATCTCTAGATCATTCAAGTTTCAATTAAAAATCTGAGTCACTCTAAAGAATAGCACATCTTGCTTTTCCGAGAAAGCAAGTGTTCAAAAGTGCTCTCATAGAAGTAACATGGCAAAAATGTGAAGGAGTTAGACTTATATTCTATGAGAGTTTGCTGGTCAGTGAATGTTGATCGTTCTTTTTTTCTTTTCTTTTTTGTTATAATTTTTATTTAAAGACTGTAATAGATATATTTTTAACACCAAATTTGAAAGAAGGTATGTAAAAATTCCAAGAACCAGGTCGCTACGGGACTGAAAATACCATCTAGCTTTCTCTGAGGTTGCTATTTACAGTTGTACCTGTCTACAGTTCTGGTATGTAGGTTCTTGAATGGATATGAATGAAGTTTTCTGACTCTCGGCACATTTTAAAGCATTTCCCTGACTTTCAAGGTCATATGAACCCAACATATGAAGCAAAAGGCGAAATTTCAAAATCGTATAACGTTACTGTTCCAATTGCACTTTTTATACCAGTAACTATAATTTGAGATCAAAATATGTAGGCCTATGTTTCAAATTGGATTTCTATTATTGGGGCGCCTGGGTTTAAATAAGATGTTTCGATTCCTGGTTACATTCATTTTCTTTGAAAATTTATAATGTTAACATTTTGTGTCGTAGATGTGGGACAATTAGTTATTTGAGGACATTTTAGATAGCGATTATATTTTGCTTCCGTTCAAAGAAGTTATAATGACTGTGCATTTAATTTTGATTATTACCTATGTGAGTCTAGGTGTTAGTTTTTTACCATACATCGTGGCAGATGAAGGGAACTGGAGAGCTCTTGAAAGGTTTCGCTTGATAAATGTACAGGCATAATAAGGTAATCTCTATTATTAACTTAATAACAAAACTGGCGTCAGTATGGCTGTATGTTTAGTTGATAATAATATGCCTCACATTCTCCTTATTATATGGTACTGTTGAGGAAAAAAGGGCTAATTAGTGTACTGCGATGACTGCAAGTGCTACAGTAATTTGCTATAAGACACTAATAGGAAGGACAATATTCAAGTGATTGTTTGGTGATACGTTTGGATTAACAGACCTGTCTTCGAGGTTATTAATTATAAATTAAGTCGTAAAATACAGTCTAATGCCAAAAACTCGGCCTACTGTGGATCAAAGAGTGGCCGAGTTTGTGAAAATACCAGGTTATCGGGAATGGGGTTAAAAAAGAATAAGTACGAGCGTTTTCTCAGAAAATACAGTACTCTACTTAAGTATGTATTAGTTGCTTGAGCATACAACAGAGAATAAACTGCACAATTACCAGGGTTTGAAAAAACCCGGGCTTTTTTGAAAAAGCCCAACCCACCTGGGCCCATATGGGTTTTTTCGTTTTTTTTCGAAATATTTTAATGTCTTTGGGGTAAAAGTGTTAAAATGTGATTTATATTTCAAGATTGTCATTGTCACAACTTGCAACAATGTTCTACTTACTGATGTTTTGAAAAAAATGGCCGCCATTCTGAAATTTTACATTTGATCGCCGAGAAAATCTATACAGCAAATTTAGCATATCTCGTGCTTCCACCATCAAAATTTCAACTTAAAAGACTGAAAATTGCATTTCGTAGCGTGGATACTCGCTGTTTTGAAAAAATGGCCGTCATTTTACGTTGGTATGCCGCCAAAATATATATAGGAACTTTAGTCTCTCGTGCTTGTATTCTGAAAATTTTAACTTAAAAGGCCGAAAGTTGTACCCTGTAGTGTGTGTGGTAGAGGCAGACAAATGAGTTGAGTTGATTTTGTGTTTAACGTCCCTTTCAGCAGCGAGGCTATATGAGACGGGACCTACTGATTAACGTGGAATCCGAATCACGTGAGCTCCCTCCGGGAAGCAAACCCGGGTCCCACGCCGAAGACGCGTACACTAACCGCATAGCCATGAAGGAGCTCGGCAGACAAACGAACAAATGTAGATCAAGTCATCCAGAAGCCTGACTGACGTTCGCCAAATATGAATACCAAAAGGAGTCTATTAATTTAAAACAAAGATACAATTCATGTTGTATGAAATAAATAAATGTTTTAAAATGTCTTATATGAAATTAACATTTTCCAGCGTAAATAAACCTGCCATATTTTCTGCATGAGAATACGGGACACCTCAGATCCCCCCCCCCCCCTTTTCTCAACTTCCCAACACAATGCAATGAACTGTAGTCTGGTTACGAACAAAAGTATAATCGACCGCGGTAGCTCAGTGGTAGAGCGTTCACCTCTAGTGCATGGGTCTCTTAGTTCGATCCCAGCTCGCGCCAAGTGAGTTTTGTAGTGGACAGACACCTTGTGCGTAGGTTTTCTCGAGATTCTCACGTTTCCTCCCACTTTCTTCATTCCGTCATTTAATTCATTTCTCATCATAACCGTCACCTTGAGCATAGCAGGCATAACCGTGAGACTAAAACTAAAAGATTTCATTTCATTTACTTTTTTTTTTTTTCAATAATATAATAGGCGAAAGCTCACTAAGCAGCAGCTGCTTTTCTCTGTTCGTACCCTGAAATTAATTGTATTGACTGAAGATGCCTAAAAACTTTAAGATGTGCTATAAAAATGCTTTACAGGAAAACAATATGCAAATTATTTAAATCAGTGGCACAATCTACTTTCAATATTTTTCGCGCGTTTAGTAATATTTATTTACATGGCTGTATCTGTCAAAATTACGTTCGTCAGTTTAATCTGATGAAAAGCTGATTTTTCTCCTTGTGCCGTGTGTAATTATCAGGACCAGATTTACATTTTTCTAAGACCTGGACCAAAGCACAATTCTGTGCCCCTAACCTCTGAAAAAGATTATAATTCTTGTTAACTTATCTAACGTGTTGCTGAAGAAAAGGTTAGTCATCTTCCCTGTGTTTGTAAATGTAGATCCGAGTTTCCATCAAGTGCAATGGAAGAAGTAGCATTGCAAATTTCGCTCGCTATCAAGTCGAACAGGGTGGTGTTATAACTTCCTCGAAACTGTTACATGCAACAGCGTACTATTCATTCACTACAGGATTCCCAGCCAATGTCAGAATTTTTTGTTTTTCACTTTTCGAATAATCTGATATTGATAGCAGAAATGGAACAGAGTTAAAATACGGGACATTTCCCTGTCCCGACTAAATTTACAGGGACGCGGGACCTTCCCGTTTTTTACTTGACGTATGGCAGGCTTAAGCGTAAAATAAATAGTTTTATTGTTGAAGTATTCATTTCCGATCCTTCTGCGTTTAATTCGGGAATTTCCCGAGCACTTCTTTCACGGCGTGTACATCAAAACTTCCACTAGTACGGAAATTTGAACTCAGCACTTGAAATAGTAAGCGTTACATAGTCTTCGAAACCCCGAGCATTAAGCTTCTTAAATTTGACAAGAATTTTTACGCTATTGCTGGTGTTGATTCTACAGAATGCTTATTTGAAGAGTAGCAACAAATTACTGAATTAAACTGTTATTGTTGGAAAACCAAATTTTAGTTGAAGAACCTTGTGTTTTACATCAAAGGTAAGAAATAATACTAATAGTTTTACTAATGTATACATATGTACTATTAGTACCGGCACGTATGACCTTAAACCCGTCAAACTTATGAGTGATAATATCCCTCGGTGTCGCCAAGTCGACGAGCATACTATTCACGGAAAATATTTTCTAAAGTACAAAATTGCTTATTTTACTTCAAATACGCTATAAGCATAATCCATACATTAATTTGTTCTATAACTATCTCAAGCTAAGGTAAGTTTTTTATTATTATTATTATTATTATTTATTCATTTAGTGCATTCAGAACTTTACAAAGGTCTTATGTTGAATGTTGTTGTATACCTTAACGTGAAACCCCTCTAATTCGGCTAAGGAAAGTCTAAAATCTGATAATCACTTACAATGTGATCACCTTAGTTGTATCAATAATATACTAAGATACAAATAGGTCACAAATAGACACTATACAAATAGGTCAAAAACCCAGGTGGGTTTTAAAGTGGGTTTTTTCAGGTGGGTCCAACCCGAAAAAAAACACCGGGTTTTTTCGGGCTGGGCCCACTTGGGCAAACCCTGCCAATTACCCTTAAACAAAGGAAAAGTACGTACTTTATGAAGACATAGAGCCTTTACTATACATAAAAATGAATATTAATGAATACACACTATATAGTAATTAACCTGATAAGACAGACTTTAGAAAAATACTTGAACAAATGTGCGCGCGAGACAGAGTTATCCGTACTGCCGGGTTATCGAGTGCCGAGTTTTAGGGACTCAACTGTAGTCAGAAGCCTTACATCATCAGCTGCAAATCAGCGATGCATCTAAAATATGTAAGCTGAATTTTAAATTGTGATTAGGTTATATGAAAAAATAGTCCGGAAGTGGACAGGGGCGGAGCTATACTGAATGTGGGGAACAGGAACTTCATTCACACTTAGGAAATGGAATTTACCGATTTACAAAACCGCAATGAAGATGCGTGTGAACAGTTACGCAACACACCAGGAGTGATGGAATGAATTCGAAACTCACAATTAGCACGCTGCACAGATGTAGGAGGACATCACTTACAACATCCTCTGTAGGTACGTTTATTGTTAGCACGTACGACCTAGTAGTTTGTAGTGCTATTCTGTGAAAGATATTACATTACAAATACGTACGTCAGTGATTGATATTTAGAGTGTTAATGTTCTTTGATAGTTACATTGCTTTTACTAGTCTCTATTACATCCATACAGTGTTGGCGATTGGACGTTAACAGTGGGGAGTGAAAGACATGATCTGAATATTTGTAATCGTAGAGAGATGATATTGGTGTTGATCAGTACCTAAGAGGATGGTGAACATGTTGGTACTAGATAGTAACCGGTTGCCATTGGCCAACTGGCCACCGTTCCCCAGATACTGGCCAAAAGTTCCGATTTTGGAAGATCTAAGGAGCCATTTCTCGGGAACTGTACGTCATAGAGAGATAATATTTGTAACTGCTGAATATCATAAATGCTGTAGGCAAAACAATGAAAAAGGTAGAAGTTGTCTCTTATCACTATCTCTTTTAATCAATATTCCTTACTAGTAGAAAGAAGAAAACACATTTTAGGAACTGTCAATTTTTGTGCAATTAAAGAATAACTTGTGAAAGATTTTTCTTGTTTTGCGAAATGTTCTCTGAGTTAGTTTTAAAGCGGCTGACTAACATATCGAGCCCCTGTAAGAAGAAATGAAAGTACGCTGGAATTATTGCACTTTAAAAGGTTAATTTTTAGGCGATTTTCCGTGGCAATTAAAACGCAATTCATGTAGCTTTCTTATCTCCACGGGAAGACAAATAACCAATACGCACTCATGGAACGGCGAATATTAAATGCCACCATTTTTTTTTCTATGAAGCAGTAATACGTACAAAAGCTTCACATTTCCAAATGAAACTACAGAAGTATATACATTAAGGGTCCACTTCAAAAAAGTGGGGTTAAATGCCCCCCCTGTTCCCTTAATCGTCGTCCCTGCATACATAAAATGCAAACTATTACCGTTACAAATGTTTATTGTTTGAAAAATTATGCGAGGTGAACCAGGTGTTACTGTATATACCATAAAAAATAAGAGGGTTATTTAACCGAAGTCGAAAACGATAAAACTATTTATTAACTTTAGAACTGTTTTTAACCAGTAAGTAGGGGAAAGTAATGACAAAGTGAACGTTTTGTGGGTTTCTTCCATAGCATTTTCTTCTGAATCGAAACCTCTATCTCGTTTGAGATTCAAATGACGGGTATGCTGTCCTGAATACGGGCGCCCGAGGGGTGAGGCAGCGTGGAGCCCTCCCCCCACCTGGTTTACGAAAATATATACGTAAAACATCAAACCACGCATATTAAATACCAGAAGTAGTATAGCAACCATGGAATGGGCCATCCCTAAAAAATTTTCTTCCGGAGTCCATGATCCTGACTGAGGGCTTCACCAGTATTTTGGCATGGAGGGACTAAAAATATCAGTTGAGTACGAGTAGTGAAAATCAAAGGCGTACACCGTCATAAAAAAACCGATTAAATATAAGTGTCACTGTTAATACTAAACAAACTGAAAATAGGTCGGAAAATGTATTGGTAAATATCGGTGTCCATTTGCCAATACCGATACTCCCAAAAGTGGCCGATATCACCAACACCGATATATCGGTACATCCCTAGAAAGTACCGAATTTTCTGTTCATGGATCATTGCGTAATAAACTATCCATCTGAGCGTGTGTTTTCCAAGGCTCTAGAATATACAACCATCACCACGGTTTACTCAGTCCTGAAGGTTTCTGAATTTTTAACGAGAGGAATTCAACATCATATCTCTCCCTTTAAATAATAACAACACTACGGAACACACTTAAGCTACGTCAAGCATAAATGCAGAACAACTATGAGTGAGTGGGTTAGCTTCTGCGCTTTTATCGGCAAGTCTGGGATTCAGGGTTGGCAAAAAACATGGTTTTTACTGAAACACCGAAAAAAAGTTTTTTTTTTTTTTTTTTGTTTAAATAATTTGCTCTATGTATTTATATTACATATGGACAGAAATAGGTTTGTTTCGCCTTTGTGTTATTATGCAACAACGGGGCTATGCTGGAAGGCGTCAATAAGCTTAAAGCGGAATCCAAACCGTTTCTCGGCTTAGATCCAAGAAAAATTGTTCTCCATTTGGACTCGAAACCGGGACTAACTGGCCACAAATGCGATGGGTCTGCCGACTCACTTACGAAGGACTCTTGATAAAAAAAAACACGTTGTACTGATCTTTACACATTTGTTAAAATAATTGTCAAGAGTCATTTCAGAAGGACAAAAAGATAAACAGTTGCATAAATGAAATCACTATACAAAATTATATATAAATCGGGAAACTTCCACCCTAGCCATTGGGAAAATCCTGTTATTACTTTAAATGCAAAGCAATAACGGAAAAATTACGTTACTGCTTGGCGTGTCAAATTTTATAGTCAACGTATCATATTCAGTATGCTAAAACTTTGTATTAAATTACAAATTTAGTATATAGATATCATTCAATTAAATTAAAACTGAAAGTCCAATCCAAGCTAATGTTGGAAGCTACGTAGGCAGTCGATAAATTTTGCCAACTTCTATCAATATATTTAAGCAGCTTTGGTTTCTTTATAAAACAACAGGCATTCAGGCAAGCAGAAATATACAATTTGGTTTCGCTTCGTATGTTTAGGCTTAACATCCTTATGTAATACTTAGGCTATTAAGGGGAAGACTTTCGCTTAAAGTGACATCCGAACAGCTACTTGGCTTACACTTGAAAGGGTTGCGGTTCGACCGAGAATTGAACATCGGATGCCTTGGTTAAAAGGTAAAAAGGAGATAAAACTAATGCAGATGGTTTGATATGTGGAAACGTCACCATGAAGTTCATACGATTTAAAGCATTTTTCGTTCTTTTTTTATTTGTTTTTTATTTTTTTTAAAAAAGCTGGTTTAAAACCATGGTTTAAAGCACTTTGGTTTAAACCAGCCAACCGTGCTGGGATTCAATTTCACACTTGACTGTTCTGACAAAAGTTCTTCTTAATTTCATCTGTAAATGTAGAGATGGTGCGTTACTGTGAGTCCTGACCGACTTCTTTTCTTATTGTTTTTAAATCGTTGTTATTACTAATTACCAGCAGTGACTGATTTGCGAAGAGATTATAGGGTGAGGGAGTGCTTTTCGGACTGAAGCCTGTTCCTCGGAATTACAGAATTTCTGAAACAAACGAAAAATTAGTTATACCTTTACTCATAAACTTCAAGCTCTCCTCAAATAAAAGTTAGGAATTTTTAGAAAAACTAAACATTAATTAGAAAAACCCCTCCCAAAATACTATTCTTAACCCGCTGCTGATTACCAGTATAAAATGGTCTTCAAGGTCGTATTCGAAAGATTATTTCTAAATATACAAATGAAACGAAATATTAGTTACCCTTGCACCCATAAACTTCTAGCTCCTCCCAAATAAAAATTAGAGATTTTTAGAAAAAAAAAATTAATCCCCCCGCCCCGTCCTAAAATACTCTTCTAAATCCGATACTTATCATTTGCATAAAATGGTTTATAAATATATGTATTCAAGGTTGTATCCGGAAGACTTGCTAAATCATTGCACAGCTACAGTATAACAAATGTGGATGTATGTTCTGACGGATATTGAAAAATGTAAGTTTGATTTATGTGCTAGAAGCTAGAGTAGTCTTTAAGCTCTAAGAAATGAAACGCGGATGATAAAATGAAATGATCTTGAGAAGAAAAATGCCGATAACTCAGAAGTCAAAATAAAGTTAAATAGCTTCTAAAATTGCCCTAAAATACTATGTTATTGATTTATGCTTTAATTCATAAAACATGTGCTTTATTCATCATGATGGTGAATTCCAATGCGAAATATGGCACTTAGGTAATAAAATCTTATGTAACTATAGAGTATACTATAAGAAAGTTATTTAGATAGAAAAATCATGAAAATGAAAAAAGCCAAAACTTTTGTGTTTTCCCCCAAAAAACAGGCTTTTTTCCATCTCTAAATGTGCGTGGTCAGAACTTCAATGCAAATGAAATATTTAAGTTTTACATCCCACGGTTATGCCGGTTAGGCTAAAGGAGACGGTGATGATGAGAAATGAAGGAAATGGTGGAATGAAGAAAGTGGGAGAACTCCGAGAAAACCCACGCATACGGTGTTTCACCACCACAAGCTGGGATTCAATCTAGGACCCCATGCACCAGAGGTGAAAGTACTGAACCGCCACGGCCTAGAACTTCAATACAGGATTGACGTCTGCGAAGCTACCGGGGATGCTCATACTCAACACTTGTAAGGTATGTAACAACACCGGAGAGATTCAGTAATCTTCTCGGCGTGTATAGATAAATTAACTGTCTTGTTATGCTTATTTCAATATTAATGTTCGAATCTCTTGAGAGAAATATTCTATACATATATATGTGCGTGTATGTGTGTCTCTGTCTAAAAATTAAGGAACATTATGAATAACACTGCACCCTCAGTTCCTGCTCCACGTTGGTGTTTGATATTTACTTTTTATAAGCAAAACTACGACCTAGTTCGAAAACAAAGTAGACTAAGTGTTATTTCAATAAAACTTTCCAAATATCTCGCCAAGCCCTTGTAAGATAGCCACGAAGCACAGTTTGGGATACCCTGGACTATACTAAAGCAGTGCCCTTATATTTACGGATATTAGTTAGGTTAAAAACATGTTTATTTTTGGATGTAACTCAGCTGATTATACAACCTACTAGACTGCTAGCAACTAGAACATATGATGTTAAGACGAACACTAGTTAAGTTAGCTAACCTTATAATCAGTGTACAATACTCAATGAAACAGTGGAAAGTACGGCCCTCTCCGCTGGTCTACTGGTTAGTGTGTGTTTCTTTGATGCACGTAGTCCCAGGTTCCATTCCCGGTTTCACAATCATTCACTTTCATTAATCATCAGTCTCCTTCAACCTAAAGGGCATAAACGTGGGACGACAAACTAAAATTTCATTTAATTTCTATTTCACTGGAAAGCACGACATTTTGGTGATTACCGTTTTCAAAATTTCATTCATTTAATAATTAAGATAGTATTATATTTTACAAAGGTAAAGGTTAAGTTTAAAGACAGCACAATTTAGAAAATTCACAGTTTAAATTGCATAGTCAACATTTATAAGAAATGAATTTCAAACACACATAAGAGAATGAAATATTAAATAAGAAGGGACAAAATGACATATAAAACGACAGGTGATATCTCACATAACAATATGCACCAACATTATTATTATTATAAGTAGTAGTAGTATTTTTACATCAAGTTTTGCTAGGTGGTCGCTACAAGCTACCTTTCTTTCAGAATCGCATAGTAGTAGACCACATGTTTAATAGTTCTATACAAAGACCGTTATTTAGTTCTTTGAAAACTCGTATTCAAGTAGTGTCTTTCCATTTCTCTACGTGTTCTTGCATAAGGTATTTTGTTTCGTAACCTACTGGTAAGTACAGAAGTCGGAACGAGCGACAATGAACAGGATAATATCGCTGGGACGGGCGATATCCGAAGTCGTTTTATGCGCCCTATATTGAAGATTCTTATCTTTAAATTCACGGGGAATTTTATTAAAATTTGTACTTAATTTACACTTAGTAAAATGATACAGAATGATTTTTGAAAATAAATAACAAAAAATATTTTTTTTACAAATATATAATAAAAAAAAATACATATATATGATAGATGACGTGCTTGTTATGATTGTCCTAAACTAAATCGGTGTAATCTCATGTTGATCAATTAGGGTATCTACTAATATTCCAAAATGAAATTTCGTGTTCTTTTCTTTACCAAACCATAGCATTTCGTAACATTCGCAAGAGCGAATTAGGCCGCATTTTCATATATGCGGTAGAAGTGCGCTTTGCTTGCGATTTGGTAGCGTCTAAAGCCGACCACAGACATTTTTAGTGGTAAATTTTGACTTTTTATAAAACAAAATTTTCAAGTCTGTACTTATATTTGTAGAGATAATAATAAAAAAATGACCTGAAAGCTAAATTTCTTGACTTCCATGACCGTTTTCTGATAGACACTCCAGGGTTCCCACTCTTTCCCAAAATAGTTTCCAGGACGTTTCCAGAACAAATCATCAATTTTCCGGGACTTCGACACAGGAAGGTATAACAGGATTGCAACTGTAGGTTCAAAACTCACAACAGTGAAATAAAAAGTACAGTAACTTATGCAGTGAATATTAATACAAGTACAGTATTAATACACAATAATTAAATGCACAAAGCGGAGAGCAATGTATTTTTCTTCTTTGCCTCCGATCCACCCGTATTCAGCCCATGTATTTTCATTCTTTCTACATAACATTGTAATTGTGCACCGAACAAATTTATAAACAACAAAAATCTATTTTTCGTACATGGCATCTTAATTGCGTGACAGTGTGATAAGATATAATTACGGAAAAAAGGAATTATAAGTTTTTCAACTGAGTATGGTGTCGTGTGATTTCCTCATCTATAGACATAATCTCTTTCTTCTTTAGCGAAGCTCCTTTACAGACAGCAGTCGACTTTATCAAATAAAGTAAAGCAAGACTTCTGCTCTGCTTCAGTCTCCAAAGCTTCACTGGTTTCCGTCAGTTTCCTTTTCTTTCTGGGCAGCTGCTGTACATTTTCACTTATCTTTATCCTCTTGCTCTGCACTTGACTTTCTTTTTCAACAGTCCTTATTTCCTCCAGCTTTGCCATATAGCGCTGCCTTGCATGGAAGGCATTGATGCAGCATTCCTTTTGTGATGTTCACTGAAGTAAGCTCTCTATGGAAAATTATCATACACCAACCGACCAATGATTTCTCCTTCATATTTTCAACACGCAGATCTTTATTTATGCTGTAGCCTCGTTCGACAGCAGCTTGTCCATGAGACAAAACCGGAAGCTTGTTTATGGTTTAAATTCTTCCGAACCATCCAAACCAAAGATTGTGATCAGCTGTTTGTTTTGTATGGACAACAGCTCCAGCCTCTCAGGGTCCAACTTATACCCAGCAAGTGTACCTTTAAACTGCCCATAAATTTTCCATACAAAACAAACAGCTGATCACAATCTTTGGGTGCAGCCCATTTCTTCCCCAACAGTACCTGAAGGACATCACGAAACTTTCTGGATGATACACTATCTGAATCTAGGTATGTAAGGCCTATCATGAGCCCATATTTCAGTGGACTCTTCTGTATGACATACAACAGCAATTTGCACAGGAATGTCTGGCATTCAACTGTAACCTGGAGTTTTTTCCTTTCAGTAACGTTCTTCTCTTTGTATTACAATACGGAGACTTTGTGAAGTTGCAAATCCCGAATCCACATTTGATGTACTCACCATGTTGCTCTTTGATGGAGTAAAGTATGATAGTTCAGCAGCAGAAGGCAATGTCCCAACAACAGATTTCTGAATGATTATGCGTACCACTTCCATTCCAACTTCATACAAATCTTTAGCTGGGAATGAAAAAATTCTGACATTCAGTATTTCTGTAAATTTCAAGAACAAAAATGCATTTTTAAAGACATTTCCATGATGTTTCACCGACAAAATCAATTCAAGGACATTTCCAGGTTTTCCAGAATTTCCAGGACGAGTGGGAACCCTGACCAATGAAAAACTTTTCAGAAAGTTACAGAAATGATTACCAATAGTGAAAGAATTTTCATTTTTCAACATTCGGTGGAACTAATGCTACAGAATCATTCAGATGTTAGTAAAATAGTGCAAAAGAAAATTCTGAAAAGTGAGAAGATTGCACGTTAGTTTTCGGGACTTCTAAGGAAGTCTGAGGTACAGTTAATAGTAGATTAAACATTACGTACAGTAAATATCAGTACGTTCACAAATTAAGCGTCAATTGACATCTGTGTGTTCTTAGCACTTTTGTTTTCCTTTACGCGTATATCTACTGTTGTTAACATAGTTGTTCTTATATGCACATTCCTGCGCGGACCCTTCATTCTCGTCCTACTTTGAATCATCAAGATCAACCGTTATAGTGTATGCCATTTTTGATCACACTACCTCGTTTCCAAAAACGCCGGATTACAGGAGCACGCGACGGGCCTCCGGTTAATTAGTCAAAGAATTTTAACTTTTAAACAATTATTTAAGTAGCGCTACCAATTTTACCTAAGCCATACGGGGTACGTAAGCATCTGCATAAAAATGTGAAAGGATTCAGTCGAGCAGACTGTTCTACCAAATAGAAAATTTATGGGTGAAATACGATGTGAAGTAATGAGAGTATAAGTGATTACTGTTAATGAACAGTACATTGAAATGAATTTTAGTAATAGTGAAAGTATCGTGTATATATAAGTGTTCTCTTCCACTATCCTCGTCTATGCGTATATTCCCCGTCGGTGACGCGCCTGCTCCCTACGGACGTACCCCGTCCTTACCCCTCGAGGGAAGGTTCTAGAACACAGGTCCCCCTATATAGGTTAGTTCCTTTCTGTACCAAAGTTTATTTAATAACAGTATTGTCGAGCGAGTGTTAGCGAGTGAAGGCGGCTTCAAGCTCCGCAGGGCACGTTGTTTTCTGTCTTTATTACAGATAAATGGGAAAGAGGACCTGTGTTCTAGAACCTTGCCACCGCTTGGGTCACCCTCCTCCACTCGGTTAGATAGCATTTGTGCGTTTTAGCGGCCACCTAGGCAAGGTTCTAGAACACAGGTCCCCCTTCCCCACTTAGCTGTAATAAAACAGCAAACAACGTGCCCTGCGGGGCTATAACCCGCCTTCACTCGCTGACGCTCGCTCGGCGTACATTAAATAATTAACTTTGGTATAGAAAAGAACCTAGCTATTAACCTATTTGGGTGGACCCGTGTTCTAGAACCTTCCCGGCCACCTAGCACAAATTGATTCGTGTTTCATGTATTATAGTTTTCATGCCGTACGTCCATACTGTCTTTATAATGAGCCCTCATGAAGACAATCTGCTTGCAAGCATTAATGTAGCTCCTCATTTGGTGCATACTCTTCTAAAAGAAATACAAAGCTCTAACTTAACCTCAAAACTTACGAATTGTGTCAAAAATTGGTAGAACCGTCTGCTCGAGTAATGCCATGTAAAAGGCACAAAGATAGTATTTCCATGAAGAAACTGTTTGTTACATCAATTTTACCCCGTATTCTTAACCTAACACCGAAACTAATAGGAGGAATTTTCTTGTTGTTCCAGAATAAAAATTGTAAACAAAGGATTCACTATAAAATGAAGCAATTCTACTGTAATATATAGAACAACGACAAAGCAATAACCTTAAAATTATAATCAAGATATGGGTAACTTCAGTAGGAGTAGTTTCAAAAAGAAACTATGAATTATTTCCCACTGGGTGAATTCAGTTTATTTCTCCGATAAGCACTTGTAAATTTATCACCTAATCTCTCGACAAGATTTATTACATGTAGCTGAAGTACAAATACATCTCAATATTTCTAACCCACAGAAAACAGGTTTACTCATTTAAAATCTAATTATACGCTCGAATGCTATTCTCGCAACTCATAAATACGCAGAAGGTCAAGGGCATAACACACGCATCCAATTTAGTAATTACCTATCCATGGTGATTTCCTATGTTATGACAGGAGCTGTCTGCAAATTTGTGAAGTTTCTACGACAGAAACACAAGAAATGTTCTGATTCCACACAACTCAACCCTCCATTCTGCCCTCACTAAATAATTAATGCGGACCCATTTTCTTTTCCTAGAACATTTGACACGCGAAAATGAAGATTACTCCACCAGAGTATGTGAAAACACAGTATACAACAGAGATGTCAACCACGTAAATATATTGAAAATAGGAAATTTCACATACAGTATTCGCTTCGAAGGTTTAGATTACTGTAATTGAAAGCGAACAATTACTGTTATGCGTTAAAAATCTTACCTAACACTTGTCACTCTCACAAAAAAATCTAAATGATTATTCTAATGTTATCCTGAAAACAAAAAAGTTCAGACCGTACAAGTATAGTATTCACAAATTACTTCTGCTGGACAGGATTGCCAGGTTTCTTGGCAGCCTCTAACTTACTATAGGTGTGTTCGACATAGCCATTTAATGTTGCAACTGAGGATGATTTGAGCTCGAAAGACATAGGGGCCTTAATGCAGAGTCGTTCTGAAGTGTGATTAGTGCCATACTAAAAAGGTCTACTAACATACAAGCCTTTAGTATATTGCTAATCATACGTCAAAACGATTCTGCATAGGCAATAGTGGTTCCATGTATGCAGTGGCGGCGATTGGACGTTAAAAGTGGGGAGGGGGCAGACTTGATGCAAGGTTGTATAACTAATAGGATACTACCTTTTTCGGTTAAAATACAGTATATTGTATTTTATATTTTATTAAGTAAATCGATAAGAGCAACGCAAGCAGTTACTAGTCCTTTGTACTCTTAAATAACGAAAGTAAGAAGAGATTTGATTACTTGCTCATGAACATCTTAAAATTCTCTCTAGAGAACTGTGTGATCAGATTATTTAATATCAAGTTTTCAAAACAAGAAAATAGGAAGGATAATATTAATCATAGAAATGAATAATGAGGTTTGTTTTCTAGAAGTTACATTTAAACTGGGGATTAATGAACAACTTATAGTTTTAATTCCACGCATGCCATTAAATGTGTTATTACTCTTAGAAAATGAAAGACAGTAAATACTACAAGCATATACTACGACATTTAAAGAAATATTCGCTTTTGCATCTTCCCGAAACATGTTCATTGCCATTAGATGCAGTTTTCACTTTTTTGGAACACATCAAAAGACAACAATACTTAGAATCACTCCACACTCCTGTTATACAAAATAATCCGAAAACTTAGAATTCTGTTGAAGACATTAAATTTAATTGTATGTACATTCGTATACTGCAAAACAATGGAAAAGGTAGAAGTTGACATTTTAAGAAGAAAAGACATTTTAAGAACTGTCGATTTTTGTGCAATAAAAAATAATTTGTGAAAGTTTTTTTTTTTTTTTTAATGTTCTCTCAATTAGTTTTAAAGCGGCTGACTAATATATCAAGCCCTTCTAAGAAGAAGTGAAAGGAACTGTTGTGCTGCAATAGATTAATTTTTCGGCTATTTTCCGTGGCAATTAAAACGCAATTCCTGTAGCTTTCTTAACTCCACGGGAAGACAACCAATACATTCTCACACAACGGGAAATAATACATACAAAAACTTTACATTTCCAAATGAAACTATATAATGGGTTACATCAATAAAGTGGGGGCATCTGCCCCCCTTTACCCCCCTAATCGCCGCCCATACATGTATATATATTTATGATGCACTTACATGCAAGATTTGTGGCATGTAACTTTTTATTAATTTTGTGAGAGAAATTTAATGATGTATTTAAATCTCATGTTAAGAAGTATCGCGCGATACTGTCAGAATTATTTAAATTTGTGTCGTAGAGGTAAGGGCAGCAGTAAGGTGCACGGGATACAAAGTGAGAAACGCGGGAGTGGAGGTAAGCATTGGCACCAGCAACATGAGGGGCAAAAGGGAGTGTGCCCAGAGATGCAAACCTGAAACATTATAAAATCCCATCTCGGGAGGCAGAAATTCCGATTTGGTCCTGATTTCCCACGTTAAACTAAAACTATAAAATTAAAAAAAAAAAAAACTTCCTGAATAAGAAATGAAATTATTGTATTCAATATATGAGTGAATTATCGGTAAATTTCAATCTTTTATATTTTCCACATAGTTCATGAGTAAGCAGTGGAGATTTAACTCCCGGAGCAGTGGGAGTTCCGGGTTTAAGCCCCCCCCCCCGAAATTTTTGTTTACTATTTTAAAGTAGATGAAATATCTTGCAGAATTTTCATATTTCCAGGAATAAAGTTAGCAATGCGCCCCCGAAAGAAAATCATAAATATACCACTGTGAATAAGTATTTTCCTTAATTGAAAGAGACAATTGGAAATGTTGACGGAAACAAATACATTTACATAATTTTTTGAGCCATCATCTTCTTATGAACGTAACGATACTAGAAGAACTTTACTTTCCGATCATTTTGTGTGGAGTTTTTCAAGTTGGTGTTTTTAATTTCGTATTGTACATTACTTTTCTTCGTTAATTAGGCTATACTAGAGCATGACTTAAGTTTCTTGAGTTTTTTTCAGAATCACAAGTTACTTCTGGGTCAATCCATACGAAGTGATCCAGAGCAGGTTGCTCGATTATCTCCGAAAATTATAGAAATTGGACTGTGATGAACCGTGTGTATGAGGTCAATAACATCATTCACGTTTCCATATGTACAAGTGTTCCTAAACGGCGGCCATCTTTGTTGTCGGTGGAATGCCAATTTTTGCATTTGAAAGCGTTTACGAAAACTACAGTTGCTTATGACGTAGGGACGAATCAGGACCACCAAACAAAAACGAATTGTTACAGGAGAGACTGAGGTACACGAAGAATATGAATTTTTGCTTCTAAATAAATGTGCAGGGTTGCAAACCAATACATTAAATCGCCAGAAAAACTACCAGAAAATTACACTTTTAAAGGGGCTGTATTTTGGAATGGCATAAAATGGGAGGGGTAAATAAGTTTTGTGCTGAATACTATTGCATGTAAAGAGTGTGCAGAAATATCCACAGCTATGTTACTACTGGCACCGTAGATTTATGAGGGTCCGAATACCGCGGTCAAGTTCGACGATGGGTGTCGTGGGTGCAAGGGGGAATTAACCCCTTACCATACAGACTTGGCAATAATCAGGGACCTAGAAAAACGGAACAAACACCACTCGCAAGTTTTTGCACAACTGAACACAAACCAAAGTGGGCATAATTGCAGCACCATGCTTAGATTTTGAGATCTAGCATGAAACATATCCAAACATTTAAATTATTTCGGGCTATGACCATCGTAAGGCACATGCTTTTTTTCGTGTTTTTACCATGTCCCCACTACTTTTCTCCATGTAACATCACACATGATTTTCTTGCAATAGTTTATTCACATACAGAATTACTTTGTGGCTTAAGCAGCAATTTGTAGCACTTTGTCCTCGTGAGATATTACGCCCAAAAAGTGGCATCAAAATCACTAACTTCAATGTTCGGACACCCATAAATCTACGGTGCTAGTAGTATCATAGATGTGGATATTTCTGCAGACTCTTTACATGAAATAATATTATACCATTCCAAAATATAGCCCCTTTAAATGTGTAATTTTCTGGTAGTTTTTCTGGCGATTTAATGTATTGGTTTGCAACCCTGCAAATTTATGTAGAAGCAAAAATTTATATTCTTCGTGTACCTCTGTCTCTCTTTTAACAATTCGTTTTTGTTTGGTGTTCGTCTGATTCATACGTCATGAGCAACTGTAGTTTTCGTAAACGCTTTCAAATGCAAAAATTGACACTCAACCGACAACAAAGATGGCCGCCATTCAGGAACACTTGTACATATGACAATGTGAACGATGTTATTGACCTGCTCACATACACGATTCGTCACACTGAAATTTTTATAATTTTCGTAGATGGTCGAGCAACCATTTTCACCATCTTTGGACCCATATAGACAAAAATTCCCTTTATCCCACGGGTTGGCATCACTGGATGGCTCTAAAGGAAATTGTCTATAAAGGCAGTGCCTCAACCAAAAAACTTATAGCTAGGAAAGTACAGCACAAGATGAATACTTAAAAACGCCATATCCACTTAATGAAAACCCACATCAAACTTCAATAGCCAGGAGATATTGAAATTTTAAATTCTTGGCAACATTTTAAGACTTACTGTACTTGAACTTTGGCAACATCCCTCGCAATAGCAATATCTATCGAAGCGAAGATTTCTGAGAAAATGACTGTCCTACCAGTGATTTATCTACACTCCTAACACCCCCAGCACCCTCCTAACATTTTCGGACATCCCCGGAAATAAATTCCTTCCGACATCCCCC
Organism: Thermobia domestica; assembly: GCF_964235325.1. Taxonomy (NCBI): domain Eukaryota; kingdom Metazoa; phylum Arthropoda; class Insecta; order Zygentoma; family Lepismatidae; genus Thermobia; species Thermobia domestica. The sequence goes on along the minus strand of NC_137465.1, from coordinate 136,353,879 downwards.
CAACTAGGGAGTGCAATATTAAAAAGATTCATTCTTGTTCTGTTAAAAGCCCTCCAGGACTTTGTAGAAAATATTTTAAATGATCTTATCTGTAGGCAGACCAATCTTTGGAGACAGGGAGTTCTATGGGAGGAGGAAATTTTAAGGGAAATGCAGCGCCGAAATGCTTGACTCCTAGTGTGTTTGTATGCAGATCGAAACTCATATATAAAATGCAAGGATGTTGTAAAATAGAGGATCTGCCCATACAATAAAATCGTGAAGCCATACGTCACAGCTTCGCCACACCTACTTCAGTGGTGCCCACCCCCTCATGTCCATGACGCACCCCCCTCAATTGTCTATCCGTAGGTGTTCTTCCATAAAAAAAACTTTTCGATTAATTTTAACCCCCTTTAAACATATTTATATAGATTTTACCCCCCCCCCAAATATTTCAATGACGCAGTTTGCGTCATAGCCCCCCCTTGTGGGTACCCCTGCCTACTTTGCCCACTCCGAGCCACTAAGATCGCAATGTTCGGAGCCAACAATCATGGCGGAAACGAGAGTAGCCAATCAGACGTGCCGGCTCAGACGATGCTAGGTTGTTTTTTTGGCTTCATTAAGTTCATAAGATGAAGATACGTATGGGCAGCAGTGGCGTAGCACACTTTTGCGGCCCCCCCCCGCAAAGTATAGAGAAGGGGCCCTAGTTGTAAAGCCGATAGAAGTAAGGTTGAGGTTCTACTTCTTTAAATCTTTATTTATCGCAAGACTTCGGGACCCCCTATACCTCGGGGCCCCCCCGCACTGCGGAGGTTGCGGGGGCAGCTGCTACGCCACTGGGCAGATCCTCTATTTTATAACATCCTTGATAAAATGGCTGTAGTAACGAGGGTGGGAACAATATCCAAAGCACAAAATCACAGGCGTATATATTGGATGTACCAGTGCACACCTTATATGATTATTTTTCCCTTCAATTGTCATATATTCTAAAATGTTACCTGTATTTTTCCTCTGAAATAACCTTTTCTTTCTTTTAAAATACTCAAAACTGAATAAAACGTAAAAATGTTACAATAAAAGGGAAGTTAGCTTTAATTACTTTCACAAATACCCATATGAAAAGTCTGGGTTCCTATTTATTATACCTTGAATACATTTGAAATACGTTTAGCATATTACAGTAATACCGTTCATTTTAATTACGAAAAGTAACTGTGATGCTATTTAATTTTTAAAAAGTCGTTCTTGTGTGGTAGTATATAGCAGTTTTTTATTTTGAGTAATGTATACATATTTATTTTAACCCTTTTAGGATTTTTGGTAATTTTTGTTACCGTGGCGTGAAATGAAATCTACGTCCCACGTTGAGCTTTGCGTTCCACGCTTATGCCGGCTAGACTAAAGGAGACGGTGATGATGATTAATGAATAAATGAAATGGTGGAATGAAGAAAGTGGGAGGAAACAGGAGAATCGGGAGGAAACCCACGCACACGGTGTTTGTCCATCACGAAGTTCACTTGGCGGAGCCAGGGATCGAGCCCGGGACCCCAAGCATTTACCATGGCGTAGTATCGTCTTTGATGTCTTATTTAGGTTTCATAACAGGTATTTAAGCCAGGTTTTTATTTATTGGCCAAGTCAAGGGTGGACCAAAGAACACCTCAGATGCGTTTCGGAACCAGATGGTTTGGAGCTCCTCCGTGGCTAAGGGGTTAGCGTACCCGCCTTTGGCGTGGGAGGCCCGGGTTCGATTCCCGGCGGGAGCTCATGTGGTTCGGATTCCACGTTAATTAGTAGGTCCACATCTCATATAGCCTCGCTGCTGAACGGGACGTTAAACTCAAAATCAACTCAACCAGATGGTTAACTTTGCGGCGCCAAGTAAGGGCGGAGGAGCGTGACTTTATTTTTTTAAAAGGAAAATTTCAAAACTTTTCACGCCTTTAGTTTTCAAGATATCAGATTGACACTTTGCATACAGATTGTGTGTACCTCTGGGTATTTTTCAAAATTTTTTGAGATCCCTACGCGAAACCGGGCCGAGCCCGAGGGACGTAGGTGTTCCGAGGAGGTGATTTTTTTAAAGAAAAGATTCCGGTTTTCCCGATTTTTCCGGTTCAGATTATGATAGGGAGATATGAGTGGTACCGTAGAAAAGGGATGATTATACTGAAAATTTGAACCATGACTCTAGGTCAAACAGTAATGACGCAGTACATTTTTGAATTATTTTTATATATATGTATATATAGAGAGATGAAAAACATGGGTCACCTTCAGACATTCAAAAATTTCTCCCGACCTTAGTTTCCAAGATACAAGATTGAAATTTTGCACACATATTGTGTATATAACAATGTACTCTTTAAAAAAAAAATCAGATACCTACGTAAACCCAGGCCTGGGCCGCAAAAATTTCGAAATATATTCTTTTTCGAAAAATCTCCCGGTTTTACTCGATTTTCATGTTTCTTGTGTATAATACAGACAAGCATGCAATACCGGTGGACAGTATGCTCTATCTAAAAAAAAAAAAAAAAAAAAAAAAAAAAAAAAACTAGGTATGAACCATGATCCTATGATAAATAGTAAGGAAGAAGTAGCTGTTTAAGTGAAAGTCTAAAATTTACCTCGAAAAGTGGAAATCCTAAAAGGGTTAATTCTGAAATACCGAAGACTTTTTTTAAAGCAAAGATCGAAATGTGAAATATATACTTACCATAGCAGTCTTACGTCTTTTATTGGGTTTTCAGCATTTTTTAAAAAAATGTTATTTCCGTAGAGTGAAGAATTTCAGATAACATTTTAGTGTAGATACTGTTGAAGGAAAAAAAAATATTATTTTATTAATCTGAGCCTATGGTTTTTTCGCTTGAATTTAGTCCGTTTTGTCTGAATTTTCCTTGGGGTTTGCCTCTTGAATTTTGTTCTGCATTCGTATTAATGTTTGGTAATTCTAACAGAGGCTGTAAGAAAACTAACTATTTCTTCAAGATTCATTAAAAACTTTAGATATTATTTTTCTGGTTCTTCTCGGGAAAATGACGAAGATACAGTTATTTATCAGGAGTGATATTCACATTTACTTTGGTAAAGATGAATGTGATTTTTTTAGAAATACCTGTGGGCAAATGGAAAATTGATTGACTCAGTTGCAAGAAAGCCGTTTGACATTGTAACTGAAACGAACATAAAATAAGTTTAATTCGGTATAATATCAAATTATTTTACTTCAAGATTTTATTCACTTTTTCAGTAGTTCATCTCTAACATGCTAAGTGTCGCAATACGTAAAAGGTGCCACAGTTCACATCTTCAGGATATGTTTGGCCATATATTAAATAAACAATGCAAGAGGATGCATAAGGCAACTCTTAAGAAAGAATGTTAGTGTTCTACACCACAACTCCTATTTCGGTATCACCTTATCAGCTGATTTGTCTTATATCGGGTGTTGCAAAATAAGTGTTACAACTCTTGGGAGGTGACCCCTGCCACTGAGACAAGAAAAAAAGTTCTCTTCAACTTTCTGCTATCGGACATAGTTTCAGATCTACAAGGTGCCGAAAGCGTGGGAAAATGACTTTCGGACGCCAATACTTCGGAAACTATCTAATATAAAGAGGGCGGGTAAAAAATTCACTGAAGAAGTCATACCTGCTCTGTTGAATTTTGCATGTTTCACAATCCTACCATGCACGCGCAAGGGATTCCCCAAAGGAACGTAGGTAGTCCCGGATAATCTGCCAAATGAAAATTGGTCTAAATGGATATGAATTAATAGGCTTTCTACCAAATAACAATAATTCGTTTGTCTTAAGTCGATATCTGAAACAAATACAAAATGGCGGACACCTCCATGCCCGTTGTGTGTGGTTGCATAATCGCCAGGTACGGATGCTGGCCAACAGTGACGTTCTGAGTATTAATTGTAGCGAATTTGTACTCAAATGCTCTAGAAAGGCAGCTGGAGTGTCGTTAGAGCATAACAGATGAAGCAGGGTGATTCACATGTGCGGAAATACTTAACGAAAGATGCCCAGAAATGCACTCATACTCAGTAAACGTCAGTTCAAAGCGTCGGAAATGTAAGGATTAGCGTCAAGAACATGAAAGCCATTGCCAATTCACCAATAATATCCCTTCAAACCGATGCAATGTGATGTGCACGGTTGCATACCAATAAGGATGCAACAACTGAGGCCAAGTTGAAATTGTGCAATTGGACTCACTAAGAAACTGGGTAAACTAAATAAATGTCACTAATGGGATCGCATGATCGATATTGAAATGTGGCCGATGTGTTTGTTGATATCAACATGTAACTAATGAACAAATGTCTACATGTCCCACTACTGGTGGGACATCGTCCCACGTGCGAAAAATAGCAAAATAACTACTCGAGTCTTGAATCTGAGGCCATGGGCTCCCAGTAAGTTTGAAAAGTGCGACCACGAAGGAGCCTCACTTTCTCCGTATTCATTTCTTTGAAGAGTACCCACTTTGTTTGGCAAGCCCTCTTGTACAGCCTCCCGACATACTTGTGTGTATCATTTTGTTACTCCTACTGCACAGTTGTCAACAATCAGAGCTTTAAGACGTTTCTTCCTATTTCTCATGTCGTTTTATTTCCATATGTATACTGTAGTGTTAAATGTGTCACTAGTGTTCCAGCTGTAGTGTTAAATGTGCCAAATCGGTTCATTTTCGTCTTTGTCTTGGCATGTGCACTGTGTGTAAGGTACGAATTTCTGGAGATATTTTCCTATATTTCGAGTACGTCATATGGCTCGGAAGAAGTGGGACATGATACAATTTTGTTATTTTCACGCTCTATCACAATTTGAACCATGCATTAAGATATTTCTTTTCATATGTGTCAACTGTGGGACAATGTCCCAAACAAAGAGGGACATTGATACAATCGTGTTCTAGTTACGTTCTACCAAAAGTTGCACCAGATGTAATAGCAGAATATACAACGTTATTTTCCTAGTTTTCGCACGTGAGACGGTGCCCCAGCATTAGTGCGATATGTTGCCATTTGTCCATTAGCTACATGTTGATATCAACACACACATTGGCCACATTTCAATACCGATCACGCGATCCCACTAGTGACATTCCTTTAGTTTACCCAGTTTCTTTGTGAGTCCAATTGCACAATTTCAACTTGGCCTCAGTTGTTGCATCCTTATTGGTATGCAACCGTGCACATCATATTGCATTGGTTTGAGGGAATATTATTGGTGAATTGGCAATGGCTTTCATGTTCTTGACGCCAATCCTTACATTTCCGACGCTTTGAACTGACGTTTACTGAGTATGAGTGCATTTCTGGACATCTTTCGTTAAGTATTTCCACACATGTGAATCACCCTGCTTCATCTGTTATGCTCTAACGACACTCCAGCTGTCTTTCTAGAGCATTTGAGTACAAATTCGCTACAATTAATACTCAGAACGTCACTGTTGGCCAACATCCGTACCTGGCGATTATGCAACCACACACAACGGGCATGGAGGTGTCCGCCATTTTGTATTTGTTCCAGATATCGACTTAAGACAAACGAATTATTGTTATTTGGTAGAAAGCCTATTAATTCATATCCATTTAGACCAAGTTTCATTTGGCAGATTATCCGGGACTCTCTACATTCCTTTGGGAAATCCCTTGCGCGTGCATGGTAAGATTGTGAAAATGCAAAATTCAATAGAGCAGGTATGACTTCTTCAGTGAATTTTTTACCCGCTCTCTTTATATTAGATAGTTTCCGAAGTATTGGCGTCCGAAAGTCATTTTCCCACGCTTTCGGCACCTTGTAGATCTGAAACTATGTCTGATAGCAGGAAGTTGAAGAGAACTTTTTTCTTATCTCAGTGGCAGGAGTCACCTCCCAAGAGTTGTAACATTTATTTTGCAACACCCGATATACATAATTCTATACTATATGCAATACTGGTAGTATCATATATACTTCTATTTTCATATTTATATTGTCAATGTAAATAGCAGCATTACAAAATATGCATATCAATATTGAAATAGTTATATTTTTTGTAGTTTCAATCAAATCAAAAGGGCAGATATTTGGGGATAAGGGCCGTCTTACGCATTCTTTTGCATTGTTTGCTTAATATATGGCCAAACATGTCTCGAGCATGTGAACTGTGGCATCTTTTACGTACTGCGAGTAGTGGCGGTTTTAGCGGGTAGGCACTTGCCTACCCAAAAATTTTGAAAAATACATAAACACTAAAAGATGCAATAAAGAGTAAATATATTTTCCACTTTTTATATTAATGGTAAATAATTATTTAACAAACAGCATCAACCACTACTATAAAAGTAATTCCCTATTGCCATTAATCTATCAAATGTGCATATGTATCCATACGCGAGGGAGCGTGCCTACCCAAAATTAAAATCCTAAAGCCGCCCTGACTGCGAGCCTTAGCATGTTGGAGGTGAACTACTGGAAAGATGAATACAATTTTGTTGTGAAATGACTTTATACTAGACCGAAGTAAGTTTGTTTTATCTTCGTTTCAGCTACAATGTCAAACGGCGTTCTTGCAACCTAGTCAATCAATTTTCCATTTGTCTGCAGGTAGCTTTTTTTAAAATCTCATTCATTTTTACTGAAATAGATGTGAATAACACTGTTAATAACAGAACTGTATGTAGTCATTTTTTCGAGAAGAACAAGTAGAATAACATCTAAAATTTACGATAGAACTTAAAGAAATAGTTATTCTTCTTACAGAATCTGTTACAATTACTAAAGAAAAATTCTCTTGAAGAAATCCCTCCCTGAACAGAATTCCTTGTCTCGAAAAATTAGGCAGAACGGGAATTCACATTCTGCCTAAAGATAAGATCATTTCAAAATTTTTTCTACAAAGTGCTAGAAGGCCTTTAGGCAGAACGGGAAGACACCATTAAAAATCTTGCTATTTTGGTTTTTAAAAGATGTTGAATTCTTGTTTTTAAGAGCCAATATAATAAAACAACTTACTTTCGACAAGATAAATTTTCAAGCAAAGCACGCAACGCAAGGATGAATAAAAATCAACCTTTACACGCCTGTGATCGTCACAACAACGTTTGATCAATCGATTGCCAACGATTTCATCTCGACGTCACACCAAGTATGAGAAAGTCGACGCTAATTGGCTCTGTCTTAGAAAGAAATCCAATGCAAACGTTCGTTGCAACAAACTTTAGTTTGTAAAAAAAAGAAAAAATAAATAAATAAATAAATAAAATAAATAAAAAATAAAGAAATAAAAGATCATAATAGTATACGACCTTAATGCAAGATTGCACCCCCCCCCCCCCCAGATTTCTTGAACACCCTCTTAAGTTCAAAATTCTGGATAAATCACTGTGCCCAACAGTGGCGTAAGTAAAAGCTTGAGGGCTCTGCCACAGGCAACGTGGGGCCAGGCCCCTTCTCTGCGTCCCATTCCATGATTTGGGGGCCCTGATGGCTTGGGCCCTCCCGCAATGCGGTGTCTGAGGGCCCTTATTTACGCCCCTGCTGCCCAATTCAATTCTTATTTTGTTGAATGATATTATTTTTCTTATCCTTTATATAATATTAAAAAAAAAAAGTCTGCCCATCAAGCCAATTAATACAATGTTATTCAATCTGCACCTGGTAACATAAAATTTAATAGTTACAGGTTGCATAAACATCAGGACGAAATATTTAGACTCTTAACAGACGAACCGAAGAGTTGGAGGACGGGCAAGCACCCAGAAATTTTTGATTGGAGGGGTGCAATATCTAGCATTGAACGGGTATTATTCTGCCTCCTAAAAGACGATTAATAATTGTAAAATACTTGAATCTATATTTTCAGGAAAAACATTATAGAACTAGATTATTTTTATACGAAAAATTGGTTTCATCCAACATCAATCACTTCCTTGTTAAACAAGTATGGTTTATTGAGCAAGTGTACAAATGCATGTTGAGTTTTTTTTTTTTTTTTTTTTTTTTTTTTTTTTTTTTTTTTTTTTTTTAGAAGTCCGTACCCGGTAGAACCCGCCCTTGGTTGGGACAATACATTATAACTTTCCAACCAAGTTCTCTTAATTTCTGACAAGTTGTTAAAGATGGAAAACTCCGGCATTCGCAGTGCACTATACCAACCCAATCTGTTGACCAGCTCAGACAGTTTCTTTTGAATTGCTAGATGCACTCGCGCTAATTGTCAATAGAATAGGTCTGAGTCTATCGCTCTATCCGACGGCAGCAGCTTGTAATGCACGATGCCCTTACAATCCCACCAATCACATAGCATAAACTTCCTGGGCGTTGCCATAAACTATGCAGCTTCTCGCTTCGATCATAATCTTTTTCGCACATAATTGTAGGTTATCCACTTTTCATCATTCGTGATCAACCGCTTTAGAAATGGCTTAAGAGTCTTCATCCCGGCGAAATTAAAATACCGCTAATTTTACAGTAATTATGTGATATCTTCAAATAGATAAAATATAATTGAAATATGGAACAAGAGCGCCCTAGACAATATTATTTTGCATGAGGTACCGTTATCACAAGTCACCTAGTGGCTTTCTGTTTTCAGCTGTTTAGAAACGCGAAAATAAATGCCAATTTTCAAAATGGCTCGAAATCGAAAGCAGATAAGTGAGTCGTGATAACGGTTTCTTATGTAAAATAATATTGTCTAGGGCGCTCTTGTTCCACATTTCGATCTTTTATCTATTTGAAGATATCACATTATTACTGTAAAATTAGCGGTACTTTAATTTCGCCGGGGTGAAGACTCTTAAGTTCGTTATGTTTCAGTTCGCAGGTAGATATTCAGTTGAGTAAATGTTTTTGAGTCAGATCATGTGGCAATCAAACGTCGAGCGTCGTTTTGCAATCTGCTTACTCAAAATTGTTCAACACTGTTGTGATGGATTTAGACCACTAGCGATGTCATGACTGCTTATACACCGGTCTTGCCAGGATTTTGCCAGAATATTATCCACTTTTTCTTTGATTGGTCACCCACTACAAGAAGCATCATGCATATCGAAATTTCTAGAAGAAAAGCGACTTATTCATCTTTTGGCAGTTGCTTTTGATAACATATCTTGTCCATAAACAGTACAAATTTCTTCACGGACGCGTACAGCACTTGTGCCTTTATCGAAATACATATATTTTTTTTTAATGTAGCACATTTTTGCTGAAAGTTTACTGATATTCACGGCGCAATATTCTACGGAATGGCGAAGCGGAGGCAAATAGAATTTGATGTCTAGTAACGAATATTTTTTGTTCTGACAGAGTAACTTATGACGTTTACCAATCCTGTTGCCCGAACACACCTGAAACCTTTTGTGGGACCTTACCTTCCAGCATTATAACGCACGTCCACACCGCCAAAGCAATCTAGCGTGTTCTGCTTGTTACCTGCTTTCTATGCTGGTATTCTAGGTACTCGAACCTAAGCCCTATCGAGCACGTGTGGGACATAGTGAAATGGCATCTCTCTGATAAACCGAGCTACAGCAGCGAAAGTCGCCTGAATACCCCAAGAACTGCATCAAGCGTGGGACATCGTATCCAAAAAGACATTCAACATCTGCACGATTATTTACCTTTCCGTGCAGCAACTTTTGTAGTTGCTAGGAGTGATTACCTGTGCTTTTGTGTACCCAATATATCATGTTCGGAATGTTCCATGGGCACCATTTTGATATCACTATGACTTCTTTTGGTGTACGAACCTCGGACTAGAGGTCTGCACGGGCTCAGGCTGAGCTCGCGGGCTTGACTCGGGTCTACGAAGCATGTATCACTTCGGGCCCGGGCCGGGTTCAGGCCGTAAATTTTCAAATATACAACCATACTTCTCGAGCCTTTTCGGGCCTAACTTTGTAAATATACTATAAAACGGTATTTATAGGACTGTTCTTTCTGGAGAACTTTTAAAGCACAACTGCAAAATTAAACCTCTAATTGCTGTAAATAAAAATACAATTTTGCGTTAGGCCTAATTATTAAGTTCCTGTAATTCGGGCTTATTTCGGGGTTATTGGATTATCACACCACCTCGGGTTGGGCTTGGGCCTTAATACTAAGACATATTACAGACTCGGGTTGGGTCTCACATTATAAATTCACGGACCGTGCTGGGTCCGGGCTAAAAATTCCGGCTCGTACATACCTCTACCTCGGGCCAGGAAGCCGAATAGAGCATTAAATTAAATCATTCTGAAAGAGTAAGTTCAACAATTGTCAAGTGTGAAGTGTTGTTAACAAAATTTGTAATAGTGACAGCAAGATTAACAACTTAACGTGGGATCGATACCAATTGAATTTCCACCGGGGATTGGGTTCGGGTATTCTCCTACAAAAGGCAAAGACACTTATCATCGTTATGCCATGAAGGAAGAAGAAACTAATCTAAGTTGCTTCACGATGGTTTGAAACATCAGGAGAAAATTACTGTAGTTGCAACGATGAAGAAGTGGGATCATCAAGCCACTCTTGGCGTAGCGGGCCAATATCTTAACACCGTGACTGAAAAGAAACTAAATTTTAAAAAAATACTTCTAACAAATAGTTTTTTTTACAACTCACCAAGTCGATGGAAGCAGACTTCAAAATCACACTTCACAACAATCATGACTAAATGCAACTGTGAAAGATTACCGCTACATTCACGACGACGTAAACACAAACTTAAGAAGTTGAAAGCGGATTTGTGCTAAGTATGTTGTATACAGTTGAACATTCAGAGAGAAAGAAAAGTTTAATGTATGATACAGTGCAATAACATTTTGTCCTTGGTATTTGACTTCTCTTTGTTTTGAAGTAGCTACAATATATGAACGGCGGACACTGAATGTAACAGTAACAGAAATAATAGATTCCCTTCAGATATGTTATTTGTGTTGGAAATAGGATTTATAATATTAGCATTAAGCTTACCACCACCACTACCACTATTACTACTGCTTCTATTGAACTCCAGACATCAAGTGATTATCAACAAACGTGTCAGTCTTTTCACATGTTCAAGTGTGTTGTAAACTTAATGCTGAAGTGATGAAGTGATTGTATTTGGTGGGACAGTAGTGGTTCAGTGGTAGAACGCTCCCCTCTAGCGCGTGAGGTCCCTGGTTTGACCTCAGCTCCCACCAAGTAGGCTTTGTAATGGACAAACACCATGTGCGTGAATTTTCTCGGGGTTCTCCCGTTTCCTCCGAGTTTCGTCATTTCACTATTATCATCCACTCTGTCATCACTGTCTTCTTTAGCTTCAAGGGCGCTGATCCTGGGGGCGGGGGGCCTGCGCCCCCAAAGCTGATGTGGGCCTCGCGTTGTATTTATGAATATACAACTCCAACTGACCAAAGCAGTATATATTTTTTAAAATTATATATACTGCTTTAGTCAGTTGGAGTTTTATTAGTAATCTTGAATTTTCCAAAGCTACAATAAATAATTTACAAGATAAATATACAATATTTAGCTTAATCTGAATTTAATTTGTTTTAAAATCCTCATATATCGATATATGCCTTCTGCACCTAAATGCTCCCCTCAACATTACGGAGCGCCCATGCTTAGCTTTAGTGCATAAACGTGGGTCGTTAAACAAAAACATTGGTATAAGAATAGCGCGTTATTAGGTCTAATATACGACTACAAGAATACTTTATTTAATAAAAAGATGTAGCATACTAAATATACTTATTGGAATCTTGCCTAGCGGGTGAAGTTGAAGAGTTTTTGTTTCTTCATTCCACCATTTCATTCATTTGTCATAATCACAGTCTGCTTTAGCCTAACCGGCATAGCAGTGGGACGTAAAACTCAACGATTTCATTTCATTTCATTTTTACGCGCAAATAAACTGTTTCCAAATTCCACCTGTTACTGGTTTTAAGTCACAAGTTCAATTAGGTAAAGAGTAAAAATTGGCATGTAGGACAGTGAGGTAGAGGAGAGGGAGAACGGTGTACTTGCCAATGTTCCCATTTGGAAACAAAGTAAGAGGGCGCAAAATTCGGGAGAGAAAGGAAGAAAGGAGAGGAAAATTTACTTGGAATATATATATATATGTATGGGGGCGCCGTCGTATACTTTCGCCCCGGGCGCTGATTTTCCACGGCACGGCACTGGTATAAAATATTATTTGGAAGCTAATGCACTGAATGACATGGCAATTTTTCTTTCTTTTATGCTTTATGAAGGTCCAGAGTGAATTTTAAGAATACTCAATATACAGTGTGTCTGTAAAGTCATGGCGCACTTTTAACCTGTCGCAGAAAAGCAACAAAAGAAGATACAAATGTGAAATCTTCACAAATAAAAGGTAAACTCTCCAAGTTCCCGTAATATGATGTGCAAATTGGGGACGGGTAAACTGTTAAAACAAGTAGCAGCAATGGTGACGAATGAGAGAGGGAGAAGCATAATAAGAATAAATAGGATTGTTTGATTTTCCAACTCTAATTCAAGTAGATCTTTACAATTACCGCACATAACTTCTTGAAAAAAAACTTGCGAATCAGCTTTTCATTCTAAATAGGAGAGCCAGATTTGATTTCCGGGAAGGGCCCCTACGTTAAACTCTAGGTGTAGCAGCGTCTTGTGTAACATTGACTTCAAGTTTTTTAAAAAATCTACAATATTGTTAGCGTTTAACGGAAAATAATTCCGTAAATATGAGACATATGAGAAACGATATATCTCATTGTCCGGAACAAAATGATATGGGTTATGTAATGCAAATCATCATGTGTAGTTTTCAGGAAAGTACATATAAGAGACTTTTATATGCAAACCTAAAGATTGGTGTTGTATCATAGCTACGATACCTATTAAGATGAAATTAGTGCTGAAACATTCCTTCATCAAACTTTTCATTTATGGCAATAACATCATCGGCATAGGTATACAGCCATTATTGGAAGGTCACTTCACCACTGAGAAGCTTAAATGCTTCACGATCTTCCAGTAACCTCTTCGTCTTTACGTACGATTTCTCTGTCTTGATATTGTCCATTAATTGTAGTCTCCGTTGCCCCTTCCCTCTCTTTCCTGCCACCATACTCTCTAGTACGACTCTTATGATACGGTTTCTTCTTAGCCAATGTCCTAACCAGTTTATCTTTCTCTTCTTAATAATATCTACGATTGAGGGGGGTGAGCGCAACAGTAGTCTAACCCACATTTTTAAAAATGTAGAAAAATCAAGTTAAACTTAAAACATATGTGGTTTTTTGTACAATATATGACACACTCAACCACTTGTGGTTGCTTTTGGTATATTGTACAAAGACCACATGTGTTTAAGTTTAACTTGATTTTTCTACATTTTTATTAAAAAAAAAATGTGGGTTAGACCATTGTTGCACTCACCCCCTCAATTGTTCTTTTCTCCTCCCACCATTTCTCAATCGTTTTCTGCTCGACCCAGCTAATTTTCTCCATTCTTCTCCACACTCACATTTCGAAAGTTTCTAGTCGTTTTTAATCATTTTTTGACACTAAGAAGACAATCGTAAACAGTATGGTTAATGACACACAGCCCAAACTCTTGTATTTTTAACTTTTCTTCCTCTATGAAGCAGTCCAAAGACAAGATACGCATCAATCGATAGATCACATCGAAGTGGAGAAAAAGGAAATGCTCATGCATACTTTTTGAGAAAAAACAAATTTCTGTGGTTCCAGAAAGAAAGCATGTTATTTGTTCCCAATTTGATGCAGTTGATAGCTTTTTATTGTGCTCAAACAGAGTATTTATTTATCTACAAGTATGTTACTACACATGTAAAACAATACACTGTTAAGGGGCAGGGGCCGCGATGGTGCCAGCTCGCGCCAAGTCAGTTTTATAGTGGACAGACACCGTATGCATAGGTTTTCCGGGACTCTCCTGTTTGCTCCCACTTTATTCATTCCACCATGTCATTCATTTCTCAACATCACTGTCTCCTTTAGGCTAGTCAGCATAAACGTGACACGTAAAATTTAAGATTTCATTTCATTTCAATATACTGTTAATGAGCAGGTTTCATATACGTATCAGTGGCGGATCTAGGCTAGGGCTAGGGGGCCTAGGCCCCCCAGTTTTTTGAGTGACAAAAATAATTTAAGCTATTATTTTTATGTTTTTGAAAGTTTATAGTAAACTCATAATATACTGCCATAGTCTGGGTTCTGACTGCCACCCCCCAGTTTTTACCTTCTATACTCGCCACTGATACGTATTGTAATTTACAATAGCGTATGCAATATATCTTCAAGCCGGATATCAAACTCCTAAGTTTATGTCGTTTCAAAAGTTTTTTTTTTTATTTTAATATAGTAATTTTCTTTATTTTATCATAATCTCTTGTTCAAGGGGGTGAAAACTCGGATTTCCCTTTCGATACGCCACTGGTTGATCATCTTCTCTTGACAGTGAGACATACTTCTAACAATGTCTCAATACTCTTAACAGTGATGCGTATAATACCTAGGGATTTATAACATTAAATTTAAAAAAATATATATCATTGCTTTATTATGAGTCACCATCGGTTTTAAAACAATATCTTCAACTTTTAATTCTGAGTTCTGTGAAGACACAAGGTGTCGCCAGGATGGAGATAATTATCATTGAAATGAACTCATTGAACGCAATATTGTTGCAACGTCATAATACGTTCTCAGAAGCTGTCTATGGACTGTGCTACTATTAACATAAATCATAACAATTCTAGTTATAGATTCCGACGGAGAGAATCCAATTAACAGTTTCATTAACGTAATGCTGTAAACTAATATCTAACTGAACGCAAATGAGGCCATTGCAGTGTCTGCACACTAAACAAATGAAACAGATCAAAACAAGTGAAGCCACGTTCATACAAAGGAAAGGTGTTAATGTTCTCTGTTTGAAAATTTGTTTTGAAATTTGATGCCTTTTGATGGATTTGATATTATAAGCTGTGTTTTTTTTTGCGTTTCATTCGAGGTTTCTACTATAAATGATTGTGTAAGTACACGAGTTTTAATTACATTTTACGAATTAAGAACAAAATTCTCGGGTGTTTGTGCAGAGGGTGTTAAGTCACAAAATTCAATTTTTGAGTTTTTACTATCACTGGAAAGAGATTTTTTTTTCTCTACACATGTGTATAAGAGGCTAAGTCAAATTCGAATATGTACCGAAGTTAGTAACTTGTGTTTTATGAGGTAGTTCAATAAATTTCGAATACGGTTGTGCAAAGAGTTGTAAGTCAAGTTTGAACTGACTTAGCACTCTTTACCCTCACAGTTTCTCCCAAATGTGTGTGTGCAAAGTGGGCTAAGTCACATGTAAATTGACTTAACCCCCTTTTCCCTAAGCAGAATCCGTTCTTGTGTGTGGAATTGGGTAAGTCACACGTGCGTAAACCTTATACCTTTTTAATAGTGACGCTGCTACTGACCAACAGATGGTACTACCTATATCACACCTTATGATCAGTCTACATATTTATTTTTTTTTGGAACTGAAGCAACATTTCCGTCAAATTACAGTTTCATATCATGTCGATGTAAATGGAGAAAGAAAAAAGGTTTGTAAAGGCTGCTTTATGAAGATGTTTGGCGAAACAAAGAAGTTTATTGAAACCGTAATTCAAAAAAAACGATCCAGTATTTCGGGCATAGTTGCTCCGGATGCAAGGGGTGTCCACAAGCCTGCTAATGCAAAATCTGAAGAGGAAGTGGAGGAAGTTCGAAAACATCTACAAGCTGTTCTTAAATATGAGAGCCATTACTCACGGAAAGATTCGGACAGAAGATACTTGCCATCATATCTCACCATTTCGGAGCTTTATGACGAGTACAAAAGAACCTGCAAGGGATCTCCTGTGAGTCGGACCCTTTTTGAAAAAGAGTTTCGCGAAATGAATTTAAAAATCAAGAAACCACATGCGGATACATGTCAATTGTGCGACAGGTTGTCATTGCGGATAAACGCAACCGGTGATGAAGATTCAAAAACACAACTAAATGAACATCATAGGCAAGCTGAGCTGGCCTACCAGGCTAAAGCTAGAGACAAGGAACTATCCAAACACGATCCAGGAAAGAAAACCGTAACTTTTGACATGCAGCAATGCCTACCGACACCTTTGGTTAAAAATTCAATAGCGTTCAATAAGAGGCAACTATGGTCTTTTAACCTAACAGTGCACGATTGTGATGATGGCCAAGGTTACTGTTTCATATGGCATGAAGGTTTAGCTGGTAGGTGGGCAAATGATGTCGGTTCCTGCTTGTACCAATTTCTTCTTCACTACTTGAACCAGGATGTCAGACATGTCACAATGTATTCCGACACCTGCAGTGGGCAAAACAGGAACAGCCATGTAGCAGTAATGTGCATGACTGCTTTGCAAAATTCTCCTCATTTAGAAGTTATCGACCATAAGTTTCTCCTACCAGGACATACTCATATGGAGAGCGACATGGATCACAAGCTTAATAGAAAAGAAAAAGAAGAAGAATTTCAACGGTAGTATTGACCACCCTCATGATTGGGCGCAACTTATCAGACAGGCTGGAAAGAGTAAGCAGTTTGTTGTGAAAGAAATATCCCGCGAAGAATTTTTGAACTTCTCTTCTCTTCTTAAGGGCCCCCTCCAACTCCGTACAGTTGATGAAAGTGGTTGCAAGATAACGTGGCGGGATATGAAGTGGCTTCATTATGAAAAGAAAAATTTGGGAATAATATATTATAAAACTAGCTTAAATGAAGAGGAAGACTTCAAGCAAGTTAGTTTTAGGAGAAGAGGAAGGAGCTCTACTCTGACTCCAACTTTTACATATGATGGGCCAGTATCCATAACCACCGAAAAGAAGAAAGATCCTCTTGATCTTCTGCCATTTGTGTCAAATGTATTTCACGATTTTTACAAATCTCTGACAACAGCGAAAACTGCACGTAATGTGTGGCCGGACACAATGGGGAACGTTTCAGAGCCTGAAGAACTGTAACTTCAAATATTTTTTTAGTTTGATACAAAAATGTATGTGTGTAAGGCAGATAGAAAGTGCGTGTCTGTATAGTATGGTGTAGGGGTCTGTTTTTCAAAAGTGCAAAACGGGATAAGTAAGAATTTTTCAAATGGTACATTTTTGTTCTCTTATAAGCATAAAACGTAATACATGACATTAGTGATATAATACACACTGTTTGTACACATATGTTTCTTCATAAATCTTATATTAAAGTAGTGTTTACTCGTCATCCTGATTTAGCACGATTTTTTAAACTTTCAAATCAATTTTCCCAAAAAGTGTATTTTTTGACTTAACACCCTCTGCACAAACACCCGAGAATTTTTAGAAACTTTTTCTTTGTTTTCACAAAACTGTCAATCTTTATGTTTCTGTTTGGTTATTTGTTTAAAGTGCAACGTCCCTTTCTAACTCCAACGCTATACAAGGTAATTGCCTTAATATGTAAAATTGAGCTGAGTCTTTGTAAAACATTTTAAATTTATGTCGTTTCTTGAATATGTTTCCCCGAAATCGAAAACTAGAAAATTTGCTTCCTCGCACGCGAAAACTGTGCATTCAATCGGTTTTTTCAGTTACGAGTTACCCTTAGTTTAAACTTTCAGTGACACAAACCTCCTCTTATTACAAAGAGCTAGAATATTACAAGATTTTTGTACAAGTTATTAAATACACTATTATGCAAGAGAAAGATTAAAATAAACTTGTAAAAATAATTCTATAAAAATAACTTGTAAAGATACTAATTTTAGCAGAGTAGAGTTGTAATTTTAACAAATATGCAATTGTAAATTTGAGGTTCCTAGCATCAAAATCCGCCACATCCATTTCGCTTAGTTTCGAGTAATCTCACAAAATGTGCAGTGGATCTCTAATATACACGCGTACAGAGTCCCATATTTGAACTAGCTTTTTAGTATGAAATATTAAGCTTTTAAACCAAATTCTGTTTCCAAGGAATTCCTTTAGATCAAGCAATACATAACTCAATTTCAATAAAAAAAAATGGCGGATTTTGATACTAGGCGCCTCATTTTATTTCCCCCCTAATTCTACATTAGAGCGTTACGAAACTACTACCTTTGACTTCAGAATACAAACACTGGAGGTGGCTCAGTGGTAGTGCGTTCATCTCTGGTGCATGGGATCCCGGGTTCAAATCCTGCCCCCGCCAAGTGAACCGTGTGGTGGACATACACCGTGTGCGTGGGTTTCCTCCGCGTTCTCCCACTTTCTTCATTCCACTATTTCATTCATCACTCATCATCACCGTCTTCTTTAGCCTAGCCGGCATAACGTGGGACGTAAAACTAAAAAAAATCATTTTTTTCATTTTCACAAACACTGGATATCAATTGGTTGAGCAGCAGTTTGAGAAACATGGCTAGAGTAGAAGAAAATGTAGAGTGAAAACCTGGGTACAATTGAGTAAGATAATTGGGATAGCTTTCTTAAGTAAGTTACTATATATATATATATATATATATATATATATATATATATATATATATATATATATATATATATATATATATATATATATATATATATATATATATATATATATATATATATATATATATATATATATATATCTTCAATTACATCCTTGGTTAGAGGTATTTACGGTTCTGAAATAATTATTATTTCTGTGTAGTTACGTAAAACGGATCTCCTGCATAAACTTTATTCCACTCATACGTGTCCCTCTTGGAGTTTAAATTTTCACGAATAGTGTAGGAGCTTTATCCCTCTTACTACAGAACGATGTTTCTTATATTTTATTATCATATTATTAAACAATTGGTTTGCAACGATTTATATTCCAATATATTTTATAGTTATAGTTTCCTAAGTTTGCCGTTGAATTGAGGTAGAACAGGTATGTTCACAGAAATTAACTTCGTGGAGAAGTCCAAAGATTTCGAATGAATAAAAATTCAATATGAGGACAAATTATACTAAAATTACCCCTAAAACTAGACTAAATCTGCGGAAAAGTACGGATTTCGGAAGGAGAGGTGGTTCAGATCCACAGAACCCACCCCTGCACACGTTCCTGAGATAGAAATGTGGAATAGAGGGATAGTTTTAAAATTTTCTTTCCTAAATGTAGTCCTAAAGTACCCCCGGTGAATGGTATATCATCCTGGTTTATGTATGCACTATCACATTGTATGCTATATATGTGTAATTTTGTAAAAATGTTAGTAATCTTTTATTCATTCTAAACAAATTGTAGAATCCATACATAAACCAATTGTAGATTACAAAGATTACATAAAGTGTGTTGATTTTTCTTCTTAGAGCGCTTTTCTCGTACCCTTTGAAATTACAGGGTGGAAATCTTTCCACTAGCAAACGTACAATAAAAATAAAGAGATAAATATTATTTCCTACATTTTCTTCCCTTCCTATTATTATTATTATTATTATTATTATTATTATTATTATTATTATTATTATTATTATTATTATTATTATTATTATTATTATTATTATTATTATTGATGAGTTGTTTAGTTTAACGTCCCGTTCAGCAGCGAGGGTATATGAGACGAGGACCTACTGATTAACATGGAATCCGAACCACATGAGCTCCCGCTGGGAATATTATTATTATGACAAGTACACAGATCATCATACAAAAATGACAATGACATTTTTCAGCTTAACGTCCCATGATTATGCCCTTTAGTCTAAGAGAGATGGATGATCGCGGGAAGTGAATGATAATGGAAGACTTGGGGGAATGAGAATGTAGGAGGAAACGGGAATGCCTAAAGAAAACCCACGGACACGATATTGTTCGCTATAAGCTTACTTAGCCGGGGATCAAACCAGAGACCCCACACACTAGAGATAAACGCTCTACCACTGAGCCACCGTGCCCACGATAATCCTGTAAGATCAACGTTCACAGTATAGACTCAGTGTATAGTATAGTATAGTGTATAGTACATCATACTCTCTCGTCTCCAATAGAATTGGATTACAAGACCCTGTCATTTCTCTTTTTAGAGGATAATATACTTAGAATTAACCTATTTTATTAATAAACTCCAAAACAACATCAATTTATTGTACGTGACAAATAAACAGAGAAAAAATTTGTTAAGACCCTAATAAGCATTTAAATCACTTCCGTTATTTATAGAGCATGTGAACATGAAATAAATCAATTGTATTTAAAATACAATTGTATATGCAAGACTTTATCATGATGTGTAAATGAGGTTTCTAAGTAAAACAATAGCATGATGTAGGAAATATTTATATCGTCAATACTATTTTAAGAAGCATACTTACTGTTGTTTTAAATCTTATTAAATTATGTACAGTAATTTTTGTGTGCTTACTGTGATAAATATGCGTGTTAATAATTAATATATTTTATTCTTGAATATGTAATGATAATCGCATAATTCATAAATAATCATTTTGTCTTAGCCCCTGATAATAATAATCTCTATTTGATATTTTACGTGTAACAAAATAGTTGTTAACTTCCAGGTTTTAATGCTTGAAAATCTGCATTTTCATGATAGGATATGTGTAACTCATCCGAATTGGAAAGGAAAGGATGGTTAACATTAGCATGTATGTAACAAAGTACGTGTATATCGGAAACAAACAAAAATTTTCCTAGTAGACATGCATGTGATTCTAATTCTATGTTCAAATTAGATTTGAATTTAATACAATCCTACTTTTGGCAAGACATCTAAACAAATGAGACATTGACTTTTTTGATCGCTTTACGGTATATAAAAAAACAGTAAAAATTACTCATAAGTTTCCTTATTTATTTTGCATTTTTTTAAAAAAGGAAAAGGTTTATTATAATACCAACTCCATTTACAATATAGCTAATCAACCGTTTGATCATTTACTTTCTTATGTCTACAAATTAACGATTGATAATAGATTTGTTGCACGAAATTTTCTTTTAAATAGCAGTTAGAGATTTTATTTGCGAAACTTTGACTAACAAGGAGGTTGTCCGAAGTGTAAATCTCAGATTTGAAAAATGTTTGTGCAGATCATTAGGGGGGTTCATGGAATAAAGATCGGCACAACAAGTTTCGGCGGAACCCCGTATTTGGGAACGGCAGTGCCCCATTTGCGATTTTCGGCTTTCGTAGTAAAATCAGCATTTTGATTTGAAAATTGACTTATTGTTGTCGACAATCATTGTCAGTCAACTTCATTTGCGTAAAAATACGTCAATTGTGGGTCGGGGATCCCTGTGTGTAGGGTGGTCCCCCTCACAAGTGTGATACACGTTCCTCCTTCATTTTGACGAGCTGAATTCAAATATTCATTAAAGGTATTTTATGAAGCACAAAAGCGGCACAGGTCTCTACCAGTTTCTACGATGTTGAATCACAAGTTGAAAGAGAACTGAAGGGCTTTAAATAGGAGTTTGGTAGAATTCGTGCTTACTTTATGGATTGTATGTTTTACAGAAATGAAACTTTTCGAAAAAGTGTTCCGCGCAAAGACTTTTGCAGCACCAACTACATTTCAGGAGTTTTATATCTTCGCACTCATCGCATGTGACAGTATCGTTTAAAGAAAATGAGAAACTCACTGGATTAGCAAATTTTACAGCCTCCATCTACATATCTGGATTTATACCAACTATATTTGAACACATCATAGTTCATAAACTAGAGATTGCAATTTTATAATTTTGTTGCACTGATGAAGTTTTGTATTATTTGGTGTAAAATTATGAAATCTGTTATTTTGCATACAAAATTCTTCCATATTCTAAAGCACCAGACATCCCATAGTTGTAACAGCCCAAGTTGTTCCCGGTGGAATCTGTTTCATACATAGCGTTTTGTAGTCCGGAATGTGTTGCTGCATCTCTTCGTCGTTAAAAGATGACCATGAATCTACGAGCGAGACACTTTTGTCCCCTATGTTAGGAACCAAAACGTGACGATTCCACTCTTTCAAATGTATCTTACCCATCTTTCCAGATTTTGATGCGGAAAGCTTAACATTTGGGGGCTGGAATAAAGTTTTCTTGATCTGTGGCCCAAATTGTTCTGTCGGTTCTTGCAATACAATATATAATGGCCCAACTAATTTTGCACTGGCAGACATAACGGACATTATTGTATAGTTATGAGATAAAGCATTCTTGGATTGTGCAGAAGCTTCTACCTTTTATGACCTTGCATAGCTAACGTACGATAAAAGTGCAGTTTCATGGCAAAACCATTTTGATCGGAATTGTAAGTATTGTCAATATCGAATTCCGGTAACGTATCCCTGACTTCTAGCTGGAAAGATATGGCCGAAGTTTCTATTTGTTCTGAATTATCAACGTCTGCTCGCTACACAAATTTTGTTATTTTTCGCGACACAATATTATGTTTAGGTTTAAAACGGGCGCACCAACTTTTGGGACCCTTAAAATTTTCCAGATTAATTTCTTGTGCTTTCTCAATTGCCCATTTTCGAAGACCCATGTCATGTACAGGCATGAAATCTCTTTTGGCTTCAATGAACTTTGCATACACACAATTGAAAATAGATGAACATTTTGTCATTGCGTATTCCTTGATTATCACTTTGAGCTTCCTACCGGTAAAGTTGCGACATATGTTTTACTTTTTTAAATTTATTTTGTACAGTTGAAAATTTTCTTTTACCTCCAGGACTTGATTTAGATTTCCCAAACGACCTTTTTCTTGTATTCTATTAGTACTACATCGCCTTTAGGGATGTCATCTTCTAAAACTTCGCATTCCGGATCGTCTACAGCTATTGACACAGTTAAGTATTTATCGATGTCGAGTTCTGCCGTCTTTTCGACAACAAAAATGGGTTCTTTCATGCCACATTCTAAAATATCAATGAAAGATGATGCCAATTCAGTTTTCTTATCTGTAGTAATTGTTGCCGCATATTTTTCAGCAGGAAATACAGTTTGTAAAAGTGAAATGATATTCACAAGATTCATTAAGAGGCTTCAGTTGTTCAAAACGTATCCAATTTACTAACATATATGTAAACACATTGAACCTAAACGCCAGCGCAAACGCAATTCATAACGCGCCATAAGACACTGGCTTTCTAATGACAGATATACAATCTCTACAGAAAACGATAGCTCGAAACAACGACTGTCCAAGGACGTATGCACTTCGCGAATGGCGTAAACAGGTTTGTCGCAAATGGTTTAAGCAGCGTAAAACTGCTTCAAATGAACTGTGACAGTATTTAACGTTGTGCACGCAACGTTTTCGTTGCTTTAACGGCTATTTAACCCACCTGTGGTATTTTTTAATTTTGTTTGCACAACAATATAGAATTGATCGTGCTCTATTTTTTGAATACTAATCTTATAATTTTAAAATACTCATAAGTACCAAATAAATGCGTGCACAAAGTTTTTCCATGTCTAAGTTAGTTTATGCATTGCTTATGGTTAGAGAGGCTTCATTGAAGCAGCAGTTGGGTAATCAAGTGGAGAGGGCTCCTCGCTCCCGCACTCTGAGTAATCCAAAGTCATTGGATTAGATGACGCCTCGGCAGTTTTCTTTCGTATTTTGTTTCTTCGTTATGTTCCATATACTATTTCTATTAGTCACGAAGTGACTAACGGGCTTTCTAGTACACGTATCAAAGGGTTTTGCAGGTACATACTTGCTAATCGTCAATTACAAATATATCAAATATTAACACAATTTAAAGTAAATATGACATCACCTGCATTGTAGTATCGTTGTTGCTACTAATTAAGGATGAGAGTTTTATTTCTGCCAAACAATCCATACAGTAAGCACTGATTCTGCCAAACTCCTATTTCAACCCCTTCAGTTCTCTTTCAACTTGTGATTCAGCATCCCAGCAACTAGGTAGAGACCTGTGCCGCACATGTGCTCCACAAAGTACTTTTAATGACATATTTGAATTCAGCTTGTCATAATGAAGGGGGAACATGCATCACACTTGTTAGGGGGACTCTCGCATCCACACATATGGATTCCCGACCCACAATTGTCGTATCTTTACGCAAATGAAGATAAATGGCAACGATTGTCGACAATAATAAATCAATTTTCAAATCAAAAGGCCGACTTTTACTACGAAAGCCGAAAATCGCAAATAAGGCAATGCCCCACCCAAATGTGAGGTTCCGCCGAAATTTTGTTGTGTCGATCTTTATTCCATAAGCCTCCCTAACGATCTGCACAAACATTTTTGAAATCTGAGATTTACACTTTGGACACCCTCCTCGTAAGTCTAAACCGAAACTGTGGTAGCTCATGAACTCTTGAACCAACGGACTGTATACCATAATGTTTCATATGAGTAGAAGCTGGCCAAGGTTTACCACTATGCAAAGTTTGGACAGATCGGAGAATTTCATTGATAGTGTGCGATACATGCAAGCCTAGTACTTGTGCGATTGACTTTTTAAAAGAAAACAGATCAAATGAAGAACGAAAATATGCAGAACATCAAGCTAGGAAAAGAAACAAAACGAAAACCAATTCTAAACCGCTCTTGCTTCGATTCTGAGTCAACCTCTCAAATACCACTGATAGATGCCGACAGTTGGCTATAGTAAACATCGTATTATAATGTAGCACACAAAAGTCTACCACGATGTTATCAATCCATCGTAAAATGTTTTCTCCCTTCATGGTAATTAGGTTGAATCTGTGAAATCTATCTGTCTATAGAAAGTCAATTTATCCCTCTGAAGGTAGAAGAAAAAATGTTTAGCCGAGGCTACATTGTCCAATGAGTTTTATATAATCCGTATTTGTGTTAAAGTAAAGAAGTCAGGATTGAATGAAAAAAAAAGGTGGGTGGGAATGTTGATCAGCTGAGGACTGGGGGCAAAGATTGCAAATCAGTTCAGAACATGCAGGTGACTCTACAGTCCACTGAGAGCACACTAAGTCGAAAATCCCAAGTTTACTGTGAAAATTTCATTTTTTGAGTAAACATTTGAAGAATGAATTGGTAAATTCCAGGAGTTTGTCTAAGTGTATGAACTATAAAGTGTTCCACATAGCATGAAGGGTTAATGAGACGAGTAGCAAATTTAATATTCAGCTGTTTAATATACTTAGGAAGTGGAGTTAGGGAGTAGCGAAGATATAGTCTGGGTGGATCATATTGGCGCTCAGGATCCGTAAGTCTAAGCTAGTTTTTCTCAGTTTCCAGTCAATATTACTGAAGTGAGTGGAGGAAGTATTCAGTTAGGTCGGATGACGTCCATGCTTCACTTGTTGTAGATCTTTTCTCGCACTTCCAAATGTATCCCCTCTCCCCATTTTTAAAAAAGAATGTGAGGAATGGCAATTGAAAACAAAGACCAAAGCTATGGGGGGATTTAGGAATTAGATTTCTGAGCTGTGGGCAACTAAGGCCATTTAGCCCGTCACGTTTGACGGATGACGTCCATCGGCGAGCACACTATCCGGGGAAAGGAAAGGAAGAAAGGATTGGTGAAGGAAGGAAGCGGCCTGGGAAGGGAATTTTTTAAAGTTAGGTACCACCCCGACATTTGTCTGGTGTGAATGAGGAAAGCCCAGGAAAACTTCATTCAGGGTGGCTGGTCTGAAAAAGCGTTTTACAATTTTTCGACCGAGTGCTCCCACCGGGAATCGAACCCGGGACCGCTCAGACTAAAGCTATGTATCCAAGTTTTTCCTCTCCCCTTTGTACCGCGAGCGACCTCCTGATAGAGTTCTGCAGTTTAGCTACGGTGACTGGATGAAAAGGTTGTGCATTATTGCATTCTTACCTTTCTAGTATCGCTTAGAATTTTAGAGATGGCAAGATTTTTTCCATAGGCCTACGATATTTTAACCCTTATTAAACTTGTGGAATGTAGACCTTGCATATGGGATAAGATAACAGACTCTTTCAAGGACAGAATTGAAAAGCAAAAAGCATGGCGAGAAGTTTATGCAAGCCTTGCCGAGGATTTTGAAAAAATGAAATGAAATCTTTAAGTTTAACGTCCCACGGTTATGCCAGTTAGGCTAAAGGAGACGGTGATAATGAGAAATGAGTGAAATAGTGAAATGAAGAAAGTAGGAGGAAACGGGAGAACCCCGAGAAAATCCACGAGCACGGTGTTTGTCCACCACAAGTCCACACGGAGTGGTCTGGGATCGAACTAGGGACCCCAAGCACCGGAAGTGAACGCTCTACCACTGAGCCCTCGCGCCGCCGCCGAGGATTTTGAGTTCATGGACAAAAAGAAACGAGAAACGACAGGTTTGTATGGAGCAATGTAAAACAAAGTTACTAATTCGAATCTTATTATTTAATCTACAGTGATATTAGAGTTCATTGCATGGAAAAGAAAATAATATACATACATGCGATATGTAACAGTGTTTCAACAAAACTTAAAATTAATATAGTTTGCAATGTACCGCAGCATCAATTATCATCGAAACGAAAATAATATGTTTACGAAATCTATTTAAAACGGCACTGTTAAATCTAAACATGTTTAGGTATAGACCTATTTTTTTTCTAAGTTTTGTACCGTCCTCCACGCCTCTTCAGAACAGTTTTTGTAGTCCTTGTTTTAAAAAATAATTTTTCCGATTATTATTACTTTTATTTGTTTCCATATATGGAGAAGATTTTTAGAAACATAGTGCAGAATATATTGTGTGTCGATTACTTCGCTCATCACCGGCAACGATATTGTCGGGCAGTGACGACGCCAGCTTTAAGTTCTTAGGGGGACAAAGGAGGGGCAGATACATTTTCGGGGGGGGGGGCGGGTATTTGCCATACCAAAAATGACATATGAAATATTTTTCAATAAAACTTTTGAAGCCTAAACATAAATTGAATTACTTTCGCGTATGCTACAAGTAACACATTCGTCTAGTACTATATGCTACGTATCTCTCTCGTTCTCTCTCTCTCTCTCTCTCTCTCTCTCTCTCTCTCTCTCTATATATATATATATATATATATATATATATATATATATATATATATATATATATATATATATATATATATATATATACAGAGAGAGAGAGAGAATTTACGAGGAACTGCTGAAAATGTCGTAGTCCAATCCAGAAGAAGTGTAGGTACTAGGTAGAAAAATGAAACCGTAGTTTAGAAAAACATATCTCTGTATGTACAAATACAAATTTTCATATTAATAATGAAATTTTTATTGTTTCTCAGGCCTCTGAAGTAATTATGTGTGCCCAAATTTCACGAACATCCAGATCCTAACTGTTATAACATTTTTGTTCCGCCAAAGAAAGTCACCGAAGTAAATTAATTAGGAAATCAGTGAAACACCACGCGACTCTCCTCCGTTATAATACAGTGGTGAAGAAGTAAGTGGCTTAGTATAAACGTGGCGATTTCTCAACAAATTATGCTTTACATCCAGGATGATTAAAAGCAATGACTCTTCCCGAAATCATGGATGCAATTTGTGACATTATTCTTGAAAATTGCAGCATTTCAGCCAATGGTAGATATAGCCCGGGGCCGGAGGGCCTAGGTCACCCCAGTGTTTGAGTGACAAAAATAATTCAAGCTATTATTTATATAGTTTTTAAAGTGTATAGTAAACTCACGATATATTTATTATGGTCTGAGGTCTGGCTGCACCCCGCTTTCTCAGTTTTTACCTTCTCAGCAAAACTTGTGTCAGGGATTATGGGCATTTCTTTGGAACTCGTCGGTAACATAATTCAGAATGGCTTGGGTATGCGCAAGTTCTCGGCATAATGGGTTCCCAAAATATCTGTCAGGAGAATAAAAGAGTGACAGCATTAAGAGAAGTCTTCTTCCAATTTGACCGTAATGCTGATCAATTTCGCTCACGAATAGTAACCATAGATGAAATATGGTTGTACCACTATGATTCTGAATCGAAACAACAGTCAATGGAGTAGTAGCACTCATTTCTCCATCGCCCTAAGATGTTCAAGACACAGAAGTAGGTTGAAAAACTGTTTGCAACATTCTTCTGGGATAAGTATGGAGTGGTACTCATAGACTACCCCCGCAACGGTCAGATATTTAATGCAGAATCTCTATATTACTTACAAAACTGAAAGAAAAATTCAAAGTTCAACGCCGTGGAAAATGAAAAGAAAGGAATTCTGTTCCTTCACGAGAATATACCTGTCCATCAAGCTCCTCCGAACACAACTGACATTGCATAATCTAGGATTTCAATGTCTAGATCATCATTCTTATTCCGCAGATTTAGCTCCGTCTAACTATTACGTGTACTTATTTCTCAAACTTAAATATCACTTGAAAGGACGCCATTTTAGATCTGGTAGGGGTAGTGTTACGAACAGTGGTGTGAGGAAGTCTTCAGATTTTTTAACTTTTCTGCAAAAACTGGAGCACTGTATAAGGTAATATATTGACTACCGGGGGAAGTGTAGAGGAAGTAAAACTTCACCATTCCACATGCACTCCTTCTGGATTGGGCTACGATTTTTTCAGCAGTTCCTAGTCAATATGGTAGACATCACGTCAGTACTTTGAAACAAAATAAGTAAGGGAGCACTAGTAAATACCAATTACTAACGAAAGATCAGCACTCTGACAATACGTTTTATTGGGAATCAATTTAATTCCATAAATTTATTATTATCATTTGCAGGAAGGGAAAACACAACTCTTTTTATCCCCTTCAAAAAATTAAGCCTTGGTAATTGCAAACTAAGCTGTTATAAGCACATCCTCTGAATATTGAAAGCCGAGAATAATGTTTCAGAAAAAAGAAGTATAGAACCTTTAAATAAAACAAAATATGAAACTGAAAACTTCAAACCTGGATAAATACAAATAAGTTACGTAACTGGTTTTACCTTTCTTTTGTTTCCAATCGAAGTTGATACAATGAGAAGAAAACAAGTCGACAAAATCTAGTAATGTTCGCTAGGCACAATAATTAAAAATAATAAGAAAGAAGTGTAACTAAAATTTACCTCAAAAGGCGCTAAATTAGAAAACAGAAATATGCGTTCATGCCCAGACGCTCAAAGAAGAAAGCTTGAGGACTGATTTGCCACATAGTAAATGCATAGAAAGTAAACTACAATTTGACAATGAGTTTGGTTATGATACTGATATAAAATACTACATGTAGAATGTTTAAAGATTGTAGGAGTCTGGGGGGGCAGTCTAGGTGGCAGTCAGGGGGGCAAAGTAGCTACTAGGAGGGCGCTCGCCCCCCTTGCCCCCCCTCTGGCGTCGTCACTGTTGTCGGGGCTTCCACCATTATCGGCGACGTGTGCAAACTACGCCGATACCGACACCGATATTATCGGGGCTTCCGCCGATTTTGTCGGTATCGTGTGCAAATACACTAAAAGAGAACTCGCACTGATATTTTGGGCGTTCTCATTAGCAATAAGAGTTTATATATACAATAAGAAATTATGAAACTCTCCGCAAAAATTCGAGTCCACGTCACCATTTTATTTTTGAATAAAATCACCGATGGCTCGGTTATATTCTCTTCGTTCACAGAGTTAAATTTGGTAAGAAACCCGAAACTCTCGTGAATATTTTTGTACTGAGATGTCCTTCGCTGTAGCTCTGAAGTGAGTTTAACTACGATAGGAAAGAACGTTCCATATGAAATTTATCACTCCCTAATAACACCGCTTTTTCTGTGTCACTTTCGTCAAAATATGCTTTTCTACAGACTTTTCTTTTCATTTCATCACTGTACTTCTGCAGTCCACTCTCTGATTTCACAGATGTTTCCATTTGGGCGAACTTTTCTCTAAGGGAAGAAACGTAACTGATCAAGGACTTAAGTACATTGACTGCAGTTCCTAGCCCCATGTTTTCACTTTGAAGGTACAGACTAGTTTTATCCATTCTGCTTAAAATAATATCCCACAATGTTTGACATGAAATAGGTTTCAAGAGGAGTAAACTCCCGCAAAATGTTTTTGACATCCTGACGTTTTCATTGTTTTCCATTGAATCTTCTGTGATGTATGCTAACACATTCTTTATAGTGTTGAAACATTTCCTGACAAAACGTGCTGCATTGCTGTTAGAAGACCACCTTGTTCCAGGCAAAGTTTTCAAAGCTTTCAGTGTTTTCTGGTTTGTTAATTCGTTCCTCCAGCAAATGCCATCGGTATGTTGATGAACTAAAGAAATTATGTATCAGCTGGAGAAGACTGAAATAATTGACTGCAATTTCCCTTGATTCAACAGTAATTTTTCCTCAAGACATGTTGTTAGGGAATTACTTTTTAGTATCTCAGAGAGCCCAAATTGATTTGAATAGAAACGTTTTATTGTTAAGGAGATTCGGGAAACCTCCTAGATTTGTTCTAAGTAATGACAGAGATACGTCAAAGGAATTGTCACCACAAGCTAATAATTTGTTTGTAATAGAAACCCAAAATAGCTCAGTCCCTCACAAAGTAAGTATCGTGAAGACACTGGTGGATGAAGACTTAACTCTAGCGATACCGCGACAGGGAAAAAAATAGTATGTGTCTGAAGCTTATAATATAATAAGTTGATTGCTATTTTAGTATTAAAGAGGGGGATTTGGGGGGGCTGAGCCTGGGCTCCATTGGCTCCGTCCTTAATCCGCTCCTGTTGACACACAAAGAAGGGACCGTCTGGACGAAGAACACACTCTTCGTTAAACCGATGAAAACATTTTGTACCTTGAACTCAATCAGCGGAATTGTTTTTGCCGTAAACTAACCTTGGCAGATAGCACAATAATTTTCTTTTCGAGTTTTCTAATTTTTGTTACTGTGTTTTGCAACATTTTTTATGTCTGTACATTCTTTTATGTGTCACTACCTTTTGATTTTTCTATCTTACTATTTTTCTGTGTAGATGTTAAAAGTTTGGCACTATTGTCTTTCGCTTTACAGTACCACATCTCATTTTCTTGGATGAACCCATACCCGTCTAATATGATTAACTTTTCTTCTTGTGTGTGTTCATTTTCTTCAGTAAATGTTGTATGTTCACCAAAATGTTTCTTGCAGTTAACTTTCAATAACCTGTCACGTAATGTATCCAAGGGACTTGAAAAGCTCTTGAAAGCAGTAGCAATTAGCATTGCATTCTTTACGACCTCTATGGCTACTGACATTTTGTTCAAATTCCAGGGACATCTCATACAATGGAAAAAGGACGCAGATATTTTATTTTCTATATGTTAATACTAATGTAGTATTTTTGATATATAGTTATTAAAAATCACAACGAAAGGGAGGAAAAAGTATCTGTCGAAAGTGCCGCAAATGTGAGTGTCGAAAGTAGCCCGAATGTATATGTTACACTTAACTATATTTTTTGCAAGTTAGAAACACTGCACACTGATGAACGAACTACCTGTGATTGCAAAACTTTCAGCTGTATGTTGTCCACCATGAGTGCTGAACAATACAACTTTTACTTCTAAATAAGACCTTAACAAAACATACTCAAATTTTACAGTGACCCTTCACTTCTCTCATATCTCTCACACCTTACCTCAAAAACTTAGTCCTTTCTCGTCAAAATATTCTACTAATTTTTAAACTTTTACAGATATACATTCCATACACCTCACAGTTCCACTTAGTACTGATTACGCCAACTCCTTCACTTCCAGGTAGAATTGACAGCGCTTTAAGCTTAGAAGTGTTGGTATTCCCCAACTGTCGGTCATCCCCTGAATGACTGTATTACGTAATTCTTTTTACTGTCTTTATCAGAATTTATTTTTGGCATAATTTTGGATGCCACAAGGATAAGCATTTTAATCAAAATAATGTGATAAAAGTACAAGTTGACCAAGTGTTATGTTTAAAATTCATTTGAAACGGTTCAGCTGTATGGATTCATATAGCAAACAAACATGCATACAGACAGACAAGCATTCTATTTCATATATAAGATTTTATTGTTGACCTTTACTCATTTATTTTTATTCAATACATGAGAGTTTGTGGCGGACAACGTAGTATAATTACGTGACAAAACATCATTTCTTCTAACTTAACTCCATCAGTTTATCAATAATAATTCTGTTGTGCAGAAACTTTATTACTTAAACATACAGAAACATAAATCAAGCATTTCATTAAACCAAATTTTTCTTATCCTGTCTTTATTTAGTGACACAATCACTTATATAGTGCTTCTACTTATATTTCGTTTTAATTTCCCTCGTTTTCTAGATCAAAATCTTTTATATAAACTGCTCCAAAATGTTCGACAATATGGCCTGGCAACTTTTGTTAGAATGTCGATGAAGAAGAAAATGCTTCCAAATCAATTCAACTGAAATTGAGATTTTGTATAACTTTCGTTTACTAATACGGAGCAAAAGAACAAAGAAGGGTTTTATTTCTGAAAGTTTCATTTTGCTTTCCCAAGGACAAAGCTCTTGATGAGTTTCGTTTATTAGCTTCTTTAACTATTACTGAAAATAGAACGAAATCATTCTTCAGATCAGAGGAATAAAATTTCCCTTTTGCTTAGAATTTTAAGTGGAAGAAGATTAAAATATTAGTGAATTAATATTGAGTCTTTGAAGGACATTGCTAAGGGAAATTATTCATTTTGCCTACAGCAATGAAACAAGTTTCTTGGAAAAGCAATGAATGTGTAAAGTATACTCAAGAAAAATAAACTATACCTACACTACTTCATGGAGACGGTATATTTCTAATAAATTTCCATTGAATTTACAAGAGGTTTACCTTTTCAAACATGCAACTACTTACACTTATCATTAAAACCACATGCACTCCCCCTCCTACATTTTTTCGTCGGTGATTTCGAAACAAATAGATCAACTGAAACTGTGAGCGAAAGGAGAATATTTCAAGACTAAAGGGGGAAAAAGTTGAAGTAGCTAATTTCTGTAAAACTAAATATTCAGTCTCATTACGTTTTAGGTATTTTAGAAAAAGAAAGGTTTTAAGATATGCTACGAATGTCCAATACAAATATTTTTGTAAATGCAACAATATTTCCAATAAGTGGTTTTGTTTTTCGTTTTCTAAAGGTAAGGTGTTGTGGATTGCCCTCCTTTTTCCACTCACCGATTCAGTTTAAGTATTGCTTTCTTACGACTTAAAAGAATTATACTTTCTCTCTCTAACTCACAGAGAATTGATTTTGATTAGTCCTATTCGTCCCAAACAAATTAACAACAGAATATGTCTTTCAGGTTAGGTATGGAGTTTTGCTGATGGTTGCGTGGGATTAAGTTCCAAAGTTGGTTGTCCGTTTCTAGCAAAATTTTGAAAATTTACCGGGAAGAAATGAATAATTTGCTTGTTTGTGAGCTTGATAATATATAAGGGGAGGGAAAGTTGTGTTCAGTTTCTTATATAAACGGTTCTAAACATGGAAATATTTGCAAGCAGAAGGTACTACTTGGCGCAAGATTACTCGATGGTAGGATTCTCGGTATGTAATGAGCATTTGTTTTGTAAACATGGCTGCTGATAATCAGGAAAATCTATTAAAAGTAAGTAAAAGTCATAGCATAATACATCTAAAAATAAATTGTAGACAATGCTGTAA
Source organism: Thermobia domestica (assembly GCF_964235325.1). NCBI lineage: Eukaryota > Metazoa > Arthropoda > Insecta > Zygentoma > Lepismatidae > Thermobia > Thermobia domestica. Next base: position 136,320,281 of record NC_137465.1, on the reverse strand, counting down.
GCAAATAACCAAAGAAACGTGGAGAAAGTTATACTTTTCAATGTAACGGTATCATAACCAACATGGCAGCAGGGTTCTGGAACACGGATCTCCCTTCCCGTTTAGCTGTAACAAAGACAGAAAACAACGTGCCCTGCGGGGCTCTAACACGCCTTCACTCGCTAAGGCTCGCTCGGCAATACTATGTGAATTAAATATTAACCTTTGATACAGAAAGGAACCAATTATTACGCTTTTAGCCAAAAACTAGGCGGGCAACCAAATTCGGAATAAATCTAGTTGCGTGTTCAAATACATTCAGTTACTAGTTTCCTGTAATAAATATTTCTTTTGGAAAATTATTTAGTCCTGTCAATTATTGAGGCGCATACCAATACTTCTCTTCACTCAATTACTTAAATATTTCCTATACTTAAATTTGAAATGATATTATACTGCACTAACAAAAGTAAAATCATATATATATATATATATATATGTATATATATATATATATATATATATATATATATATATATATATATATATATATATATATATTTTTTTTTTTTTGGTATAGTCATAATTTTTATCCAGAGTATTTCTTATTTGGATACTCTTATAACAAGTTTAATTTTAGTACACAGGAAAATAGAACAATTATTTACGTAAATTTACTTTATTATTTATTCATAGATATGTCTCTATTTGAGACTCCTTTGAAATCAGCATAGAGAAATAGACCGTAATTGTTAAAGCTCAAGAACGAGAAAACATATCGTTCCAGGTTGTCATTTTTGACTGGTTCTACAGTCAACCCATATTCTTTCAACCATCTCTGAAAGATCATCTGGCTAACAGTAACTGTTATGGCATTAACACTCCTCTCCTTCGTACATAGTGTGAAATGTAAAGTGGACATCCTGTTCATTTGCATACGGATATGTAAAAGAGACGTATTTAAATACGAAAATTCAAATTTTATAGTTCAATCACTTAACAATATTCAAATTTGATATTTGAATACTATTCTCATAGTACACCTATTTATCTGTGAGGCTCTGTTTCATAGACCGAAACTATCAAATATTTATATGTTTGTATGCCTACATGTATCGTATTATTTAATTTTGTGTGGCTTTTAAAACATATTTACTAAAAGAGACTAAAGAATGATATGTAATCATGTCAGGATGATATGCTCTCTTAAGGGGGCAGACTACTAAATATTTTTGAAAAACTAATAATTTTTCTTTTGCCCGTCTTTCGTAAGTGGAAAGAGGTAATAAAATGAAACTTACCACAGTAATAGATAATGTTATTCTACACCCGAAAATACGAATTGGAAGAATTTTCAGTGTTGCCATCCATAGAAATTACAGTGTGACCAGAATTTGAATTACTCAAAAATCTAGGTAAAGGCAGCGACTAGAAAAATGAATTCAACGGTAATTGATGACTTATCATGCTGTCTATATTTGTTGTTTACTACTTTTTAAATAATGCTTATATTTATTTTGTAATAACTTATTTATTATGTAATAATTTATGTAAGGGTTATAAAATAAATAGAAATATTATTTAAAAAGTAGTAAACAAGGAGCATAGACAGCATGATAAGTCATCAATTACCGTTGAGTTCATTTTTCTAGTCGCTGACTTTACCTAGATTTTTGAGTAATTCAAATTCTGGTCATACTGTAATTCCTATGGATGGCAACACCCCAGACAGCACAATGCACGTACAGTATCCGTATAGTACATGTACAATTGCACGGATGCAACATGTGCATCATCTGTATAGATGCACGCCTGTACATGTGATGCACATATACATGCCAGGTCCTATTCAACATCTTCACGTGCACAGAACATGTGCAACGTACACGTCCTGCACAAGTGATTTACACCTACCGCGCAGGTGATTTACAAGTAGCACGTATTCTATTTACATGTAGGTCACAGGTGATTTACATGTAGGACAGCGGTGATTTACACGTTGCACACAGGTGATTTACATGTAGGACAGATATGATTTACACGTAACACACAGGTGATTTACACGCAGTTCCCAGGTGATTTACATGTAGGACAGAGATGATTTACACGTAACACACAGGTGATTTACACGCAGTACCCAGGTGATTTACATGTAGGACAGAGGTGATTTACATGTAGGACAAAGGTGATTTACACGTAGCACATAGGTGATTTACACGCAGTACCCAGATGATTTACATGTACGATAGAGGTGATTTGAAACAGTACCTAGATGACTTACATGTAGTGCACAGGTGATTTCCTCGTAGTACAGAGGTGATGTACAAGCAAATTCCAGATGCAACGAAAAAAAGAAGTTTATATATTTGGTGTCTTACGCAGTAACACAATCTATAACTGCAAAGACATCACCTTCAAAGTATATAACAAGTAACTAATAATTGTCAGTGAGAATTTTAGTTTTGGAGTTTTTTATTTGCAACGAGCAAAGCTTTAGGTAGTATCTTTGACATGTTTGCCAAATAATAAATAACGCAACATATTCTACTGTAATCGGTCACGAAAATAATTTTGTAAACCTATGAACTGTCTGACAGTAGTTACATCAGTACAATGCTGCCACCTGTTGATATTGTATCCTAGCTCAGTGGACGTTATGGAGTTTTTACAATCATTCAGCTGTTATTCGTCGAAAAGTCTCTATAACACCGCCTGGAGGAAAAACGACACCTACCAAAAATGGAGGTTGCTTTCTGTTGATGAGAATGAGAGTAAAATAATGAAAGTAAAAGTATACACTTGCACGGTATTATGGACGTCTTATACACACGTGCAGTAGCCGTGCAAATACTCATGTGCACACAACGGCTTAAGAACCGGTAATTTAAATGTGCTTCATCCACGCAAATGCACATGTGCACATCCACTGCTCAAGCATGGGTTATGCACTTGCGCTGCATCCACACAAAAGCACATGTGTATATAACGGCTACAGCACGGTTTATATAAATGTGTGCTTCATCCATGCAAATGCACATGTGCACATAACGGCTTAAGCACGGGTTACGTACGTGCGCTGCATCCATGCAAATGCACATGCGTACATAACGGCTTAAGCACGGGTTATATAAATGTGTGCTTCATCCATGCAAATGCACATGTGCACATAACGGCTTAAGCACGGGTTATATAAATATGTGCTTCATCCATGCAAATGCACATGCGTACATAACGGCTTAAGCACGGGTTATATAAATATGTGCTTCATCCATGCAAATGCACATGTGCACATAACGGCTTAAGTACGGGTTCCGTACATGCGCTGCATTCACGCAAATGCACATGTGTACATAACGGCTTAAGCACGGGTTACGTACGTGCGCTGCATTCATGCAAATGCACATGCGTACATAACGGCTTAAGCACGGGTTATATAAATATGTGCTTCATCCATGCAAATGCAAATGTGCACATAACGGCTTAAGTACGGGTTCCGTACATGCGCTGCATTCACGCAAATGCACATGTGTACATAACGGCTTAAGCACGGGTTACGTACGTGCGCTGCATCCATGCAAATGCACATGCGTACATAACGGCTTAAGCACAGGTTATATAAATATGTGCTTCATCCATGCAAATGCACATGTGCACATAACGGCTTAAGTACGGGTTCCGTACGTGCGCTGCATCCACGCAAATGCACATGTGTAATAACGGCTTATGCACGGGTTACGTGCGTGCGCTGCATCCACACAAATGCACATGTGTATATAACGGCTACAGCACGGATTATATAAATGTGTACTTCATCCATGCAAATTCACATGTGCACATAGCGACTTTAAGCACGGGTTCTGTACTTGTGCTTCATCCACGCAAATGCACATGTGTATGTAACGGCTTAGGCACGGGTTGTGTAAATGTGTACTTTATCCATGCAAATGCACACGTGCACATGCACGACTGAATCACTGGTTATGTACGTGTGCATAACCCACGTAAATGCATATGTGCACATACACGGGTTATGTATGTGTGCTTCATCCACGCAAATTCACGTGTACGGCTTATGTACGGGTTATGCATGTGTTCATCATCCACACAAATGCACATGTGCAAATGTACGGCTTATGCATGGATAGTGCACATGTGTCGTACACGTACGTGTTGTTTGGGACTGAACATTCTTTGGATTCGTATTTTCGGGTGTAGAATAATATTATCTATTATTATGGTAAGTTACATTTCATTACCTCTTTCCACTTACGAAAAACGGGCAAAAGAAAAAAAAATAATTTTTCAAAAATATTTATTAGTCTGCAGCCCTAATATAGATTATTTTTTATTATAAAACATGGTTAAAGGGGCGTAGAAGAGTTATATAGAAATAGTATTTTAGATAAAAATTTGAACTTCAGCAAGAATAAAGATTGTTTTCTCTTCTCGAGGAAGATTCCAAGCACAGCACGCTAGATATTACATTCTCAACTCAATCATTCAACGCCCGTCAAAATTAAGGATAAAGAAGAAAGGCTTTCATTCAGCACGTGTATGTATATACCTAAACCAAGAAAAAGAATGAATGATTTGCACCACTTTTATCATGTCGCCAAGAGTTCGCACACAGGGCATTGTCTTCAGCTGTATTTGTACAGCTAACAGCTGAATGCAAAAATGCCCGGACATAGTTGTTTTAGAAACAGCCACCAGTCACAAGCAATAGATGCAGTCGTATGAAAGATAATTATTCTTGGAATATACCCGAATATGCCTAAATTAGTATTTAATTTCGTCTTCCTCTAAAAGAGTAATTTAAAACTCTTTATTTTAGTCAAAATTAAATACATATTAATATTTCATGTCGATTCTACTGTGATGTGAGAGTGGTTCCTCGAACAGCTACTTCTTGTTTCCTTCTTATCAGAATGAAAATACAACTTATATTAAATGTATTCAGTTTGACATGTTATATTTCATGTATGTTAGTTGTGTTTAGGTATTAGTAGAGCATATGGGGTATAATTTTTCTAATGTATTTATCTATTCATTTGTATAAAACGATGTAATGTTCACCGATTGTACACTAAAGCATACGATCAGAACCACTTGTCATCAAAGTTTTTGTTCTACCAGATGACAACAGTGAGCAAAGAGGGAATTGATTTAAGATACTTCCGATACTCCCATGTTTTTAAATAGGGTTGATTGCTTTTTAATTAATCTCTTCTTACACTAGCCAACAAAATTTTACTTTTTTTTCTGTAACTGGCATGCGAACAGCTAATCTTTATGTTTTCGGGTGTGCTGATAATGAAAATGTTAATGAAAATGTAAGATTAGCTCTCGTTTTGAAGTTATGATAATTTTACGTTATCGCTTATATAAGCTTATCTATGTATTTACCTTGTTATCTCTCGGAGGAAGGTCACTGAAGGCGGAACCGCTTTGCCTGGAGTTTGTTGTTTTTTGCTGGTGATTCCCTGATTAGTGTCCAACAATAATCGGCCAACATTGATGCATTCCAACTTTCCCTGGTATCTCATTTCCATGTCCAAAATTTGCTGGTGGAAGCGTTACCCGTCCTCGTCGATTTCAGCACTACAGTTGTCAGGAAAAAGTCCAAGTGGAAATCTAAGAAATGTAACTTTAAAGACATGTTGCACCCCAGTCTATCGTAGCAGTGCAGAAGATTTGCCACAAGATCCTTATAGTTTCTTGTCCTCTTATTTCCTAAAAAGTTTGTTGATACTTGAACAAAGGCATCCCAAGCTAACTTTTCATCACCTGTCAGGATGGTGTTGAAATGCTCATCTTTGTACAGTTTACGTATCTGAAGACCCACAAAAATTCCCTCTTTTATTTTCGCCTGACTAAGACACAGAAATTTCTCGCGCAAATAGAGAAATGTTTCCGCAGTTTTGTTCATGGCCTTAACAAAGATTTTCATTATTCCCAGTTTTACATGAAGAGCAGAGAGAATTATGTTCTTGGATTCGATAAGTGCTTCATGCATACCATTGTAAGGTCCTGGTTCAAATGACTGACGCTTAGGCCAATCTTTCCTTTTATAATGAAGTGCATTGGCGCGGCTATCCCAAAGGCACAGGAAGCAACAGTATTTGGTGTAGCCCAAGTAATATGCCTATGACTTTCAGATGCCCGGAAATCTGCCATTTAAACTTGTCATAGTTCAATCGCAATAACAATTGTTTCATGTTATCATATGTTTATTTCATGTAAGGTGAATACCTAATAGGAAACGATGGTAGCACGTTGCCATTATGCAGGAGGACAGATTTGAGACTTACTTTGGAGGAGTCGATGAACAACCTCCACTCATCACTTTTATAGCTAATGACCATACCTATCATTAGTTCCTCTACATTACTACAAAATACCAAGTTCTTTTCACTTTCAAAAGATGGAAAGAATGACATATGGCGATTACGGAATGCAGTCACATTTACCGTCTTATCAAGGCAACTCCACTGTTATAGTCTTGACGCCAACAGTTCAGCTTTATCTTTCGGTAATTCCAGATCTCTCACTAGGTCATTAAGTTCACACTGTGTTATTTTGTGATTCTCTGTACACTCATCGTTACACACAGAATCAGGATATTTCGAAGAACTAGGTTTTGAAGGTGATGGTGCAGCACTAGTTTCACTACCGCCTTCGTCACTATCACTATCAGGTGGAACAGGAACAGGCAGTCCATCTCCGTGAGGCACTGATCGCATGGCCGACGGTATATTAGGATATATCAAGGAAGACTTTTTTCCTGGAAATACCTTGTGTTAGCGGAGTTGTCATACAAAAGTAACAATCATCCACATTGGTTGATGGTTCTCACCAGATCATGGGTATAGCAAAGCCCATGGAAGATCTTTTACCGTTTAACCACGAATGAAGGCTCGAGACAAAAGATATGCAACATACATGAGGAACCCAGGGCTTGTCCTGGTCCCCGATTTCACAGCCAAAGTGCAGTCTGTACGCCTTCCTAATATATGTCGTTATTGGCCTCCTTTGAGATTTGAATGTACCCTGTCCGCAAATGTAACAAAAATAGTCAGTACTGTTTACGCATTTGCGAGGCATATTGAATCGTAGGAATTACAGTGACCACACCCACTAACTACACTTCAATAACACGTTCTTCCAGCACACAAACACAACACAGTTTTTAACAGACAGAAACTACGCATAAATGAAACAGGATCCACTTCTCCTTTCCCTTCCCCTTCCCTCCCCGTTGTTACTACGAGCCCGGGCTAAAAAAAAATAGCGACAAAATAGACATAGCTATTATTGCCTGCACGAAACTTAATCACTTTGTCTACAATCAGTGGGATTTGAAGAGAATATAGGAAGGGATTGACAATGAATGCTAATAATATATAATAAATATAATTAAACGCACCCCCCTTTAAACTGGGAAACGTGAACAATGTGATTGCGTGCTCTTCCATCTGGCGAGGTCCATGTGTATTTATGAACGTCAAGATGTAGGAATTTTGTACTCTTCACTTTTAAGGTTTGTGGATGTTCCAAAGCTCACGAAACTAATCCTGTTGTCATTACTTTCCCTATGCAGACTTCCTTTCCTTCTAACCGGTTTGAAAACATCTTGTCGCCCTACCTTCGCATTGAAATCCTCTAGTAGAATTTTCATATGGTATATCAGGACTTCGTCGAATACCTGTAATATTTCTTAAAAAGTGTCTCACAGCGTCATCCTTATCTTCTGTCGATTCCTGTACATTTAAAACAATAGTGTCACACGACCGACCCTAAAGACTAATAAAATAAAGTCTATCATTAACAAGTTCAACCCGTTTAATTGCTGATATGAAAGGAATCGAAATTAAAATGCTATCTGTGTGTGGACACATACAGAATAACATTCCAAAGTTTACAATTATTAGTGGAAATTAATGCTGTCACCCATTTCGAACATTTTAAAAGTACATAGTTTCTAATGTATTGAAATTTCATTTCTTATCGATAGTATGAAACGTAACAAATACTGTAGGTAGTTGCATTGTAAATTTCCGTAACTGTTCTTCAAGTGAATTTGTGAACAACCAAAAGGTAGTTTTGTAAAGTTTAACGAAAAGTCCAAAATACAGATCTTGAAAACAGTTCTTATTTGTAAAAGAATGCATTATGATTCTGGTCCTTTGGCTGTTGCAATGGTCTTCCCAAGCAGCTTAATAAAAATTCATTGTAGTATAACAATAGCTGCTGCTTTTCTTATAAGGAAAAAAGAAAAAGCTTAGTGTGGTGAGTGTCGAGGGCCCCGAATTCTACTTGGCGCCGAAATCTCTACCTATGGCTCTGATGATATGACTAGTGAATACATGATAAATGAAGTGGAAGGAAATACACTTAAATTTTACGGATAGTTTGTAGTTTGAAAAGATAAGAGAAAGGGTAGCTAATACGTTACTAGATTACAAAAAATATTACTGAATAATGAAAAAGACTAAAATAGAAATTTGGGTGAAATTAATGAGAAGTTGCTTCAAGAAAGCTCAGATAAGGATAAATAAATCTCTACGTTAAAATTACAAATACAGAAATTCAAAAGTAAAATTTTTAGTATGGAAAAGGAAGTGTTGCAAATTAATGACCCACATGTAGGAATGGTCGTGAAAATTATTAATGAGCATGAGCAAATTCAAAGGAGTCTGCAAAAGAAAATAGACGACTTAAATAGCGAAATTAGAGGTGGAGGGCATAGTGGTTCAATGGTAGAGCGCTTATCTATGGTGCGTGGCGTAATTGGCTCGATCTTCAGTAGAAGTAAGTTTATGGTGGACAACATTGTGTCCGTGGGTTTTCTCGCGGTTACCTCGTTTCCTCCCACAATCTCATTCCACCAAATCTTCCACCATCCGTTAGCCTAAAGGGCATAATTGTGGAACGCTACATTGAAAGATTTCATTTCATCTCAAATTAGAGGTTTTACTTTGGGCGTTATTGAGAAAGAAAATATAAATGTGAAAGAAAAGAACGATATGGTTGATATAGATGTTTCCCAGAGATTTTTCATCCGTCTTCAACATGAAATAATAGGTACTGAAAGTGTTTTATTGGATAATTGTATGAGTAATGAGAATAAAATTGTAAGGACCCAACAATTGGAAAATACTGTACTTGACGTATTTAATGAAGCCAGTAATGAATTACTTTTCAGTCAGATAATCCAAAATATATTCCGTGTTTTATTGAGTATTCCAACTCACTGTTTCTGGCTGAGAACATATCTGAAATTAGAGAGCTACAGTAATGTGCTCTTTTCAGATGCTTGAATAAATCCTAATTTGAGTCTTGGGGACTGCATAGAACTAATTGTATCAAAAATAGTCGAAGAGTTGGGAGTGAAAAGCCTAAATAAGAAAAGTGAAAAAAGTGTAAATAAAAGGAACAAAAGGTGTACCGTTATATTGCTACAGAAAAGTATGCGAGTGTACAGCAAAGGTATAATAATGGATCCTGCAAAGTTTGTCAAGAATGTTTTTAATGATAGGGATATAGTCCAGAATGAAAAGGACATTCGGTCCATTCATTAAAATTTATATTTAAAAAAAAGCATTAAAATTTATTTTTTGATAGGATAAGGGTTCAGCTAAAATAAACTTTGTCGAATAAACAATAACGGAGTCTGAACTGAGCAAAGTGATGGAACCCTTATCCTATCAAAAAATTAATACCGTAGTAGGATTAGAGCACACTCATCCAGATCATCTGTTGGTTCTGATAAAATATTAAGGAGGAACATAAATAGGAAAGATTGTATATTTACTACTCAAATTTTTAAACTTAGTCCTTGCTTCAGGACACGAGATATCTTTGGACTGGAAGAAAAAGAGAACCATCCTTATGCCTAAGGTCGGAAAGGATTGTATGGAGATCTCGAACTGAAGGCTCATCACAATTTCATCTATGATTCACCGTACTTTTTCGATTATCTTGGACCTTAGATTAAACAGGGTTTTAGAACTTCATGAAGTGCAGAAGGGTTTTAATCAAGGGAATTCAGCATTGAGCCCTTTGATTTGTTTGTTTAATAGATAATAAGTAAAACCTTTGATACTGTATTTCATATGGCAATTGTGCAAGCTTTGCATCCTATTAACTATGTTAAAGTTATTGAGAATTTTTATTGTAATAACATAATACAGTTTGTTGGTACGGACATCAGATTTGCATTAAAAGGGGAGTGAGGTGGGTGAATAGTCTCAAAGCACAGGAACAACATGTATTTTTGAAAAGCCTAGTTGAAAATAATGTGTTGTTTAAAATAGAGGGTAAAATTTTAGATCTCTTAAATATAATCACTCCTTATAATTTGAAGGCATTGCGGTTATATAAAATTAAGCTAAATGACAAATCTTTTAATGAATAGTATTCCGAGACAAGTCAAGGTAAAAGGGTCGAATTATGTAAGAACGATCCATTTCCAGTGAGTTTTTGTATAACGAAGAAACAATAACAATAGATTTATAGATGTTTCAAAGTTAAGAACTAATACTTATGGTGTCAGAATAGCTTTAGCTGGAGCTGATTCCTCAGTTATTAAAGAATGTAACTTTAGGAAAGAGCATTTGGAAACAATCTCTCATGTCATTACACGTTGTATTCTTCACGCCAATAGGTGAATTGGCATGACATTGTTGTAAAATCTATTGAAAAAATATTGTCAGTACATACATTTCAAAACAGGTTAAGAATTGGAATTTATGATGGGTCAAGATAAGCTTAGACCTAACTTGGTAATAGAGAATGTCAATAACAAATACAGGGTGATAATTAATGAACTATATGAAATAAAATCGTCATAATTTCTGAACGGTTCGTGTCATGACATCCAAACCAGTGTGGCTGATTACAGGGCATGATGGGAATTCATTGTGCATGCGCACGCAACGTATTGATGTCGGCCATTTGGAAGTGAAAATGTCATGTAACATAAAAAATAATAAATATAAAATTGATTTAGAACAGTGTTATAGGTAAAGTGTATTAGTATACCATAATAATGGAACGGGTCGTATAGTGGGATTATAATTATAGTGTATTGACTGTCACATGGAGACCATTACCCAAATGAACCATGACATTTCATTCAGATGTGATAGATTTTATAATATAAGAAATTGAATAAAAATGCATAATGTAATTAATTAATATTCAGAATAAAAGAAACAATTAACATAGGTCAAATACACAAACATAAAACACGAATAAGTAAAGAGTTAGTTGGCGAAACTGTAACACGTGTTGAATTTTAACGAAAATATATAGTTTTGCTCAGCAAATAATCCGTTTATATTTAATTATAACAAAGCAAAACTTTATGCACTATTAAATGATAATTTACTTATTATATGATACATGGTACAGCGTGCAGGAGCGTATAGCACTTGTGAAGGCCTATTATGCTAGCAATAACTGTCCGATTGCAGCACAAAGGAAGTTTGCGATCGAGTACAATTTAAAGACAACCGGTCCAAGTGTGCTAACAATCATGAATTTGATTCGCACGTTTGAGAGAACAGGTAATGTTTGTGATGACAGTGTTGGCAATATCGGTCGACAAACAAGTGTGAAAACGCCCGAAAACATCGCGAAGACACGCGCTGTGTTTCAAACCAGCCCACGGGCATCGATCAGACGAGCTGCACAGCAGGTGGGAATCAACCGGCAGACCCTGCGACGAATTGTTATTGAAGACCTGCATCCCTTCCCACACAAAATTCAAACCCATCAGCCATAAAGTCCCGTGGCCATGAAACAGCGGTTGACGCCAATACTTTTGTTCAGAGAATTGACGACCAAGAATTTGATGTGAATATGGTTTGGTTTAGCGACGAAGCTCACTTTCATTTGAATGGGTACGTCAATAAGCAAAATTGGCGCATTTGGGGGACTGAGAATCCGCATTTCACAATGGAGAAGTCTCTCCACTCTGAACAGGTAACGGTATGGTGTGCAATGTCCAGCCATGGAATAATTGCTGTGATATTCCTTGATGGCACGGTGACTACTGCACGATGCATGACGGTTTTGGAAAATGATTTCATACCCATTATCCAAAGTCACCCTGATTTCGACAAGATGTTGTTCATCCAAGACGGAGCTCGATCCCATCGGACCCTGAGAGTTTTGGATGTCCTGTAGGAGTATTTTGAGGACCGCTTTCTGATTCTGGGATACCCAGAGGCCACTGGAAGGGAACTCGCTTGGCCACCATATTTCCCGGATCTGAACCCGTGTGACTCATTTTTTTGGGCTTTGTTAAGGACGGTGTACAGCAATAAGCCCTAAACATTGCCGAGCTGAAAACAGCCATTCAGGAGGTCATCGAGAGCATCGATGTTCCGGCACTTCAGCGGGTTATGCAGAATTTTGCTGTTCCTCTGTGCCACATCATCACAAGAAATGGCAGACATATCGAACATGTCATAACCTAAATCCGAATGTCTGTAGTGCCGTTTACATGTGCAATACAGTTTGTGTACTACGTAGTTTGTCACTAATTTCCGTTTTATTTCATATAATTCATTAATTGTCACCCTGTATATAATATTCGTAACAAGCAGGTTTGAAAAAGACAATATGGAGAACAATGCTGACAAAGAAAAAAGAAAACTAGGCCTATAACAATTTGAAAAGTCAGTTTATGGACAGCAAGAGAGTTGATGTTATATCTGTTGTAATTGATTCCAGAGTGGCAATTACGAAATCGGCTCATGCAGCATTTAGGAAAAAAAATCATATTCAGCATTGAGGTCCTCCACAGACATCCTGAACCCCAATCTGGCTTACAGTTCTTACATTTATCAGTAAAGGATGGTATGCACGCATTTATATTGTTTTATCAACTTCCATATTAGTATTGTATATACACTTATGTCTTTTATGATGTATATATCTTTTAAAATCTTTGATTATTTTTATTAGGTAAGATTTTTTACAATTATTTTTAGAGAAATTTGGTTAAATTATGAACAATTTTATTACTGAATTTTATATTGCCGTAGTTGTTTTACATATGTAAATATATATTACATGTAGCTTTATATTATATTTATTGTATTTATTTATGACAATTTTATACTCTGTTGACTGTTGAAATAACTATATTTTGTTAGAAATTAGGTTTTTGCCCTGGAAAAGAAATGATTCAAAAGAAAATGTAATTCTCACATTTATATATATTATGGCGGTCCTTATTTTACAACATTGATTTTTTGGGACACCCCTTCATTTCGTGCCACTTGTCGAAATACTATCCTGTGCAAAATTTCAATCCAATCGAATGAGGATAAATGGTGCCGCAAAGAGCCTAAAGCTTTTGATCATTTATTGGGAGCTTTTGAGTTATCCAATAGATGGCAGCACCAGCACCTTTAAAGATAAAACAACAAGCACTTACAAGCGTTATTTTCAAACTTTTTCCTGTGGTTTTCAAAAAAAAAAAAAAAAAAAAAGTAAGTTAAGATGTGGTAGATACTAAAATAAATTAATTTGATTGGATAAATGTCATATGTAGGCCTAATATGTTTTTGGCACAAACTTTATTTAACCACATGCGCTTGATTTTGTTTCTCCTCAGTTCCCCCAGTTCTGTTGTTAGTTGAAGGCAAGTGAAGTAAAAGCGAATATCTTAAATCAATGGAAACTAGAAGCACCTATAAGATTTATCGTTTAGAGTACGACAATTGCCAAATTGTTGGTGTCAAGTTACCATCAAATGCACAAACGCTCATTTTACAACCTTAGAAAAGTAGAGTTTACGTCGTAGTGCATCTTTAGTGATAAAAGAGGTTGAAGTTTTTTTTTTTTTTTTTTTGAGGGAGAAGGCCTGTATCCTAACCAAAAAATTTTGAAAAGAGCTTATAGACTGGAAGTATTTGCAGAAATCTTCTGTTCGGCGAATTGAATTACAAAAGAAAAAGGAGTAAGACTTTCTGGAAAAACTGGATAATCTTTTCAACATTACTCATTTTTCTGCTTTGGGTTTCATTGACAATGAAGAAGATAAAATGTTTCTTCTTAGTCAGAGGGAAAAAGGACGACCTGGATGCATAATTGGAGCTGACATTGTCCTATTGGAGAAAGAGAGATCGAAACTTGTTGCAGTTTTGGATAAATGCAAAGTTAGTAACAGAGATGTGGTTCATATTTTAACTACTGTTGCCGAAGCATTGAATCAAGATGTAGATGCCTTGGTTATAAATAGATAATCTTTTCGCCTTGACGTCAACATTTGCGTCAGTTAGGAGCTGCAACTTGCAAGAAGCTTTTGGGTGAAATCGAAAAAATAAATGCTGTTACCGCGCACTGATACGAAAAATGTTTCCTGCATTAACAAAGACAGAGTTCGTTGACAGACCACCGGTTACTGTTACTTTCAATGTAAGTGAACGATTACTAGCAGTGTTTCTTCCAGACCTGTTTGGGGGGCACTGCCCCCTTGGAACTCTGAGAGCGCCCCCGGGAGTAGACCAAAATAATACGTTTATAATATCATAATAAATAGAATAGTATCAGCAGTGCCCCCCGGGATACTAAATGTGCCCCCCGGAAAATTATTTCTGAAAGAAACACTGATTACTAGCACTTCCGAAATTACCATCTGCCAAAGGAGAACATCAAGTAACTGCCGTCTATAGAACTCTGGAAAAATGTGGTTTTATTGATAAAGTCCAAGCTCTTTACTGTGACACAACCTCCGCAAATACTGAACCAATGAAACGTGCCTGCATCTTGTTCGAACAATATTTCGGAAGAGATATTTTATATTGTTATGCAGGCATCACATTTATGAACTCGTTTTAAAAGTTGTTTTCGAGTCAAAGTTCAATGATCGTTCCGGACCAAACATTTCTATTTTCAAACATTTTCAACAAGCTTAGAGTGATATTGACGAAACTAAATTCAAACCCAGCATACAACATGAACGCATTCAAGTCGTAGGCCTACATGACACTACCAATGACATTATTCAGATTGCTATGCAGAATATCTAGAATAACTTACCCAGGGAAGACTGCCTTGAACTTATTGAATTTGCTGTTATTTTTCTCGGCGGAGTTCCACCCAGAAGAATATCATTACGTTTCCCAGTAGCTTATCATCATGCCAGATGGATGGCAGAAGCCATATATTCCTTGAAGAGTTTACTCTTCCATGATTCATTTTCACTCGAGTAAAAGCCTGATTCACTTTCACTTACTACTCGTGATTCATTTTCACTTACTACTTATTCTTGAAAATCACAGAAAAGAGTTTGAAAAATGTCGATTATAAGTGCTTGTCATTTTATCTTCATAGGTGCTGCCGCCATCTATTGGATAATTCAAAAGCTCCCAATAAATGATCAAAAACTTTAGACTCTTTGGGGCACCATTTATCCTTATTCGATTGGAATGAAATTTTGCACAGGGCAGTATTTCGACAAGTGGCACCAAATGAAGGGGTGTCCCGAAAAAACTTCAATGATGTAAAATAAGGACCACCCTAATATATATATATATATATATATATATATATATATATATATTCTATAGCTATAGATATAGGTATAGTTTTAAAATGAAAACACTTGAGAACCTTATAAGGTTTATGGTTGAATGTGTTTAAAAATAAATTATAAACTTTTTAGTGTGAATCTCAAATTTTAAATCTGCAATTTACGTGTAAAAGTCGAGAGCACACTATTGATATTATGTTTGTTGTAAACTTCTCTTTCACATGGTGTGCAGTCACAATATTGTAATTACGTTAACTAGATGTATACATTGATGTTCGTTTTTTCTCCAGGTGAAATGCTTATAATGCATATTATTAGATTCAAATTTCACATTTAAACCATTCGTTTAAAGTAGTGAAATCGGTGTTTCAGCATTTTCTTGTAATATTTGTTACAGAAATAAAGAATAAAAACAAATGATGGTTCCAATTATTTCGGTAGATGTCCTTATCTCGGATTCCCTTGAGGTTGGAGACATGAAATTTGCTATTTGGACTTTTTGTTTGAAATAATTAAATATAAGTTCCAGGAATTTTAGATGCTTGACCTAGAACGGAAGGAAAAGAAGTGGAGGCTGTTCACTAAGATGGCCATACGAGACGTTCAAATTTTATGCCAGCCCTCGAGTTCAGACGAATTCCATGTGAAAATTACAGAAAGAATAATTCAAAACATTGCACATAGTAATGTGAGGGAGGAGATTTACTAGTCTATGTATAATATTTATCTTTTTACATATATATATTTCCATGAGATATAAGAAATGAATTTTTCTTAAGTAGACATTGTTTGCTGTTGTGACTGCTGCTAGCAGTTTCGATTTTAAAGGCGACTGATATATTTCAAATGAACTATTTAATTTTGTTTATCTGTGTCTAACCCCCCTTTTTTGAGCGTAGCTCAACAGTACGAAGTAACGGCCCTTTTTTCTGACTTTTTAAATAGAATTTGTGTACCAAAAGCTTCTTTATACATTTAATCTCTGTGTCCGTCTATTCGAGACACAAAAAATCTCAAAAACTACTTAAAGGATTACCATCAATTTTGGTCGGGATGTAAAGGGTTAAGATCTAGTAATTGAGTTTATTGATGGGGGTGATCCATCTAGTAGATAACATGATATGGATAATAAAAAATCAGTTCTCATTGTGAAGTAACTGTATATTGGATATGAAGTAATGATGAGATAATTGTATAAACTCTAATTTAATTCACCAAATTCGATTATTTTATTAAATTACATTATTAACGAAAGAAACATGAACTTTTGAAAACTCATTGAAAGAAAACTTTGATCAGGACTGTACATTTTTAGACATCTGTTGTAAACACATTTTTGTCAATAAACTCGACTAGCTTCCTTCTTTCCTTTCCGCATACCTTCAAGCATAGCCTGATACTTCCCGATTCATTGGACTCTTAGGTCATCATTCTTGAGTTGAACAAAACCACGAAGAACACAACAACAAGGGGTATTCTACACACGATTAGGATAGTGCAGGATCATCGGAGACAAGCAGATCCCACCATTGGAGGACGACCGACTCCATAAGTCAAGAGTACCATTCTGTCGGTTCATCGCCGCAGACACCTTTAAGTTTGTCAGCAGAGTAGTGGAATGAAGATGTAGGAAAACATCATTGGAAACGCATGAAGACGAGAGAACTCGACGCCCCTTGCAGATCAACAGAATAGAAATCCAGGTGTTGACTGTCTCCAGCTGTCTAGGCTGCTTCAAGGGAAAACATTCATCACTGCAGATGACTAGGACGACGCCAGTCTCGATGGATCTATCAGGCTAGTGCAAGTCCTTTATCTTTCAATCATAACCTATTTCTCTCTCTCACCTTTTCCCTACTAGTCATCTTCAAAATTGAAACATTTGAATTTCATTTAAATACATTCATAATTTCGTTATTAAGTACCGTGTTGTGCATCAGTTCCATCCCCTATTGTTACATTATTCTATGAATATTTTAGAGATTATTCTGAGCTACAACTGATGACACAGCAGCGGCACATCATGCATTCTTGCTGATGGTTATCCTCAGTGCTGTTGAAATGAAATGAAATCTTTAAGTTTTACGTCCCACGGTTATGCCGGTTAGGCTAAAGGAGACGGTGATGATGAGAGATGAGTGAAATGGTGGAATGAAGAAAGTGGGAGGAAACGGAAGAACCCCGAGAAAACCCACGAGCACGGTGCTTGTCCACCACAAAGTTCACTTGACGGGGGCTGGGATCGAACCCGGGACCCCAAGCACCAGAGGTGAACGCTCTACCACTGAGCCACCGTGCCCCCCGTCAGTGCTGTTGAGATTAGCGGGTTAATTAATACACAGGATAATGTAAAATACTTATTTATCCTTGGAATACAACGTTAAAATGCAACTAAGTGACATTCTATTTGAAAAATCTTTAGATTCAAATATTTTCTATTTTTAAATATTCTTTAATTTTAAAGAATAATTAATTTAATTTGAGGTAAAAAGCCAAGTTATATTTAAGTCTGGGTTTAGTAAGGAGTTTGGTTTAACAAAAAACAAATCTAACTTCTTCACGAAGTGTGCTTATTCTTTTTTTAAATTAAAATATGATTTCTGTAGCCGTATTTAATGTTTCTAGTTATGAAATTAATTGTTCAATTTAAATCGATTTTAAGACTGAAAGAAGAGTAAGATTAATAAATGGGAGCACATGCTAATTTATTCAGTTGTTTAAATCAATGGTTCTCAACCTTTTTCGACTAACGACACATTTTACTAAATGTCCAGATCGTCGCGACACACGTTTGATATTTTTATTCGAAATAATAATAATATCTATTATAATAGTATAAACGAATTAGTTTCTATAATGACTCTATATAGCATTGAGCAATATTGCTACCACTGGAGGTGTTGACTGGTACAGTCTGTCTCAATTTCAAGTAATTATTATGAAATTCTTGATGATTTTAAATTCTAAAATTTCGCGACACACCTTAGGGGACTGCGTGACACACCAGTATGTCGCGACATATCAGTTAAGAACCACTGGTTTAGACTTTAAAAACTTGCCTTCGTAGCCAATCAGAATGATTTTAACCTTTTGTCACTCGCGCCAAATTTAGTAACATAACTACTCGCGCGTTTGCTTTTTTCCAACATTGACATTTTGAGATACAAACAATATATTTAGTAAACTTATTTGAAGTAATGCATGCAATTGTTGAGTAAATACTTAGGATATTTGGAATTGTTGCTATAGTGCTGTCAAAATGTCTTGATCCGTGGCAAAAATGCGAACTAAAGTTCAAACCATCGGCACATCCACGCGTTGAGCCAATAAGGGTTCAGCTGTTGCTAAACGAGAGAGCCTTGGCGAAAGGGAGTGAATTCCTTCAGCCGATAGCAACGCTTGGAACAGAAAACTAGGTGTCAAGTCAGTGTGTTTTATCTATAGCTTGTCAATATCTCTTCTCTGAGATCGGCTTTCGAAATCATCGAATCTAATGCCCTGAGTAGCAGTAAAAAGCTCGTGTAACTCATTGCTGCTCTTACGATTAGAATTCCTGTTCCGTCACATGTCCACAGTGATCGTACATCATCACGTGCTCCTTTCTTTTGGCAATCAAATAAAGACGTCGAAATAAAGTCATTAATTTTGCTCTTGAAGTTGCTGTACAGTTGCAGTGCGTTCTTCGCCGAAACTTGTTCGTAATTTATCCAAATAATTGTTAGTACATTTTACAATTTCATCAATCACGGCTATATCGATAAATTTCGAAAAAAAAAAAAAACTGTTTACTCAGTGATACCCTTAGCAGTAAACTTCGGTTCTAGCATCTTTTTCACAATGTTTTTACACTTTGTCTTTGCTGATGCTGCCAGTTACTATTTACATTTTGTTTTTCTGTCTTTCCCAATGAAACAATATTTTCACTGTAACTGTAATTCACATCCATATCGTTTGCATCTGAATCTGCATCTACACTGTTCTTATCTGCTTCACTATCATGATCAATATCATCTTCATTCACTTTTTCATTACTTCAATTCGCATCACTTTCAGCAGCCACTAATTTTCGATAGTTAACATCAGACTCATCACTAATATTGTCAAGCCACTTCTCTATCTCACTTCTATTCAAGAAGCGAGACGTTGCTTAGAAAAACAAAACTTCACTCATAAACAATAATTATCACATTAACGATCGCGCGTTGGAAAATTTCAAACTCCATAAAAATATATGTTTGCTAGTGTTATCACGGAACTACTCGCGCGTTTGAAAAAAGCAAACGCAGACGAAACTATTTCCTCAACCTGTACTGGAAGCTACTACAATTGCAGCACGTCAGCGAGCTTTAGGGTGAAAGAGGGGAAGGAGCCACTTGAGGAATAGCAGTGAGGGTGACTCCGCTAATGCGACCCCATTCGTAAAAATCATTAGTTTTTACTCACCTGTTTGCTTTTTTCCAACAGCGCGAGTGACAAAAGGTTAATAACACGTTCGGTGTTTATTGTGAGTAGTGGCACTTTGGTATCCAAAAAAGAAGAAATAAAAGCACTATCTGTACCAATGACACTAATGTATCACCAGAGAAAGAATATCTAGTTTTCAAGGTTTGAACACATCATAAATTAAGTCAAACTTTTACGGAAAGTTTGGTCCTTCTTTAGCCGACTTCCGTAGCGCCTTCCAGTTAAAATTGAAGAAAATTATTTTTAAAGAAAAAATATGCACAGGAAATTGTCAGTACTTTTCTTTAGTTAATCGTACCAGCTTGCTCTTTGTAACAACAGAGGCAGATTTAGATTTTCCCTACCTTACTCTCACTGTTTCCTGTCTATTTCATGACTCGCTTCCTAAATTTCTCGTGCGCACACCACTTTAGTTGATGAACTTTGTCGGTCACATTGTAAGCCTTCCATTGAAATGCTTCCATCTTCTTTTGAATGTCGAACGTAACTGGCAGTTTCCTGGCTGTATGCGACTCTTTTTGTTTTGGTTGGTCCATTCAATCAACGCCATCTTCCCTGCACGTATTGTTTCAATAATTACTTAGGCATAACCTTGACTTAATTCCGAGTTCTCTATCTCAGGTTTATTGTTTAAGTCAAGATTAATTATACAACACCATTTCTATCTCATTAGATTTCTTAACACCGTCTATGGTCGATAATCTCACATAGTAACAACTTGTGAGAAAGTAAGTGTTGCCAGGGCATTTGTTTGAATATTTCGAAAGTACTTCTACAATACTATTCACGATGGCGTAATCTGTACTTTACTTGTTTTGCGTGTATGTGGGAAAATGAAAAATGTAGTTACACGCTCCACGCACATAGGTTAGAGCAGACAATGGTATATGCATATCAATAATGATGCAGTAATTTATAGAAATCTCTTTTAGCTCGCGAACAGCACATTTAGTCTTCTCAATATCGGAAGATGGATCTAATGCTTTAGGGGAAGACTATATTCAAAAACCCATTCAAGTTATATTTCAGTTGTAAGATAAAACTTTGGGAGAATTCTACAATTTCTAGGGGGTGGTGGATTTCTATCCTGGATAAATAACAAAGTACCGGAGAACGAACCCTTAACCATCTAAAACGCAGAATCGGATTTCCCAAAATAGACCCCATGGCATAACAATACTTCTCTCATCATTTTCAAAGAATATTAGTTTTGATATTAATATAGGTCATATTTCAGTAAAGCTTTAATCCTTTGAGGACTGTTGTTATTCTTTCAAATTCCATTGTCTATATGACATGTTAAATAAGTGCCCTCCCTCCATATCAATAATCACACACACACACACACACACACACACACACACACACACATATATATATATATATATATATATATATATATATATATATATATATATATATATATATATATATATGAAAAGAAGGAGAGATCCACTATAAAAGTGGAGAAGTACTTAATTTCTCTTAAGGGATTAGAATAAAGATTAGTCGTCATAGTAGTTGAGGGAAATAACACCTTTTGTGCTCTCTTTTCGCCTTATTTTTATGATCTTTTTTTTTCCTTATCTACTATGAAAATTGCCCCTGAAAATCGTAACCCTGAACTCATAGTGAAATGTTTAATGAGTGTATACTTCAATATCAATTTTACCACAATTAGTGGCGTGTTCCACGTTTTAGAAATTAATTGTTTTTTGTTGTTTACGAGAAATACGAATGATCTTTTACACTCATGCTTATAATTTTGTTCAGCTTAGTGAGATCTATCAATTAATATATGTCTCATATTTGGACATTTTATTCGTTAAATGCTATTTCTATTGTAAAATTTTGGAGATTACTATCCCTTTTAGCAACGAGGTTACTGAAATGAAATGTGGACCTACAGCAGAACGTGTATGTCAGAAAGCGAGGGGATAGATCCAAACTATTCTAAAGCCAACTACGTTAACCATATCCAGGTATGAGATCTTGCATAGAATTTGGGACCAAACTAAAGCAAATTTTCTAAATGATACAAAGAATATATGTATTCATACTACTGTATAGATACACTTGAATTGCGGGAGCTGTGGTGGCTCAGTGGTAGAATATTCACCTCTGGTGCATGGGGTCCCTGGTTCGATCCCTGCTCGCGCCAAGTGAACTTTGTGGTGGACAAACATCGTGTGCGTGGGTTTCCTCAACGTTCTCCCGTTTCCTCCCACTTTCTTCATTCCACCATTTCATTCATTTCTCATCATCACCGTCTCCTTTAGCCTAGCTGACATAACTGTGGGATGTAAAACTCAAAGATTTCATTTTTTCATTTATAACTTGAATCCCTATAGAGTCACACTAGGTAGCCAGGAGGCTCGAGCCAATGTGATAATAATGTGTTGAAGGTGAAACCCTGAGTCAAACTATAGTTTATGGTCTCCTTACTATTCCATATTTCGACATTCTCTGCAATCAAAATGAAAGATGACAGTTGCCTAATCACTACAATCAAATTTTTGTTTTCCTTTCTTTGTATCTTTGTGTGTGTGTGTGTATGTTTAAAATAAAATGATTGCTAAGTGCAAAATGCAGTAATCGAGTATTGGCCGAAAAGTGCCATATGAATTTAGCATGTATCGCAAGTAGACTTAATCTCACAGTATACTCAGTTCCATAGTACCTCATAAAATGAAATAATACATACTTGTGAAAGCATGCGGACGTAGTTTTCACCACTGATAATTGAGGACATGCGTTTCGTCATGTGAAGGAATATTTTTCTTTTCTGTCATCTGAAGGATTTCTAAGAGACTAGATAAAATGTAAGTGTGAGATTTTTCTGACATGTTGGAACCTGCATGGGGCAAATCTCGGAGGATATAAGGGAGACATGTCCCCCTTAATCTTGGAACTGAGAGTTGTATCCTCCTCAATAGTCCGATTTGAAATGTGTTTTTTTTTTTTTGGGGAAGGGGGGAGAAATGATGATTTCTGCCCGACTTCCACTTCATCTACATCGCCTGATATATAATAAACAACAGGTTCACGTCAGAAACAGATTCATCTACCTTAATATAAATCTCCCATTCCCCTCCAGAATAGGCCTCAAATCTGCCCGCCTCCCAATGTTGAAGACAACTCTGCTCCCCTGATTCTCCACAGCATTATTTTTCTACTTCATAAATATTTTGAACACCGATTAAAAAAAAAAAAAAAAAAAAAAAAGATTATGGGAACGGTCTTACCCGTGCCCCCAATATTGAAGATAGATTTGCAACGCTGCTGCAATATAGCTCTTCGTTTCATCCCATGTAGCATAGAATTAAGAATAAAGTGGCAGGTGGGTCACGAACGCCTCTAGTCACGAAGAGGTCGCCCCACGAACATAATATCCGAACAAATTTTGACGAATAAACACACACACGGCTTTGGCACCATGATTTCACCTCTCTAACAGCAACAGCTATACTCAGGTTTGTGCGCAGTGAATATTGTCGTTGATGCGTTCTTCTTGATGCTTTTATTTTATTTTATTTTATTTTTGCTTTTTGAATTATGACTTCTCCTCCTCTAGCATCTTCCTGTGCTAACAAGTATCAACCACAATAACAAAGTTATACAACATTACTGTGTACAGTAATAAAAGTTCTTGACGTTTTTTGACGTTCAATATCTTGCGCTTAGAGAGAGAAAACGAAATAACGCACGTGCCTGCCAAGTTAGTCTGACCATCGATCTTCAACAATACAAGCACATTGCGCACATACAGAAGTCATAGCTCGTCCAGTGTCGAAGAGAAATGAAGGTATCGAACCAGCTTGTTCGTGTGTGTTTGTTGTATGGTTTGAAGTGGGCCTGTCATCTGCTGCATCAAGTCACTACATATGACAGGGAATTGGGAAGAATGCCGTGAGCGAACGCACCATCAGACATTTGTTCCAGAAATTTCGTTCTGGAGATGTGAGCCTTTCTGATGAACCTTGCAGTGGACGACAACCTGTATTGGATGACGAGGGCCTGAAAGCACCCTTCGAAGAGTACAGTGGCCTAACGTGTGATGAACCTGCAGAAGGGTTTCATGTTTCTGATGAAACAGTCACACTACATCTGCCTTGGATAAAGATAGGGATGTCATACAAGTTAAGCAAGTGGGTATCCTACACATTGTTAGCAGCCAACAAAGAACAACAATACAGTCTGTTTGTTCTTGCTCACTGGTGACGAAAACTGGGCCCTCTATGACACTCCCAAACGTACCAAACATTGTTTGTCTCCACATGACCATGTTCTTCACACTTTAAGACGTCTTCATACACGAATTGTCGGCCTATGGTGCATTACGAACTCTTGCCACCTGGTCAGACAATTACTACTGACCTCTTCTCAGCAGCTGCAAAAAGTGCACCTTGAGGTAGACCTACTCAGCATTGGTAAATCACAAGGGTATGCTGTTCCTGCACAACAATGCCAACTTACATGTGGGAAAGAAAACCCGGCAGATATTGTGCCATGCACCATATTCACCGGACCTTGCGACAACAGTTTATCATCTGTTTCATTCTCTCAACAACAACCTCGTTGGGGATCCTTCACAAAGGAGGGAGATCTGCGAAACGCACTCACGAGCTTCTTTGCATCAACGTCTGCCGAATTTAATCGCCATTGTGAAGCTTCAGGAATGTTGGCAAAAGATGTTGGGTCTTGCTGGAGATCACTTCGAAACCTAAAGATACGTACTGTCCACTGTATTGCTCTTTGTTTATCACTGCTCTAGAATGGTAGGAATTTTTTGATTACTTCATATATATATATATATACACATTTGTTTACCTTTTTCAGTTCCGGAATATTTCAGTTCACAAACAACGTTACGGAACGGATTAAGTTCGTAACTCGAGGAACCACTATATATTATATAATTTGTAAGTAAATATAAAGGAACAATAGCGAAGATTGTAATGGTTTACTTATGATTTCCGTACACACTTGAAATCCCGTTAGATTCTTAAATTCGTTTTTTATAAGCCCCGTATGAGTAAAACCAGGGAAGGAGTTTTCTTGATAAAAGGCTTGTTCGGTAATAATGTTGTCAAATGTAGTGTACAATACTATTGTGTACTATTGCCATGGAAATATAAACTCAATTAATGTTTGTATACATTTAAAATTATTATTATTAGGACATTTTACAATTTTGCTACGTGAAGGAGGGGATAAGCTAGATGGTTATCACTGAACACTCACATTGTCTGACTTCAAACAAGTTTTGAATTTATAGTGTAAATTTTGCACGTAATCTACGTATTTACAGTTATAACTATGACTTGTTAAAGAGTTCTAGGCACTATGTGATGAAGGTGATAGAGATTGTGGGGAACACAGATATTAATGTCAGATAGACATTCCTCACATAACATATTACAATTAACTTATATAAACATTCACCACCAAAAATGACAAGAAGATTACTCCTCTTATTTGAGTATTGATGATCAATAAAAGTGGTAGTCTTCAGCGATATTAGAGTGTATGAGCGATATTAAATTACAGCATTTGTTGCAGAAAAACCGAGATATTTGGAATTTTTAACAATTTTGCAGAAGGACGTAAAATATAAATTCTGGACGTCTGAGAAGTCTATGCATGTAATACATTTATTATTAATTGTAATATACAGGTACATATAAAACATAACATATATAGCAAAATCTGTAAGGAAAAGATAATGTTGCGAAATCACGCGAGTCTGTTGCGGAATAAGAGAAGAGTACTACGAAATAAATACCAATTGCCGTCTGAACTTTAAAACAAAATTGTTCAGTTTCTAACAGCAACAAAATAACAACACATACAGAGAATGAAGCTATTAAATGATTTGGTCTGTTATTATTTGCTAGTTTTGTAATTGGTAATATATAATAAAATAAAATATGTTGCAAAATTAACCAAAGTTCCGATATTCTACTGTTAGATTTAGTATGAGAATAGCAGGTGAATGGAGAGAGTGAAGATAGCGCAAAAGGTTGTGCGGATTTTGTGTATTGCGATTTTTAGCAATTATGTACTTTTTTATTATTATTTATTAACTTAATTCTATCCAAAATAATCGCATCATAGATTATCTTTAACATAACAATTAAAACAGTTATAATATGCAATGAAGATTCTATAAAAAAAAAGAAGAAAGAAAGAAAGAAAGAAAGAAAGAAAGAAAGAAAGAAAGAAAGAAGGAAAAGATAAATCTTCTATAACTGCGTTGCTCAACCTTTCTGATGTCGCGGACCTGTTGTAGCAACTTTTAATTCTCCGTGACCATTTCCTCGTGAAATCAAAAATAATTTTTAAAAATATATTTTACATATCATTAAAATAAAGTGATAAATCACAATTTCACAACACCAAATATGTTACTCATAACGATGAAATACTGTTGTAAATGGACATATTTGAAAAAGTGCAATCATACCAACTGGACTTAATATCACGAATTCAACAGTCACCTAGTATGATGTGGTGATCTAGGACGTATCTTTTAGCATAGGTAGGTAATTTTGTTATTTCTACTTTCTTGGTAAGCTATTCTTCTCAATTACTTGAAGTCTAGGTAATGCATATTACAAATATTGCAGGTCTGAACAGCATTATAAAATAAAGTTTAATAAAAATAAAATGCAAGTAAACCCCATTTAAGTCTCTCACGGCCCTTCGGGGTTCCACGAATCACTGATTAGGAAGCTCTGTACTACAACATAGGAAGCACGTTTCTGAAGAAAACGAAGAGTGATGACCTTGCTATTGTAACGCTATCTACTTCTTTTATATATATTGAAACAGATGATAAACAGATGACAAAACGTATAAACAATTATTAACAATTAGGGAAACAATTTAATTATGTATAATGTGGGAAAATCGAAACAAATATTTGTTTGCAAATGGTGCATATAATATACTATAAATTTATGCAATTTAATATGTTGAGTAATGATAGTTGAACAATTTTTTACTAGTGAATCAACTAGATAATAGGCCGGGGTGCCCACAAGGGGGGGCTATGAGGCAAACTGCGTCATTGAAATATTTGGGGGGGTTAAAAATCTATATAAATATGTTTGGCGGGGGGGGGGTAAAATTAATCGAAAATATTTTTTTTCATGGAAGAATACCTATGGATAGACAATTGCGGGGGGGTGCGTCATGGACATAAGGGGGGTGGGCACCACTGTAATAGGTTAGCAGTGTGCTTACTAAGAACATATATAAACTAACATAATACAATTGGATACAATTATAATAATTATATAATCGAAATGTATTTATATCCGCCACTTTATGTGAACTTGGCAACACTGAGAATAAAGAGTCCAAAATTATTCTTCTAAAATTAAGTATTTAGGAAGCAGTTAAGGAATCACCGGTACTTGAATGGTAATAATATGGAGATTTTACACGTCAGCTAACGATGTGAACAACTAAAATTAGATTGATTTTTTATATCTCAACACATCATTCTTTTTCTCTCTTAATTTTGCTTTGTAATGTGATTCAAAGTTACGAATGTTGCTTAACATACGCATGTAAATTACAAAAAAAAGTTAACAGTTCCGTGATTTCACTTTCTTTTTAAGGTTCGTTGTTAAACAAACAATGACTAAGAAGTTTTGTAAGCATATCAATGGATTTATAATGAGACTCGTATGGAATCACTGTTCGGTTAGGTCAGTGTAGAGAGAAGAAGAAAAGTAATATATAAAAAGATCATATTTGTGTTTCTATTTCAGTGGCGTAATCACACATAGTAATGAAGTATTTGTTCTGAAGCTCGTGGATTCGGTTTATAGAGCATAATAATTAATTAAACATTTTATCGATTAAAAGTACATAAAATAAAATTTCAAATCAAAAGTTAAGAAAGATTTAAGTATACCATATTAAAATGGTACGTAATATGTTACTTTAAAATTTTCATGAATAATATGATTATTTTGATTGTTTTATTTGTATTAAGTATAACTCAAGATTTTTCTTTGACGTTAAATAAAAAGAAGTATACTTGCTTTCATACAGTGTAAAATGATAGGAAGTAGCTATGAACGATTTCGTAATGAATTATATGGTATTTGTGAAGAAATTGAAAAATAATTTTTAAAAATAAATCAACTGGCCCAGTCATATTTCATTTTAGAAAAATAAAATATTATTTTATATTAAAGTGTATGTTTGTGTATTTTATATATATATATATATATATATATATATATATATATATATATATATATATATATATATATATATATATATATATATATATTACATTTTGTGTTGTTTATCGTTTATGAACGAAATAGAACTATAGTGCTATACTTGCTTATTTTTGAATACATATGTTAGAATTTACATGTTCATATTATACCTTATTGTGTATTGTTAGTTATAAACAAAAATCATCAAATCAGAAAAAATGTAATGGACACTTTTGAACAGAAATGTTTATTGACTAAAATTTTATTGACTAGAATATTTATGTAACTATAATATTTCAAAAAATTGAAAACGTTTGTGCAATCAGAAATTTTGATTAAATATTTAAAAAAAAGAGAGAACAGAATGTATTCTAACGATAGTTATCTGTTGCAAAGTGGAAAAACAATAATAATGACATCTTTATTGTACTGATGATATGTGATATACTGTTGTAATTTTTATAGTTAGTTTCTAATACCATGGGCCATACTGTTTACATACTTAAGATGAAAAATAAAATACTTAAAATAGTACTTTTATATATTCTTTTAAAAACAAATACTGGTTGATCATTGGTTCGCTTAACAACATACATTTACGCTGAGCCATGGATTTTGATATTGTTTTTACAATGTATTTTGTCCTTCTTGTACCAGCTGTTCTTTTTACGACATGACCTTGTTCCCAAGGGATGTCTTCTCAATTTTATGGTAATATCTATCAATGGAAAATGATAGTCCATGTTATCACAAATTTTAAGCATACAAGAAAATGAAACAAAAGTGTAAAGAAACGTTTTAATTAAAATTTGAGTAACTTTTAACTTAATACTTTTAACTAAATTTTTAAAGAGAAAATAGTTCAATAAAAACTTTGAAACTTAAACACAATTTTCATGCAAACAAAAATACAAACAAAAATCTTATAAAGAAAACTTTATGGAAAGGGAAAATAATTTGAAATTTTCTACCAAGCTGAAAAATTCTTGAACCAAAAATATTTTATACAAAAGATTTAAAATCATATTTCGATGCAATCAAAATAAAATTAAGGAAACTTTCAGAAAGGAATATCTATTAAAATTTTTACCGACAGAAAAGTATGCAAACAAAATTTCAAAAGGAAATTATTTTCAAACTAAAAAATTGATAAAATATCTTTAATATGATATAATAGAAATTATAATCAATTTTTTACACAGAAAGCATAACGAATTAAACATTTTATCGACTAAAGGAACGATGTAAAACAAAATTTCAAATTAAAAGTTAAAAAGAAACAAAAATTATGAAATCCAAAGCATAATGAAAAATGAAAATAATATTTTAATATCTATTTTTACAAACAAATACTAGTTGATCACTGGTACTCTTAAAAACATACATTTTTGTTGAATGATGGATTTTGACTATGTTTTTACAATTTATTTTGCCCTTGTTGTACCAGCTGTTCTTTTTACAGCATTTGTTTCCAATTGATGTCTTCTCAACTTTATGGAAATATCTACTAGTGAAATATGGTAATCCATATTATCATAAATAAATCACCTATATATTAATTCGATGTGGATAAGTTTCCCGCAGATTACATAAATGTTGTGTAAGATACATTAAATTAAATACTTTTCAAAATAGCACCTCTTTTTAAAAATATACTTATCTTGTAACACATACTGTATATAATGTTGTAACTATATTTTAATTTTGTTTCATATTTAGTTAAATCTAAACATTAAAGAGCAGATAAATATTTTATTGTGTTCTCTACGCGAAATAAGTGTTATATTTTCTTTTCTACATTTCTCTCTTCACAAAACCTTCCTGACTATCTATTCACTTGCCTGTGGTTGGTTCACCTGAAGATAAAACGACATATAGCAAACAAGAATCTTCAACAAGTAATGACAAACAGAGTTAGGAATATTTTTCTCTGTTGTATGACTTGAAACTCAGAATTCTTTCTTGCGTTGCTGTATATGCTTCTTGATAATGACGTTTGATATACTCTAATTACAACTGGTTAATTGGCATAAATAAAGAATATATTCTAAACGGAAAGATTTGCTATGGAACATTTGGAGAGACCTAAAGGCAATTGGATTGTTATTGGGATTCCAACCAGGTTAGAAGTAACTGTTTTTTATGCGGCTGGAATCGTAGGATCAAAGGAAAGCATTACATGGAAAGCAATTAGGCTTTTCATACGCAACTTGCTTCTAGAGAAAGCAAGTTAAAAAGTAATAAAGAAACACCTTATTGATACCCAAAGAGGTGATGATGTCTCTCCTACAAATAAAGTTTGTTTTCATGAAGACTTTTATGAAGGAAAGGAAGAAAGGAAGACGACAGTTGAAGTATCCAAGGGAAAAGTTTCCAAGACTGACAGATGCTGAGATGAATATGTCTTAATTGGACCAAATATACAGCAGTTTAGAAAACATGCAAATTTCGAAGGGTTGCGCAATGAAATTAAGAATAGAACATGGATTTCATGGGCAAAAGTTTACAGAAAATTTGCTGAGAAGCAGAAAACGATCAATGTGCACAGTTAGTTAAAGAAGAAATGGTGTTTGTTACCACAACATGGAATATAATATCTCACTGAAAGTCACAAATTCAGATTTTTCTTAGCTAACTTGGAAGCTGTGTCAGATGAACATAATGAGATATTTCGTCATTCAATTCAAGTCTTGAAACCGAGACATAAAAGAAAGATATGTTTCGAAGTTTACAGACCACTGTTGAACTTGTACGTTACCGCATATGCATAAGCGGAAGCGTAGATAAATGTTTGTTTTAGATACTAATGTTTGTTGTACGAATTTTTACTACTGAAAAATTGACATGGACGTTTATTACAAACAATAGTTTTTTCACGTGTTTCTCATATACACATATGTGCACGTGTACACTCAATACATCGGACGTATTAGAGTAGGTTTCATAGCTGCTTGGAACATTTCTTACAAGCAAGGTTTTCCAAATGTCACACTCTGATTTGCTTGAAACTCATGGAGTGAATAAAAGAATCAAAAGTAGGATATACGTGTTTTTTTTATATTGACCAACGTGGGGGATGAAGGGGATAAACACCCCTATAAACTACGAAAATTAGGCAATACGACATCATATAGGAAGGCCATAACGACCAACTCACTCTATCGATTCGCTAGACGTTTTTAAAATTCGTAGAGGAAAGAAACAGTAAGGGGGAAACACTGTAATAGTAGTCGATGCATCTGCAAAAGGCGAATCAATTACGAATATGTGTTATCTCCATGCAATGTGAGAAGTTCTATGAATTCCTGTTGCTGTGGAGAGATTTAAGGGAAACAATAGATGGATCTCTAGTAAAGAGTGACCAAGTACAGTTAGTACAGTTTGACTTATTGTTTGTACCTGTTTTATAAAACAATATCTTGAGTGTTTAGGGCATGTTTACATCACACGATACTAAAAATTAAATGATAATTACGAAGAATTCGTAACGCAATTGGACACTGGATTTATCCTCGATAAGCGTGTTTTAAGTGAAATGTTATCACGTATTAATAAAAAGACACTTACGCCAGAGTAAAGCGTCTATCAGAGCAATATGTTCAAGGACGTGTGTGTTGATAAGTCACCAGTGAACAATGGTCAATGTGCTAATCATATACTTTGTGTCATACCCATTTTAGATATATACCCATTTTAGATAGTTCTTTATAGCTTTGACTTATTACGGCCCAATAAACATAATGATTAGCATGCTTTATTGTGCGTGTATATATATATACAAGGAATTTCTCAAAGGGGGCCTTCTTATATGGACAGATTGACATGCGGAAAATGGATGCAGAAGAGGAACTCCTTGTACCGCGTCCCTACTGCCTTGCTTCTGATAGCATTATGTTATTCAGACATTAGTTTCTCTAAACTGTGTAGACCCGCTTACTGTAGCACCTTTCCTTTGTCCGCAATGAGGTGTTAGACGTCGTTTTGCCGCCATTTGCGACAGCTTGTATCTCTGAAATGACGCCCAATTTAAGAAAATGTCACATAAACGTTTTGCTTGTTTTCGTGTGTGGAATCACCTCCCCAGCGTTGTAAACGACCTTTAGTTACACCCTGTATATATATATATATATATATATATATATATATATATATATATATATATCCCAAACTTTGGTGCCATTTTCCTCGAGACTCGAAAATAGTCTCGTCCTCAAATTACTATAAATGCGCAATTAGAGATTTATTCAAGCGTGGAAACTTTTACCATTGGCATGAGCGGTAGATTCTTCGTAACATAGTGTTATAAAATAATTGGTATAACGTAGAAGAAATTTAACTCGAGAGAATACCATAATAATTTGATGAAAACTGATACCATGCTTTTGAACCTTTATAAAACTGAAAGAATTATTTTTCAATCGCTGTTAAATTGGAGTGAAGAGCTTGCGGTAGCATTTTGTTTCTTTAAGTATCAAGTTCCTTGTTAGTTATGGTTTCCATAGCAACTTAATTATAGCTTGATTAGTAGAGTAAGTGACCACGGACAACATTAAAAAGACGTACCAGACTAATAACCTAGCTAAGAGGACTTCTTACTCTGTAAACTCTGTTTTCGTTAAATTTCCACCTATTTGTAAAACCTTTTAGAAGTCTAGAGAAGAAAAAAATGTATCACAAAATTGTTATTTTAAAATCAGTGTATACTTACCAAAAAGTTACTCGATTCTTCTGAATTAGCCTGTTGCTTTCTAGACTTCCAAACTATGCTTTGCATAAGAATATAAAGTTTTGTAGAAGCAGTGTCCGTCCGTTCATCCATCCATCCATATACAATATATATCTATATATCTATATCTATATCTATATCTATATCTATATCTATCTATCTATCTATCTATCTATCTATCTATCTATCTATCTATCTATCTATCTATCTATCTATATATATATATATATATATATATATATATATATATATATATATATGTATATAAATTTCACGCAAGTACTGAAATAGTATGAGATTGATTGATTCAATTGTACCCCTCCCTGATGCAACTGTGCCATAAGTGTAACAGATTATAATTTTTCAGCTATGGTCCGTAGACCACAAGTCCGCATCGAAACCTGTTTTTGTGATCCTCTTTGATTGAACATTAAGTTTTTACTCTATAACTAACTAACTAACTAACTCTATGGCCTATGGAACCCGGAGGTTCAATGCCACGTTCACAAAAGCTCTCTACTGACTTCTATCCTTAGCTAACTGCATCCAGTTTCTACTTTGTATTCCAATCTCTGTGAGATCCATCTTAATATTGTCCTCCCATCTGCGCCTAGGTCTTCCTAATGTCGTTTTCCGATTGGTCTTCCATTGATTCAAGACTTTGAAAGCGTAGAGCATAGTCACGGTTGGAAGACAGACCTTAAAAGTGTACAACATGGATGAGGACATTGTAGATCAATGATGATCAACAACAGACTGTGTGCGTTTTAGCGGTACTAATGCACTATCATAGGCCAACAGGCTAGATCTCGTCTTGAGGGGCGGGGTGAACGTAGTGAGTACGTGTATTTGTCCATTTAATGTCCGTGTAATTGTCAAAATGTGTCTGCGTTAGAGACGAAAATTAAAATTGGTTAGGGTGTTTCCAGGCATTCCATAACTCCACTAATCATAAGACTTCAAGATTTTAGTGATAAGGTAGAACACACCACGTCTTAGGATTCTCAACTACTCTATAACGAACTGAAGTGGAAATAAGCACATTTTTACGGCAATAAACTTTCTGAACATATTTCGATCAAACGTTGGGGGCTCCTTTTCTGGTTATCAGAAATGCACATATACTTCTCATTTATATCATAATTCTAACTTGAATTGTAATATAGATTAGAACTACTGATATAATAATACATATTATTATTCATAAACCCTTTGATCTTATTTAATTTTTTTAATAGTTTATTTTGTGAAAATTCCTAGAACTTTAGTTTATTGTATTTTATTGACATTTCATGTCTCGACTATACAATATTATACAGTTATACAGATTAGGGTATACAGTTTGCAGATGACATGGCGCTTGTTGCGGAATCTGAAGAGCAAATCAATAAGATGTTAGAAAACCTGAGGAAGGACTGTGAATAATATGGGATAAAAATAAATGTTAGAAAGACAAAAGTCATGGTAATTGGAACAAAGTGGTAGGTGTCAAATATAGAAGTAGGAGGGAGAGAAATAGAATAGGTGACTAGTTTTCGATAAGTGGATAGCATTATTACGGATTGTATGAAGTGTGAACGTGAAACAAAAGCAAGCATAGGAATCTTTAAGGAATTGGAATCGGCGAAGGAAGATTTAAGAAAGAAAATACTATTTTGTGGGACTTTGAGTAAAGAGTTGAGTAAAAGACTCATAAAATGCTTCGTTTGAAGTATTGTACTGTATGGGTCAGACAGATGGACATTACGCAAAAATGATGAAAAAATACTACAAGCTTTCGAAATGTGAGTGTGGAGAAGAATGTAGATAATTAGCTGGTTCGAGCGGAAACGAATGTGAGTATCTTTAAAATGGCGGTGGAGAAAAGAACAATTTTAGACATTATTAAGAAGAGAAATTGAAACTGGTTGATACGTTGGCTTAGAAGAAACCATACCATAAGGAACGTGCTAGAGGATATGGTGGCAGGAAAGGAAGGGAGACGACGAAGGAGATTGCAATTAATGGACAATATCAAAACAGAATAATCGTATGTGAAAACGAAGAGGTTAGTTGAAGACCGTGCAGCATGGAAGCTTCTCAGTTGCAGCATGTGACCTGCCAATACTGGCAGAATACCTATGGTGATGATGACAGGTCTCGTAACATTGTATATACAAGAACTAGTTATTTCACAGCATCATTTACTAAGTTTTTTTGGTGCAAAACGAAAAGGTTTATATGAGTATTTGGTTGTATGTGTTTGACGAACTATCGAAGGGGCACATGATTTAGAGGTTGAGAGGACACTATTTGAGTACACGTCTTGAGAATTCCTAACAGACAAGGAGTCCAAACCTCGAAAATATTTCAAACGTTAACAATTTACAATATATCCCACTGTTCTCGTTACCTCACTGACATGCTAAAACATATAATAACACAATAATAAGAAACGGAATTATGATGTATCTTTAGATTTAACCATTTAAACATTTACTGGTAAATAATTGGCTGAGATAAATATAAATGAAAAAGATTAGTAGTCCAGTTAATGTAACAATGTGTTCACAATATGGAAATACGTTCACAAAACACTGGCATAGCAGAGCTTGGCAGAAACAACCGGAAGCATAGATACGGAAGAAACGGAAAAAGCAGCTGAAGTGGCGCGCTATGAAAGCAATTGTAATAACAAGATAACAAAGTCCTAGACTCTTCGTTGAATGTAGTTACCAATACGATAGGTCACATTAGGAAGACAAACACACTTGAGCTTAGAAAGTTGCGGACAAATCAGGGAATTTCGGAAAATATATGCGAACAAAATTTTTTTTACTCGAAAGATGCAGAGATGTCCCCATAAATACTGACGTATGGTAACCTTTTCTTTATATATAATGCTACTGAAATACTTTCTATAAGGAATGAATGTAATGTAGTCATTTTTGGTCAAACATTGGTGAGTTGCTGTTAAAAGGTGTTCGAAATAAAATATTGACAACAGATTTGTATTTATGCATGGGCAATATCCAGGGATGGCTGACTTTCTCGGATCGTTTTTTTTCATACTTGTGTTTCAGAAATTTGAGAATTTATTATACACGTTCACACTTGTAAATATCGAAGAATCAAAAATCTGTTTAGCAAGAAGAAAGTAATAAAATTAACGGGTGATCATAGTAACAACTCCCGTAACAAGGCAAGATTTGTTCACACGGAGGAATTTCGAGTAGTTACTTTTGTGATGTTTGATCACTTCCTTGCAGAGTCGAAGAAAGAAACGTAGGAAAGAAACAAAAATATGAAAAATACTTAATAATGTAACAGACCTGATCCCTGAAGAGACATCATAATCTGCTACTCTTTTACATTCACACTATAGTAGTATGGATCTAGACTAGGTTCTAGTTCAAGAATGTATTTATCTACACAGACATCTAAGTTTATCAAAGTCTTCACCTAAGGAAATTAAAGAAATTAGCTCAGATGATTTGACAAATTGTCTGAACAATGATATAAGCATGCGTGTTTTTTTTCTGTCCTCTTGTGTTCAGCAGTTCAGCAGAGCACTCACTTTCGTTATTACGACAAAATGTTTACACAACTTCTCGTTGAATCAAAAATTATATTCTGAAAAACATAGGTTATGATAATGGGACCACCTTCACCCAAGGAAAAAAAAACGCAAAATGGTGAGTAATGAAATCAATCAGAATTTTATAAACTGGAAGTTAAATATTAGGTACTTTATTTATTGTGTATATTTTATTTATTTCTCATGATAGACACAGTGTCTCAGTGCTAGAGCGCTTATCTCTGGTGCATGGGGTCCCTGATTCGAATCCCGACCAAGAAAATTTGTAGTGGAAAACAACATGTCCACGGAATTTCTCGGGATATTCCCGCTTCCTCTCACATTTTCATTCCACCATTTCTTCCATCCATCATTCACTTGCCGTAATCATCCGTTTCCCTTGCCCTAAAGGGCATAAGTGTGGGATGTTAAACTGAAAGAGAGATTTTTTTTACCCCACTTTTGTATTGAGGAAGCGGATCTTTTTTAATAGCCCGTTGCAGGAAAGTGTTAAATACGGGAAGTGATCCACATAATGCGAATGATTTTAGTACCAAAGCTATATGGAACGTTATAGAAACTTCATAAGATACCTTGAGTACATTAGATACTATGGAAAGTTAATCTCGGGATCTAGAATACAAGACCATTCACTGTTTAATACGATATAACTTCATAGTTTTCTGATCAATGTATGATATCAAATTCAATAGAAGTTATAAGGATTTGTCCTTAACTGAAAAATGTAATAAAAACATGTTTATAAAAGCACATGATAAATTGCACATGTGAATTTAGTTTTAAAGTAGGGAATAACATAAAGCGAGGATTTAAAACATAGCGAGACATCATTTTCTCAGCTACTTTCTTTTGTGTAATACACGACCTGAAGACACGTGGGAGGTAATTTAGTTCCCATTCTGTAGTAAGATGGCTCAGGACTAGCTGATTTGACTGATATCTTTCTTTTCCCGTTTCTCTGAATGTTTTATCTTATTCTCTGTAGACTGTTTTGCGTTCTAAGATGTCTCTCGGCATACCGCTCACAAAAGATGCATGTTTCTACCGCAATAGTCAAGATAGACACCTTTTGAAAATCCGCATAGTTTTCGATCCTTCCTTTCCTCAAAAGATTGTAAATTAACATTGAATGACGAACTCAAGAACTCGAAAAAATGGTGCAGTGGTTCAATCCATTATTATTATTATTATTATTATTATTATTATTATTATTATTATTATTATTATTATTATTATTATTATTATTATTATTATTATTATTATTATTATTATTATTAAAATATTATTATTAGTATTTAGAATGCATGCAAACTTGTTCAGGAAAGTTTTCAAAAAAAAAGTGAAAGGGATGTAAGCACAATATCTTAGACCTAAAGAAAGCATACAGGAAAGAAATAGCAGGTCGTCTAAAAAGCACTGAACATTTTACACACGAGATGGCGTTGATGTCGCACTTTCAGGATTTATGGGGTGTGTCTAATTTACTGACCACAATATTTTCTTGGCCATCGCCGAAACTATGAGGACCACCAATTTCACATTTTCACGAAATATACCACTCCAATATATCCACCACCAATATATTCACCAACTTTCATTGAGTTATCTCAATATTTACTATATACCTATATCAAAAATGTGTTAAAATTTTGGTATAACTTGGCCACCGGAAAACTGTGACAGCCACACACTTCAAATTTTAATGAAATATAACACTCAACAACACCAATATATTCACCAACTTTCATTGAGATATCTCAATATTCTCTACGAGTATATATCTATATCAAAAATCTGTTAAAATTTTGGGTGGTATTGAGTGATATATTTGATGAAATTTTGAAGTTATTGGCCCTCATAGTTTTGGCGGTGACCAATTTATACCAAACTTTTAACAAGGTTTAGTGATATATTTGGTGAAAATTTGAATTTGGTGGCCTTCATAGTTTTTGCGGTGGCCAAATTAAACTAAAATTTTAACATTTTTGATATAGATATATAGTAAATATTGAGATCTCTCAATGAAATTGAGTGGATATATTGATGGTGTCGAGTGATAAATTTGGGGAAAATTTGAGGTTGGTGGCTCTCATAGTTTTGGCAGTGGCCAAGTTATACCAAAATGTTAAGAGATTTTTGATATAGATATATAGTAAATATTGAGATATATTAATGAAATTTGGTAGATGTATTGGTGGTGTTGAGTGATATATTTGGTCAAAATTTGAATTTGTGGCTCTCATAGTTTTGGCAACGGCCAAATTATACCAAAATTTAATCAGATTTTTGATATAGATATATAGTAAATATTGAGATATATCAATGAAATTTTGTGGATGTATTGGTGGTGTTGAGTGATATATTTCGTGAAAATTTGAAGTTGGTGGCCTTCGTAGTTTTGGCTGTGGCCAAAGAAATGTTGCGGTCAGTAATTTGACACACCGGATTTATGGGTCGTAGCGGGTCAGGCCTATTGTCATTTGACACCTGGCAGCTGAAGATAGTAAATGTGAAAGAAGTGTTGGATTTTTTTTATAATAATACATAAGATATTGTGAAACCAAGATGAGTTAACATCCCGCAGAACCGCACTATATTTTAAATATTATTTAGATAAAAGCGGAAACGCTGTGCAGACAAGAGATCTGCACGGGCCGGAATTTTTAGCCCGGCCCGAGAATTTACAATGTGAGGTTGAGGCCCGATCCGAGTCTGAAATATGTTTTAGCATTTAGACTCGAGCGCGTATGATAATCAAATGAGCCCGAAATAAGCCCGAATTACAGAAACGTAATAATTAACGCAAAATTGTATTTTTATTTACAGCAATTAGAGATTTAATTTTGTAGTTGTGCTCTCCAGATAGAACGGTGCAATATATATCGTTATACAATATATTTACAAAGTTAGGCTCGAAAAGGCCCGATAAATATGGCTGTGTATTTAAAAATTTACCTTTAGTGCAGCCCCTGCAGACCTTTAGTGCAGGCCCAAGCAGAAATTTGTGCTATTTATAGGCAATAGCCTACACGTCATTAAAAGCAACGTCCGAAGGCTGATTCAGTGGCTTTAGTTCTGGAATTTTCGATATCCAAGGTGCTCTTCGCACTGGGCGACTAATCATAGGAAAAGTGAACGGTATTTTGACAGAAGTTGAAGAAGTCCTGCATAGAGAATCAGTCATGAGTTGTCAATAACCTAGCCTCTATAACCAAAAAAGTGTTAAATCATTTGAGAAAGCTGGCTACAACAATAAGCTCGACGTTTGGTGCCATATGGTCTGATTCGAAAACATTTACTCGAACGAATTTCTACTTGCGAATTTCTACAGAAACGTAACGAATTCGAGCCATTTCTGAAGCGGTTGATCATTAGTAATGAAAGATGCATAACTTGTGGCATATGCGAAAAAAAATCGTGGTCGAAGTGATGAGACACTCCACAGTTGTATGGCAAAGCACAC
This sequence comes from Thermobia domestica, assembly GCF_964235325.1. NCBI lineage: Eukaryota > Metazoa > Arthropoda > Insecta > Zygentoma > Lepismatidae > Thermobia > Thermobia domestica. Next base: position 136,280,279 of record NC_137465.1, on the reverse strand, counting down.
ACTTACAATTAGGAAGTTTATACTGTGAGTTTGGTGGAACTGAAAAAGCGTTATGCATCACAAACTGCTGCCACTGAGTAGAACGATAGACTCGGACCTGTACTATCTGCAATTAGCGCGAGTACACCTAGCTATTGAAAGAAAGTACTGAAACTTTTCGAAAGAAAGGCAGTCGTATAGCTCTCTAATAACGTCAGACCGCATACATCTACGTGACCCAAAAGTAGGTATACAGTACCGTACAGCATTTTATATAATTTCTTATTGTTAGCCATCAGGTAGACTTAGTTTCTTTACATCTTAAGCTCGGAAGAGCGGAAGAAAATAAAGCCGTAAACTGGAATGTTATACTTGTTCAATGCAGGGGTATATACCTACTTTTGGGCCACCCTGTATATTAACTACCCATCCAAAATTGCGAGAACTTGGCTGGAAGGTTTTAATGCGTCCATCGTGTAGTCCAGACCTATTAGCGTCAGACTATTTGTTTTGTTCTCTGCATAATTCCGTGAATATCATTAAGTTAGTTTCCAAAGAGTTTTGTGAAAACTCGAGTCTCATTTTTTTTTGACCAGAAACCACAAAAGTTCTGAAAAACATCAAACAAAATGGCGTATATTTGGTTTCATAATGTTTTCAAATCACAATAAATGTTTTCTTGATTTTGATCTCCAAAGGCTCAACACTTTTTAGACAACCTGATATGTAGATTAAGAGGTGCATTGATTCTAGTACCAATTTCTCAATTGTATAAGTAGACTTAAGATACTTTGACTGAATTTGGAACTCTTGTCTATTCCTGTGAGACAAAGAAAGTGTCAGTTTACAAATGCTTGATCGTCGTTTCCGCAATCTTAATCACGATCCATGATATATTATCGTTCATTTCTTATGATTAATTGAAGTTTAACGTCATTTTTTAGCATCAAAACTATGTGAGACACGATAAATATTAAATGGTAAAATTAATCCACTTTAATCTGGGGTCAGAATTATTCGGTACAACGTCCAAGAAATATATAAGAAGTAGGGTGGATTATGAAATCAATGATCACGGTAGTAAAGCGATGGAGAATTTTAAAGTTATGGATGCTCAAGGTAACACAGCTCATATACCTGAAACTTTGTATAGTAATCACCTATGAATTTACAAGAGATCCGCTTTCATAGAATACACAGTATCCAATATACAAAAAGACGAAAATGAAACCATTATTGACATGCAAGGTAAGCATCAAACATTAAACTATAACACTAACAAAAATGAGACGTTTCCTTGAATCCATTTCGAAATTATTTATAGTTACATAATTCACAATTAAACAGTATATACAATTTTTGAGCCACTCAGTATATTCAATTCTTAAGATACTTTGCATAAGTTATTTCTGTATTGTTTATTGTCATTATCTCTTCAATAATTTCTAATATAAGGTTCTATTTCTTCTGTCCTAAAAAAATTAATGAAGAACATTAACAAATGTTAAAAAAAACATTATTGTAAGTATATCTTTAGAAATATCAAACTTTATGGTTTTCAAAAATATCTTTAAAATAAAAACAACTTTAACTAATCGTTTTCTAAAAGTTTTTTTTTCTTTTTAGAAATGCCAAAAATTTTCGGTCTGATTGGGAAAAAGGTATTTTAAAGTTCGTCCACAAAAAGTTAGCATCATTCCAAATAATATTATTACATATATTGTGTTGATCCAGTCCATGTTTATTTCTTACAAGACAATTGTCAAGTATCTGATAGGCGTATTGTCATCTCAACATCAGATTACAATGTCGCCTATTGCAATAAGTTGCATTAACATTTCTTCTCTAAGGTTTTCGAGTTATACGTCGTATGTTTTTGATTCTCAATCGACAATCATTTCGCTAATTTTATTGCTTGCCTCCTCAGGGTCAAAGTCACCGTCTTCATACTGACCCTAAGGATGCTAGCAATAAAATCAGCTAAACGATTGTCTATTGAGCATCAAAAACACAACGTGTAACCTGGAAACCTTAGAGAGAAATGTTGAACTCTTGTCGTGAAAGTTTTAAACGAAGGATAATTGCATTAGACTGCAAGTATTTGTATAAATTCAGTTATTTGGTCTTTGCTTCCAGAACATAATGAAAATTCACCGTTTAGAAGTCTGGGTAAATAGATGAAAATCATATTTCATCATTAATCCTTCCACGTATTGTTTTGATATTATTGATTATCCTGATAATAAATAACAAATGCATTAGTCTGTACCTCCGCTAACAGCTGTCACTGTCTGGCTGCATGACGCTAGTATAAGTCGCTATCTTATACGAGATGTGGCCCAATAGCTTAGACTATGATCAGAACCAAATGAACTCCCACCGAGAATTGAACTAGGGATCCGATCTAGGGATCCACGTATACCAATCATTTAGCCATGATCGATTTTTTTCAGTTTTAGTTATTCGAATTTGTGTTTATATACTGTCATGCTATGATTGATTTACAGAAGTACAGATCTGTAAATGAAAGTCAGACACAGCTGTTTAAGCAGCACATATATGTACATTACGCATATGTATTACGAGCTGAAATTTGAAGCATTGTTGCTAATGAATTCATGTACATTAAGCTAGAATAGTGTTCGCTTCTGCAATCAATCATACGCGTGTTCTCTGCCAACAAGAAGACTATTTGATTTATATCTTGTCAGAGCTATCACATAGAAAAATGTTCAAACTATAAGATATTGTTTTAGGTGTGAGCGCCAGGCTTTAGAATGTTAAGGTAAATTTTTCATTGAAAGGCACATACTTTATGCCTTGTAGAACACTTGAGAATGGGAAATAAGGTACTTTGCTTTAGTGCTTTTTGAGAGTAATAAACTCAGAATTTTGGTCACAATGAATGTACACTCATGTCCAAAATGATTGTCGCATATCTATAATTGTCTTCTTGTAAGAATAAAATTTGATAATGATTTTGCAGGGTACTTTTAATACTGATACTATGTGTATAAAACGGGAAATGTGTATTTGTTGTAAATTTCATAGGAAAAGAATTATAAATACGAAAATTAGAGTGAGTAAAACAAAATGTTGCTAAATGGACAAGAAAGTTTTATTCTTCGTTTTATTGTTCTTATTTACTGCTCTTTTGACATGAAATTTGCCACATACATGTCTTTCCCGATTACTCACATATTAACATTATAAGAAATACCGGACGAATTCGTTATCAAATTATATTCCTACAACAACATATTTATAGACATGCAACAATAATTTTGGATATGAGTGTACTTTTATTTGATGAAATGCAGAATTTTGGTCACAATGATTGTATTTTTATTTGAGGAAATGATTTTTAAGTACAATCTCTGAATATTAATGAAGGTAAATTTTGAAAATGAAATTAAATAAAATCTTTGAGTTTTACGTCCCACGGTTATGCCGGTGAGGCTAGAGGAGACGGTGATGATGAGTAATGAATGAAATGGTGGAATGAAGAAAGAGGGAGGAAACGGGAGAACCCCGAGAAAACCCACGCACACCACAAAATTCACTTGGCGGGGGCTGGGATCGAAAGGTAGATTTTGAGTAGTGAAATAGCTACAGAGTTTAAGATTTGTATTTTTGAAAACGACGTGAATATTTCAATGTATCTTTGAGTTACTTTATATCGCTGTGAATAAACCAGGAAGTAAACTGAACATTATACGATTGGAAAGTTCTGAATTGCCATAACACGGTTTTTATAATTGGGTTTGAATTATACCCAAGAGTTTTTGATGAAAATATGATCAACCAAAACTCTCCCCGAAATCATTTGTTTTGATGTTACACTAAAATTAAATATTTTTCAACATGCTGTCCGATGACTGTGTTGTTTTTAACAAACAGATTATACAACGTTTTACAATGACATAACAAAAGTAGTTTACAACATTGACTTACAATACCAGATATTTGTTTGTAACTTGAAAATACACAAAACAGAAATGAAAGTCATAAGATTAAAAATAAAGAAAAATTTTTCTTCAAAATTTATGATATTCGATAAATTAAATCCTAAAGACTGTGGCTTCACAATATATACAACGTAAAAATTGTGTTTCTCTTATGTAGAACCGAGAGATGCGTAAAAATTTATATCTAACAATACACAATTTTAATATTTTCTCTTATTTTATGAGAGTTTTATTTTATTTTTATTAATAATCAGTTTTGTTAGAAAATGTTAACTTTTCATAATAACCTATTAATTTTTCCATGCTCTTAATTTTATGCATTAAATATTACATGCATTTTCACAAGTCAAGACATTATTTTCGTTGCATAATTAAGAAAAATTGCTATTTTTAAGTTCAATAGATTAATTTTAAGGTCAATTTTGATATTAACCATAATTTTCTTCTGACATTAAGGTTAATCAATTATTTTTCAAAAAATAGTTTTAAATTTTAATACACTAAAGTTTTCATTATTTTTCCAACTTCTAGAAAATTACGTCATACTTGATTTAAATGTGTGGCTTTTAGGAAACAAAAGGACATTTTAGTATTTTTACCGTAAGTTAAAACAATATTTGATTGTGATATTTGAAATGTAAAAATATTATAGATTCTCAATATACTTTAAAGATATTAATTACGCTTTAATATTCTGATACGAAAAATCGTCGTTGTATATTGAATACAATTTTGAAGTATGTACTCGAAAGAACATTGCTTGAAATTTAAATTGTTCAGGAGAGATAATTACGCTTCGAAACAAGTAAAAAATAATTAACGTGGTCCTTGCAATTCTGTAATCGATCCAAGGGTTGGATGAGAGACGAGAGGGAAGTGTTTGAAATGTGTCAACTGGCTACACTGAATTGCAGGTACGTTCATAGTTTGTGCGACGTTAAGCAAAATAGCATGATGTTTTTAGGCTTATTTCTGCCCAGCCTACTCTGTATTGATCTTGCGGGTTGAGAAAGAAAGAGGGCAACTGTATAAAAACCTGTAGCATGGACGGAATGGTCTACCTGCAGATTGCCAGGGGTGTCCTTTCAACGCATACGATACAAATGCATACACGCGCAGAAAGTAAAGTACCACCTGTTAACAGGTAGAGTTCAAAATCAAGATAGTTCCAGGAAAAAAAAAAGAATACGCCACAGCGGATGCTCACGGAGTGTATTAACATTGGTAGGATGGAAGTAATTTTGACACAAGCTTTCTATGCAAATTGTCAAGGGAAAACCAGGAAAGAAACGGGGAAAACTGTATCTGAAACTTGTTGATGCTTGTTGCTTAGCAACGGTTAAGACCGAGAAGGCAAGGCAGAAAGAGAACAAAAAATATATGTATACATACAAATTGTTATCGGCGATTTTTCTGCTCGTATTGTCGCGGAAAAACGTGAAAAAAAGAAAAGATAAATGTAAATGAAATATTGGAAGGAAGAATACTACCGTCAAAGAAAAAGTTAAGTTTTAACTAATGTTACCATACTTTTAAATTCAAAACAAGTGTGTTTCGTTTCACCTTGCGAAACATCGGTACACTTCTTTATCTATGTTAACCAGAACAGCAGCGTAACTAAGGATGTATGTTCCCCTTCTTTAGAGAAGCCATGTAAAGTTTACATAAAATTAGGATACTTTTTTAATTATTATTTCTGATGTTCGATCTAGTCACTCACTACTTGCTCATATTATATAAAATAGCATTATATTATTATTATTATTATTATTATTATTATTATTATTATTATTATTATTATTATTATTATTATTATTATTATTATTATTATTATTGCTGAATTCGGTTTAAACCGGTTTCAGCTTAGTAATCTGACGGCCATTTCTGGAAAGTGAAGATTATTTGAAGAGTTATTCTTAGCCAAAGAACGTTCTGATCATATGACAGGTGTCTAGTATTACTGTTTTTTGTAAATTTGTTACGAGATGTTTTGCGTTTATTTGTTCAAGTTGTGTCACAGTACTTTTAGAGACAATTGCTGTAGTTGAGATAATGATTGGTCTTAGTGTAACTTTCTGACATTTCCATAACTTCTTGATTTCAACAGCCAGCAAGGGCGCCCATCAGGGGGTCAAGGTGAGGCGATCGCCCCCCTAAGAGGAAGTTGTACTTGGAAATATTGAAAACCTAATAGAATTTTTACATTAGTTACAGCAAAACTTGAAACTATATTTGAAACGTCGCTTATACTTGCCCCCCCTTGGAAACCACAACATGGGCGCCCTTGACAGCCAGGTCTTTATATTTGCTTATTTTCGTACTGAATGTTGTACGTACGTTATGAGTAAATGGTACTGCTACATCTATGAGCAGTGATCGAAGTGAGACGGTATGCGGTGGTATGCCATACCGCCTCTGGTTTTTCAGTGATGAAAGCATACCGCCTCTGATTTTTCAGTGATCAAGACTTACCGTCACTGGAGACTAGATGCGAAATACCTTTAGTAAATCAATTTGTATACACAGATAATTGACGAATAGCTTTGCACGTAAAAAGAGTTCATTTCTTATGTAGAAATAATTTCTAAGTTGATAACACCGACAAATTTTTCTTACCTTTTTTTGTTTTTAAAATGAGGTTCAAAGAAGTTCATCTAGTTTATATTTTGATGTGCCATATTGAATTGTTTCTTTCTTGTGTGTGTGTATATATAATTGCTGTTTTGAACATGAGCGGATTTAGGGGTTGTCTGTTGTGGGGGCGATTCTTCCGGGGATTTGGAATACCTGTCAGTCGAGTAGGGGGTCCGGGAGATTTCCCGCAGGAAATTAATATAAGAACTCGGTTTTGAGCATTTTCGCGTATAATTCTCTACTCTCCATGCCTTCCCCCTCCCTCCGTAACTAAAGAGAAGCTCTCCAGTGGCTTTCACTTAGTATGTAATTAGAAATGCAATCTTTCAGACAACATACCATCACTGTATTTCAACATATAGATAGCCGGTATGTCGAGTTACAATCGTAGTAAAAACATACCGCCTCTGCTTTTTTTCCCACTTCGAACACTGTCTATGAGGGTTACTTCTGGATTCATTTTATTGATAATAGTGATATCAGGTCTGTTTGCAAGTACCACTACACTTGTTCTGATTTCTCAATCCCAGTAGAATTTGTATTTATCATTTTCAAGTACTGAACTTGACTTGACTTGGCTTTGTAGTATGGCTTGGTATCGGTGATTAATTCCATGTTATGTAACAAAAACACATTATTATTATTATTATTATTATTATTATTATTATTATTATTATTATTATTATTATTATTATTATTATTATTATTATTATTATTAAGCAATACAGAGAATTAAAAAGATTCTTAGCATAAATTATTTTTTACTAAATAAATAAACACATAAAATGGATCAACTCAACTAATGTATGGAAACTCACCAAAATTACAGGTTTCTGTTCACATCTTTCCAAATCGGCGATCTTTTTGGTAGAAGAATTGATTGATTTAATTTGATTTTGAGTTTATTGTCCCTTTCAGCAGCAAGGCTATAGGAGACGTGGATCTATAGTAAGGTTGCCAATTCTGAAAAATAAAATTACTGGCAAATAATTTCCAAAACAGATGAAGAATAATTGCATTTTAAATCATTAAACATATTGTTGAGTCTGATAAAAATACCGGTCTGGCGGTAAAATACCAGCCAGTTGGCAACCCTAATCTATAGTTGAACGTGAGATCCGAACCAAATGAGCTCCGCTGGGAATCTAGCCCGGGTTTCCCACGTCAAAGGTGCATACGCTAAGCGTTGGTAGAAGAATTATTTGACTTCGGAAACAAGATCTTGACGCAAAACAGGTGATAAATACAAGAATTCACATAGTCTCCAGTTCCACACTTTCTTTTTCATCTAAGGCAGTGGTTCCCAACCGGAGTATCGCGTAGTCCCAAAGGGTGTGTCATTAAATTTTAGAATTTAAAAATCACGACGCACTTAATAATTAGTGAAAATCAGTTTTGAGAAGACTGTATCAGACAACACCTCCAGCTACAGCAACAATGGGTCGTATAAATAAAAACGAGCACTTGCTTCTGAGCATTTCCTCATGAGCAAGCTGAGAATCGAGCACCTGCTCTTTGTTTTGGTATAAATAAAACTTTCCTCTACTCGTTCAGAAAATGCTCCGTGACAAGTAGCAAGTGCTGAATGAACTTATTGTCTTGTCTGCTTTCTACAATAGAAGGAAAAAGAGTTTTTTAACATTCAAAAATATTTACAAATAAAGCCGTTTTTGAGATACAAATTTCAAGTACTTAGCTATGTATAGCTACAAGGCATTTATGCCTAAAACTATTTTTTAAGATATTTAACAAGAATAAGATATTTAAGATATTAGTTGAACGGTATCTGTTCTGCAGTAGTAGAATTGTGATAGGGGGTTATTAACCAAGGTGCAATCTCATATCTAGAGTAACCAAATAATAGTGCGTTAGCGGTATTATTAGTCATTACTCGACAAATACCCGAGTTCTTTCATATGCGACAGTCGTGTACAGGGTCAGGCCAAGTGGCATATACGCTAGTAAATCTTTCTCTCGCATCATAAGTGGCCTGCACATTAATACTTGCAACCCCTTTTCGATTTATATATTCCTCCCCACGGACTTTCGACGTCTTTGTTACTACATGTGTGCAATCTACTGCACAAATAGCATCCGAGAATGTATACCATTGGGGCCATTCAGTCTTAGCTTCCTGAAGAGCAGCAGTTGTTGTAGGAAAGTGTATCCATAATTTTGCTTTCTGCTTAATTGCCTGTGCAACTTTCCAGAAGACATTTGACACGGTAGACTGAGTGACGCCAGTATCTTCTGCAACACCCACCTGAAAAACAGGATCTTCTACGTACCTTAAAAAAAATAATCTTCTCATAATTCGTCACAGCACCACCTCGCCTTTCAGTTGATTCTGGAAGGAAAGGTTTGGCAAGCCATTTAATATTTCCTTCTTAAATCTATACAATTCTCTATAGTTAAGAACATCAGAGTCCCTTCGTAAGTAATACTCTTTATGTCTTCTTTCGGGAATCACCTTTAACTCAGCCATTTCGCTTTTAAAAACCTTTGGTGAGGAAGCTGAGCAAGACTGAGGAACCTAAAAAAATCTTAAGCACTTGCTCCAGAAAATGACATTTGCTGTTTTATTTATACCAAATCTAGAGCAGTTGCTCACCAGCCAAGGGTAATGAGCAGTTGCTCACGAGCAACTTGAGTAAAATTATTTTTATTTATACGAAAGTGAACATTTGCTCCAAATTGTGAGTTTTATCCACTTGCTCACTTTTATTTATACGGCCCAATGCTCTGCAGTACATAGAGTAATTACTTTATAAAAACCTGTACTCTTTCACTAGTATTATTTATATTATTATTATTATTATTATTATTATTATTATTATTATTATTATTATTATTATTATTATTATTATTATTATTATTAAAAGATCAAAGAAATGTGTCGCGATGATATGGAAGCTCAGCAAGGTTATCATGAGTAAAAAAGGTTGGGAACCACTGGTCTAAGTTAGAGACTCTTGGCTGTAGTAATGAGTGTCAATCTGTTATGCCATTCATGCTTTCATGGCGCCGCGGTTTATTTATTTTTATTATTTGTTTAACATTCAAAACTATCGTAAATTACCAAGACAAAACTGAAAGGACGGTAGAAAGGATAAGTCATAAGTTCTTCAATGTTTTGGTACACAACATAAAATATATTTATTATTGTACAATGAAAGTTGGTTAACATTCGAAATGCAACCCCTCGTGTTGCACTGTCTACAGTCATCTTCCTACCAGTTCCTCGATTCTACATCATACATTTCTTGCCCTTAGAGGCAAAGAAGTCAGTCACTGCCATTTCCATTTTCTGTTGGTTGGCTATGTACCATGGACCGAAACAAGTAGTAATCCGAAGGGGCAAGGTCAGGACTATATAGGTCTGTTCGATGCCGTCAAATTCCGGAATTTTTGTTGCATTTTTGGAGACGATAGTGGTTTTGTAGTATTCTGTTGCAGCAGGTTGCGGTCTCGATTAGCCAATGCAGAATATTTCTTGCGTAATGGAGCATACATCTGCTTCAATTGTTTGGAATAAAGGTCACCATTGATAGTACGACGGTTAGGAACGAACTCGAAGGGAATTACCCTCTCGTAGTTCTACCCCCCACACAGAGAGCATCATTTTATGCTCAAAATGACTGACAACTGGTTCTGGAAATTGGTCCTTACTCAACCATTGTTTTTGCACATTCGACTTTCGGAAAAGCACCCATTTTTCATCGCAACTGACAATATATCAGGAAATGTACATCACGTGGATTTTGCGACAGTTATCCTTGCACATCCATTCTTCTCTCTCTGGGCCTGAGCTGGGGTCAACTTGTGTTTCACAAAGCTGCAGCCTTCTGATAGTTTTCCCGAGTTCGTCAAGGTGACGTACTACAGTGGTCTGGAATATGTCGAGTACATTTCACATTTGTTGTATGCTGGTGGATGGATTTTTCCCAACGACGTGTCGTATGACTTCAGAATCCGTTAGTCTAGGCCTGCCGCACCTTAACTGACCTTCGATACTATTACAACTTACACGAAATTTCTGGAAAACAACGAGTTGGTGTGCTGTGGTCCATTGAACCTTCCCATGACAAATGTTATGGATTTCTGTGACAGCGTTATGACCGAGTTTGAACTCATACAGTAATATTTCAAGTATCAGATATTGTTGAGCACTCATTGTCACTGCTACTAAAAACTGAGTGAAGGCACGGGCTGGATGATGGCCCCCATGTTAATTAATCAGCTTGAAACACTACTTTTTGAGACAGTTTGAGCTTCTACTTACAGTAGATCATGGCGTATATACGCGCCTGCTGTTTGGACTGTGGAAATATTACAAGACTTATGATTCGGTCCATTAAGAGGTTTCGGCGAAGAGCCCCTTTGAAATAGGCCGGTCATTCTATTGCGGCGTTTCGAGCCATAGTAGTTTCGCTTCTGAACCGGAAGTAATAGATCTATAGTTTCTGGCTGCAGTAAAATTCAGAGATGAAACTTATTCTTGGGGCGCTTAACCAATATTAAAAACTGTTTCTCGCTATTTAATTCAATTCCTAAATGGTTTGGTTTACCAAAACTGTTTTATATATTTATTCTCTCTTAACGAGTGAATGTGTGTGTGTGTGTGTGAGGGTCGGAAAACAAACAAAAATCTCAACTACTTGGATCGCCATTAGTTGTGACCAATTTTGGATATAGAGAGTTAAACGTAAGTAATTTGGTATGTTGATGAAGATTATATCATCCAGCCGAAGTTGTACGAAGCATCACCCCTTGTTTTAACGTTAATCACTATTGTACGTAGTAGTGATTAACATCCCTTTGCACCCGGAACCACACAAGTTAGTCACTTGGTTACATCGGAATATAGTAACTATGCCCACTTTCGCAGTATATGTTTTGATGCATCAGCCATGTGCAACATTCGGCCTCCGGGCCAGTTCCGACCATTGAACCCTTTCATCCGGCCTGCCTAACCTGTTATTGAAAATGTATCTCTCACGTAATGCCTTAAACTGAACTGATTTTTTCCCCCTGGATAACTGATGCCCATCTTGAAAATATTCTCCGTGTTGGAATATCCAGAGTACCATCAAACACTGAGGGACTACTCCAGAACTAAAGAGTCAAGTTTCTCATTAAAAATGGTAAACAAATGGATTTTTCTGCTTTACTTTAGTAAGTATATACGTTGGTTACCCTTATAACAGTTTTTGTGAGTCTGTGATTTTAGTGAAATGAAATGAAATGAAATCTTTAAGTTTTACGTACCACATTATGCCGGTTAGGCTAAAGAAGACGATGATGATGAGAGATGAGTGAAATGGTGGAATGAAGGAAGTGGGAGGAAACGGAAGAACCCGAGAAAACCCACGAGCTGTTTGTCTACAACAAAGTCCACACGGCGCGATCTGGAATCGAACCAAGGACCCCAAGCACCGGAGGTGAACGCTCTAACACTGAGCCACCGCACCCCCCACTCTGTGATTTTATTGTACAATGAATGAGTTTCTCCACTGAATACGTAAGGCCCTCGATATCAGTAAGTCCTCTGTTATTGGCCCACTCCCTGTCCCAATTTGAACATGCATGATATATACAGACGTTCTAAATATATTATGGCAAAGATACATATAAATTCTGCATTGCAGTAAATGTTAAAAGTGGTTTACCTTAGCTTGAAAGCATAGATTAATCCTCCTACCTTTTTGTGAACAGTCAAAGTGGTTGGTGATCGATAAATTGTATGTACTTTATAATTATGATAGAGTCAGTCAGTACTTTAATAGTTATAAGACGATTCTGATACATGATTGAAATTTCATACTGATCAAGAAATATTGCAGAAATATTGAACAGCTTCTCAATAAACCACTTTCCCGAACAGAGTTTCACATGTTCTGGATAGTTGTCACTTCCACGAAATACGTGTTCAACTTAAAAACACTTGTTACATCATTGTTAACATTGTAATACACAGCTGTATTACTTGATACTCAGCAGAATGCTGACCGACCTCTGGGCATAACAACTGGTTACAATGTAACCCAAACCGTCTTTATTGTGCAATATACATCTCCATTGAGTTGAAAGTTAAAGACTAGCTTTGTTCCTGTCTGTGTCGGACATTTGAATAACGTAGAATACACATACGCAAGGAAAAAAACGAATGTTTCTATCATTTTCTCACAATAACAAGAATCTACATACACTGCGAAACGACTTTTTGAATGTATTATATGTATTATCCAGGGGTAAAAGTGGAACTGAAAAGGTAGGGGGACACTTGACGTCACAGCGTCTCCCTTGCCTATATTTCCCCATTTTAAGCTTTTAGAAACTGAGGGGAAGCCTTAGATACTATCTGGAAGTGGGAGGACAACGTTCCCCCGCGCTCCCCCTTACTTTTACCCCTGGTATTATCAGTTAGAAAATTAGCAAATAATAAAAGACGAGATTATTTTATAGGTACATTCTAATATGAGGATACATAGGGCGTCCAAGAAGGGAGTGACAATACTTTGGGAAATGGTATGGGTGATTCTAAGAAAAAAAGAAGTTTATACGAACGTGGATTCGATTTTGAAAGATAACACATATGAACAGAAACGTAAACGTAAGGGAAGGAAGGGGAGAAACGTAAATGTAAACAGCAACATGAGAAACATGGAAATGTAAACATAATTGTATTAGTAAATACTAGAAGGGACATGCTGATACTAATTGTTATTGCATTAATTTGTGATGTAGCACTAGTTAATACATACAATAAGTAATTATGCAAGTAATTAATTGTAAAAAAAACACATCGTTAACACATGCTACTTAGTACTGATATGAACGACTGTAAGAAGATGAAAAGACTACAAAGTAGTTAAAAGCACATTTTCGTATATGCAGCTACTAACATTAATGCACTTCTAAGCACATCAGGGAACAACTTGTTTTGCACTACAAAGCCCTCGATGATTTTCGCGGATTAACTAAGCAACATTCATAATGCGTATTTGAACTTCATCCTTGTATTCATATTTTCATGGTAAACCTCCTGTTTCAACCACCCACCATAAACAGAAATCAAAAGGGCTAGGTCAGGAGAACAAAGTGGCCAAGTAACCAGATTACCATACATCAATTAGGGTAAGTGACTGCCATCAGCCTGTACTCCGTCATACTGTATAACCATTTTCTCCTTCCAACCTCACTTTCTCTCCCCAACCTCACAACCAACCAAAGACAAATTGAGTAAATCCAAAATGTATTAGAAAGCACGTTGTAAGGCCGAAGAGACAAAATAGTCACACAGCTGGATGAGTAGAAAGCCTTCCCAAGTAGTCGAATTTGGTTTCTAATACTAAATGAAATATATATATATATATATATATATATATATATATATATATATAGAGAGAGAGAGAGAGATAGATAGATAGATAAATAGATATATATATATATATTCTGCAAATGTTATTGGAGGCAAAGCTACTGGCTTTGTAAATGTCAGAAGTCAGTAATTAGCAATTGTAAATATATACTAGGGATGGCCAATTCCGGAATTTTTACTTTCCGGAATCCGGAAAGTAAAATCGGAAAATTCCGGATTTCGGAAAATTCCGGATTTCGGAAAAAATCCGGATTTCGGAAAAATTCCGGATTTCGGAAAAAATCTGGAATTCGGAAAAAATCCGGATTTCGGAAAAAATATTTTTTCTTTTTGTAATCCTAAGAATTTTGTTCAAATGCAAACGAACAAATTTCCTTTTTGTAATCCTAAGAATGTATGATGCAAGTTAAGCTGAAACTTACATCCTAAAGTATACACTACTCAATCTTCCCATGGTTAATGAGATGTAGTCCAAAAGTACGATGTACTCCTAATATTTAATTTTTGTTTTACTGTGATATTGTCCAGAGGTAAGACATATATCACACTGAGATAAACAACTTGACATAATGAAGATGTTATCATACGTAGTTTTCCAGAAAATCGTGAGAAACGATTTTTTATGAAGTTAAAATATGCGTCGCTTGTTGCCAGTGTGATGCAATTGATAACTTTTATGCTGGAATAGTCTTATTATTATTATTATTAATCATTTATGTATTGTAAAAGAAAAATATGAACCGTTAAGTAGTCGATTTTATCTGTTGTTTTTTGATATCTTCTAACAGTAATAACAAATTGCTTGTAAATACGCAATGATTATCAAGGACAATGGCATATTAATGTAAGGACTACTCTGCAGACTAGCAATAAACAATAAACAATAACAGATAAACAATAATCCCCCCCCCCCAAAAAGTAACTAACTTGGGCACGTCAGAATGTTCGCGAGAATATAGGGACGCATTGAGACTAGCAAAAAACGTGGTGTTATTATTACTCAAAGGGCCGTACGATGGAGACATTAACGCTAATGTTAATGGCACTAATGAGCACTTACTTGCTCTAACGGTTAACCTCATTTTTGAGATGATTCTTAGAAGTGGGCGTGTTGGCATGCAGTTAGAAGACATATCCATTATTTAAAAAGCACACGTTATCTGTGGAGTACTAACGATTTGCGTCACTATCGAACACTAACATAGCACTAGCGACGTTTAAAGTCAAAATTGGAGTCTGACATAAGTGGCTTGTCAACTTCACGGACATTATATTTTCCTTGAATGCGAGAATTTTGCGCCCGGGAAATTTGCGCCCTACCACAAAAATAGGAAAAAATGCGCTCGCAATATATTTGCACTGGGATGTTTGCGCCCTACCCCAAAAAGAGGGGAAAATGCGCCGGCTGTATATTTGCACTGGGATGTTAGCGCCCTACAATTCAACTTATTATTGTATTGTGTAAAGTAACTTCCACTCGCACTTGAACTAGGCTTGCCTCCCATCGTCTCAGTGAGTTACTCCATCCGTTATAATATTCCGAACAAATGAAAAAAATAAAATTTTAGTTCACTAAAGGGCAATCCATACAAATACAATTTTTCATTATACTACAAAATTTACAATAAAAGTATAAATAACTGATATATAAATATTATTTATTAATATAATCAAAGAGTATAATTTAATCTACAAAAGGCTGTTTGGCTCTACCCAGATATCTCTGTTCACAATCCTTGCGAGTTGTTTGGCTTTTCAGGACACAAAATATAGAAAAGAAAATGTAAAGTGAATGTAAAATCAGTTCAGTAATATTATCAAGAAAACTATGTACAGTGTGTTTACTTGCTGGAATTACACTTCAAACACACAATTGCGTTCAGTCGTTCTTTCAGGAAAAATATTCCGGGGGGCACATTTAGTATTCCGGAGGGGGGTCACTGCTGGTACTATTCTATTTATTATTATATTATAGACGTATTATTTTGGTCTCCTCCGAGGGGGCACTCTGAGAGCTCTGGGGAGGCCAGTGTTCCCCCAAAATCATCTCTGGAAGAAGCAGTGATTGCGTTGATCCGTTGTGTTCTTTTGGCTTATATTGAAGTTTATTCTCCCCTTATATAGCCACAATGAAAATAAATCACAAATGGCATGGTTGTGGGGGGAGGATTGTTTATGCTGTAATGTCAGCCCCTCCGAGGAAATGCGTAAGCTCCAGTAGGTTCTTTTATTTCGCAGGGCTCAAACTTCCCGGTGGAGGTACATCGCAGGCGCAATTTTCCCTGTTCTTGAGGTAGGGCGCAAATTTCCCAGACGCAAAATTCTCGACACCGTTCGAATGACCTCGGAAGACGATATCTTTTTCAATACTTTTTTTATATTCTTTTACTCGAGATTTCTTCATAGCTTCTTATTAAAATACTTACTAATATATCCTCATTTTATTGTCCTAACCAATCAATATGGGTATGTTGTCAGTAAAATATTTAGATTGATCGAGCCTCTGGTGTGTAACCACAGTATTTCATATCATGCCCCCATTAGAAATCTTGGCTAAACGAACCAATATATGTTGCCAATAAAATAGTTTAGAATGATTTAGCCCCTGATAAATAACCACAGTATTTCGTGACAGACCCCCCCCCCCACTTCCTATTACCATATTCTAGCTACGTGCCTGACTCAGATAATTCTCTACATTCTTTACCAAGCACACATTTTCTAAAGCGGAAAATGCTCTCTAAATACCTAAGCTCATTATTTTCAGCAGATGCACAAACTGGGTAACATTCTATCTACATGAATGTTATATATGTCGATTACTGGAAACCGCTTCTCGCTATCTATTACCATATTTACTATATAATGATTAACGTTAAAACCGGAAATGGTTGATTTGTACCGCTTCCGGTTTGAATATTACATTCATCAGGGAACTCGATTCTTAACTATTGACTCTGTACATCATGGCCAAAATTGATTGGTAATCCATCAGATAGTTCTTGAGACTGTTTGTTTCACTGACGGACAGAATGAATATATGGCTATAGAGTTTTGATAAACTAAATTCGTTAATGAGTGATAATGGAACAAATATAAGAAAGGCAACCAAGAGTACCACCGGGAAAATTTTCGAACACAAAATTAGCCATCGAAAACCCACATGTCCTGGGTTAGAATACCATAGATGAAAACTCTACCACTGAGTCATCAATCACCCGCTACCTTTGGCGTGGGAGACCCGGGTTCGATTCCCGGCGGGAGCTCATGTGGTTCGGATTCCACGTTAATCAGTAGGTCCACGTCTCATATAGCCTCGATGCTGAAAAGGGACGTTAAACTCAAAATCAACTCAACTCAACTCAACTCAATCACCCGCTTATTAGTTTTGTTAATTATTATATTAATATAAATTAATGAATGCCTGCTTATGTTAATTATTGAACAATTACATTGTATACTTCGTAAAGTCAAAAATTATAAATTTGTATTTACTGTACATACAGTGAGCGCAGAAAGTGTTCGTACACCTATGCTATTGAAACGAGAATGCCTGCGAAAAAGAAACAGAAAATTTAAGAAGTGTAATAACACACACAATATGAATAATGAAAACTAAGCTTTATGAATATATCAATAAAGAACCACAAAGACAAGTTTAATGGTCAGAAAGTAATGGGGCGTTTACACTTGGTCGATTTAGTCGCACGAGTAAATCGACTCGATGTATTTGCCACTAAATCGAAGCAACTAGGCCGAATCAGATCGATGGATGTGTTCAATTATTTCAACCACAGAAAATAGAACGTCTTTCAATTCAATTGCCAGTCGATTAGTCGCCTTCGATCAACAAGCGATTAAGTTGAAGTCCCGTTTACACGGTCGATTAAGTTGAAAGTGACGTCAATTCAACTGAATCGAACGCAAATCGACTAAGTGTAAACGCCCCATAAATAAATTCCGTAGAAAATGTATAGAGTAGACGCAAAAAGTGATCGTACACCTGACGTACGAATACGAAACAAAGATACCACAACTGGGGTTCACTAGTATTCACCTGAGTATACACCTCTGTATAGCATGACGAGTAACAGAATGAGTTTAGTTGTGAATAGGAGTGAAAAAACTGCACGGTGGGCTGTCGAAATGGGAAGCAACCGAACAGAAACAAATGAGGAGACAAGAAAAGTAATTATTAAAGTGCATAAGAAGGGTAAGTCTTTGAGAAAGATAGCAAACCTCAGGGGCAGATCCAGAGGGGGGCGATCGGGGCCACCGCTCCCCCCCACAAGAGGAAACTTTCTTATTTTATATATAAATAATCCCATCCATAACAGGTTTGGAGCTCTTAAAAGTAGCAGTATTACTTCCGACCGCTCCTTCCCCAGAAGTCCGTCCTGGATCCGCCCCTGTATAGAGTAGCCACAATCGAGTATTTTCCGCTGTATGTTTGGAGTCGTTGTCTTGCTGAACAATAAATTGTTTTCAAGAACCATCTTCTGCGCACTAGTATGGAGATATTCCTTTAATATGTTAATATACACTTTGTGGATCATCACTCCATCGATAAGGTGGAGACGACCCACTCCTGAGGCACTCATACAACCCCAGACGAGCACGGACCCTCCTCCGTGTCTTACTTTAGGGACGAGATTTTGAGGATTCATCTCTGTATTCACGTTGCGCCATACCATACGCCTCCCATTGGACTCGATAAAATTAAATTTACTTTCGTCCGAAAATATGACCCTATTCCAGAAAGAAGCCTGATCCCTTATCTTTATACTCTTTTTTCAAACTTTAGTCTCTTTATACGATTTGTCTTGTTCACCCAGAACATTTTCCTGGCTATCCGACCATGATACCCTGCAAATATTCCGCACTGTACTGGCTGATACTTTAACACCGCGTGTTTCCAGATCCGTTGCCAATTGCACAACACTACTTTTTGGAACCTTTTTTCTTTCCCTAATAATGTAACGTTTAACTTGTTCACTCAACACCCTTGGTCTTCCAGTTCTTTTTATTATTATTATTATTTTTTTTTTATGGTTTTGCACAGTGATAGAAACATTATACATCGCAATTATTGTTTGTACTGTTGAACGAGGCCTGTCTGCAAGGTTTGCCAGGGGCGGATCCAGGACGGACTTCTGGGGGGGGGGCGGTCGGCGGTAATACTGCTACTTTTAAGAGCTCCAAACTTGTTATGGATGGGTTTATTTATATATAAAATAAGAGCTTCCTCTTGTGGGGGGGGGGGGGCGATCGCCCCCCCTCTGGATCCGCCCCTGACTCTATAATACCTTGAAACAGCTTCGCACACCTCCCCAATCCCCAGACATGAACCCCATAGAACATCTATGATCTGTTCTGGAGACAAGAATCAGAAGGCACAGCTTGTCTACTAAAAAAGGCCTAAGAAAAGCTATTCAAGAAGAATGGGACATAATCAGTCCCGAAGCTACAGAACTACGAACTACTACAGGTGAAATCAATGCCACGAAGACTACAGACAATCATTAACGTACAGGGTAATCCCACAAAATATTAAATAACGTAATATACTTTATAAGCATTAATTCAAGCATAAGTGTACGGTGACTTTTTGCGTTTACAAAAAAGGAATTCTCACTTTTCTTCTGAACAAAACAGTGATTGGTTTGTTTGGCCTTTCTCTTGTATATAGAAATAAAATGTATGAATGTGTAGTCTTAATTCTGGTTATATATATATATTTTCCACCTCCCGTTCTCATGCTAGCGGTTTTCAATATAAAGTATGCACGGTGTACGAACACTTTCTGCGCTCACTGTAGGTATGTTGACAATAAGCGAATGTTATTAGAATATTTGTTGAGATTTCTTTTCCTTCACTGCCTTTCGCCTGGTTAAAAAGTAGTTTGCAGTGCTTTGGAGCAGCTGCAGGTGAGAACGCGATAATGTTTGAGACATACCGGCGACTTTTTTGTGTGTGAAAATAAGACCTTTCTCATAAAGTAGTAAATAACTGCAGTAGCAATTGTCTACGTAAATGATAAAGACATATCCAACTACAAGAAATTAATACAGTATATATAGCCTATTCATTATTGTGTTTCTCTTTTAACAGCTATTAGCTAAGGATGGATAATTCCAGAATTTTTACTTTCCGGAATCCGGAAAGTAAAATCGGAAAAATTCCGGATCTCGGAAAAATTCCGATTTTTTCTAAATTCCGGATTTTTTCCGAATGTCGGAATTTTTCCGAAATCCGGAATTTTTCCGAATTCCGGATTTTTTCTGAATTCCGGAATTTTACTGAATTCCGGATTTTTTCCGAAATCCGGAATTTTTCTGAATTCCGGAATTTTTCCGAATTCCGGATTTTTTCCAAATTCCGGAATTTTTCCGAAATCCGGATTTTTCCGAAATCCGGATTTTTCCGAAATCCGGATTTTTCCGAAATCCGAATTTTTTCCGAAATCCGGATTTTTCCGAAATCCGGATTTTTCCCGAATTCCGGATTTTTTCCGAATTCCGGAAAGTAAATTTTCCGATTCCGGAAAACAAAATTTCCGGAATCCGGATTCCGGAAAATTTTGGCCATCCCTAATATATACCGTATTTATTAACAAAAAATAACTATCAAGAAAAAAGACGTAGCTACGAAATTGTTTAAATTCAGACAAAACACTTGTTAAACCATTATATGTATATGCAATACATTTGAGTCCATTATTACAACAGGCATTATGACATACCACGAAGACACAGTAGCCCTTTTTTCAATAATGGCGTCAGCCTTAAGTTAGAAAGAATAATGGCAAACAATAATAATATCTCAAATGTACGAAACACAGCGCTCTTAAGTTTTTTCTTATATATATAATAACTCATCTGCAATGTATAGATACTAGGACTCAATTTTACTTCCACAAATATAGAAATATTCTAAGCCTAGTAAAAATATGGAAGTTCAATCACCAAGCACTTACGTCAAATGAAGCATTTGGCGAATTTACATGGTGGGCCAGGAAATTCCCAACATGCTTCAGTTGATAACAAATATGGAAATTAAATTCGTAATCCAAGAAAACACTACCATAAAATAAAATAATAACCAGACTAACAAAATATATTATTATTATTATTATTATTATTATTATTATTATTATTATTATTATTATTACTATTTTATTATTATTATTTATAAATAGCTAGTTTCTGAATACATAACAGCAGCGGCACAAATCTGTCTTCAACGTTGGGAGACGGGGAAATTTGAGGCTTATTCTCGGGAATATCTATTTCATCTCACGTTCCTTTGTGGTAATCGCACAAAAATAATCAAGTCCTCCCCAAGAACACATTTCAAATCGGATTATTGGAGGGAACAGTCCCCCTTAATTCCACGATTGGAGGGACATGTCCCCCTTATCCCCCTTATCCTTGCGACAGTGCATAACAACAATCTTATATACAAAGGAATGTCGTACAGGTGGTCCGTCAAATCATTTTGTATCAAATGAAGATCCGCTATGCATCCATGCGTTCATGAAGGATGAAGGGGACAACAAGAATGTCACCAACAATGGAAAATCTATCTTGATATCTTTCGTTAGGACTTTCCCGAGCTCAAGTGTATCTCTTATGGGTATTATTCACATCCGTACGAGTGAAGATCGAGTCATTAGTGAATAAAACGTATGGCATTGTGTAGTAATGAATGACAAAATTGAAGACGAGAGTGTAATCAACAGGATGTAAGTACTGCACCGGTTGGTGGTGAAAGGAATAGATTGTCCACCACACATGGATACGTGGGATATCTAAACACGTTGACATTCGTTTGGTACTTGTGGGGGGGCTTCGTTGTACACTCCGCATCAAAAAATTTGCGACAGCTAACGCCGTGCAGCTAGACCACCCAATATACACCTTCTTATCCCATAATCGTGTCTGGTAAAGAGACCACCTCTCTCCTCCTTTCTTCTCTCCCATACTAAAATTTGCTAACAACATGAATGCAATTCTAATTTCAAACTACACATGTATTACTATCGATAAAATGAAATAACAAAACCGAGACGAAACAAGATTCATAAGTTAATTTAGGGAGAAACTGAAACACACACAATGAAAAATTGAAACCAATGGATGTCTATTACACAGAGGTTCAGAAATGATGCAGAGAGAGAGAGAGAGAGAGAGAGAGAGAGAGAGAGAGAGAGAAGGCGAGAGAAGAAGAAAAAGAAAAGGGAGAACAGATAAAAATGTGGAATTTTAAACTCAGTAAGAAAAGAACCTAACATTATAAACTTCCGTTACCAGAAATCCAACAGTAATATAGAAAGAACGTTTGTTTTTATATATTTTTTCAGGACTATTCGAATATATAGAGGATGCTTGAAACATACATTAAGTAACTTTCAAAAAGGATAGCATACTCAATTTCCAGTAGAACTGTAGATCTCACAGAAACATCTAAGACAATGTAACAGTTTAACACATGCTTTGTTTCAGCGTGGTTCGGTTGTAAATTCGGTAGTATTCATTGGGCGTACTGATCCAAACTACATTCTAATAAACCCAATTGGTAGCGTAGGTCATATCTTCCATTCCAGACTACTAATGCAAAGTGAACAAAAAAGAAGAAAGAAACGAAAAGAAAAAGAAGGAAAGAAAGAAAGATAAAATTGAATGAGTGCTATTTTACTGGTAAATTTTTATCAGAAATATCCTATATTAAAATTCCAAATCGTGTCATAATGAAAAGTTACAAATATTCAAATGGAAAATTGGATGTTCCTTATAGATGTAGCAGACCTTGCATGCTTCAAATTTCAACGTGAATAAATCACATTGAATTATAGGATGGAAAGAAATTTGTGTCGAACTAGTATAAATAAAATTTTGTTTCCAAAGAGGTTGCCATTTTCTAGTATTTTCCGAATATTTATCTGTTCCGAACATCCAGCATCACTTTCATCTCTTGCGAATATAACGTTGTAATTTGCACAGATAGAATGAACACGCTAGAGCTCAAACGGATCATAGTGTCAGTCGGATGATGTTGGTGAGCTTAGGGATCACCACTGGTCGAGCATTCAAACCCGTAGTAGCCCGAAATTCGACTGAGACTCGGTAATCCAGATGATAAAAAATATATTTTGCCTATTCCGTTGCGTTTAAACAGTATTTCTTTCAGAGATGACCAGGACTGGCGATGTTATCCCCAGAGCACGAAAAACTCCACGATGAGGTTGCCAGTTATTTACATTTTCCAGACCATGTCTATCGGTCTCTTGCTCCGTTTTAACTTTGGAACATACACACGAACATGAAATGCGTGTGTGTGAGACAGAGAGGGGAGAAGTGAAAGATGCAAAGACAGAATAGGGAAACGTCAAGAAAGAAAAGAGAGAGAGAGAGAGAGAGAGAGAGAGGGACGAACATAAATATGAAACATACTTATCATTACAGTGTATGATGAAGAACACACACACTGTTTATTCGAATTCTCGCCAGTGATGCTTTGTAAGTTCTCCAACAGAAGATAAATCTCTGTTTGCAGCCATTGTTTTATGCTAAGAAATTATACTACCTGGCAGGGAATCGAGCCCAGATTTACCGCTTGGAAGTCCGTTACTTTACCACTACACCACCGATTGCTTTACTTAAACTTTGTCCAATAAATGCTCTAATATTTCTTTCTGAGAACGATAACATGAAAAGTGTTTACTGCAGATCAATGAAGTGTTTCGAAGGTCCTGGTAAATACCTTGCCCTTTCCCAACCAACTTTCGTAAATCGTCTTTATCATGATAAAGGTGTTTGCTTCCACATTCTTAAGCATTGCACGTCTAATATGAGAAATCGATTCTTCACTATCACTTTGTAAAAAATGTAACTTTCTGAGTGAACAGGATTCGAACCTATGCTGGACAGCTGTATTAGTCGTAACTCAATTACGTTACCGTTACACTACCATGCTCTGTTTCTTCCTTGTTCTTTTCTTTTCTTTGTTCACTTTGCATTAGTAGTCTGGAATGGAATATATGACCTACGCTACCAATTGGGTTTATTAGAATGTAGTTTGCGTCAGTACGCCAACGAACATTACCGAATTTACAACCGAACCACGCGGAAACAAAACATGTGTGTTAAACTTTTGACATTATCTTAGATATGTCTGTGAGATCTACAGTTCTACTGGAAATTGAGTATGCTATCCTTTTTGAAAGTGACTTAATGAATGTCTCAAGCATCCTCTATATATTCGAATAGTCCTGAAAAAATATATAAAAACAAATGTTCTTTCTATATTACTGTTGGATTTCTGGTAACGGAAGTTTATAATGTTAGGTTCTTTTCTTACTGAGTTTAAAATTCCACATTTTTATCTGTTCTCCCTTTTCTTTTTCTTCTTCTCTCGCCTTCTCTCTCTCTCTCTCTCTCTCTCTCTCTCTCTCTCTGCATCATTTCTGAACCTCTGTGTAATAGACATCCATTGGTTTCAATTTTTCATTGTGTGTGTTTCAGTTTCTCCCTAAATTAACTTATGAATCTTGTTTCGTCTCGGTTTTGTTATTTCATTTTATCGATAGTAATACATGTGTAGTTTGAAATTAGAATTGCATTCATGTTGTTAGCAAATTTTAGTATGGGAGAGAAGAAAGGAGGAGAGAGGTGGTCTCTTTACCAGACACGATTATGGGATAAGAAGGTGTATATTGGGTGTACTAGCTGCACGGCGTTAGCTGTCGTTTTTTTTTTTTTTTTGATGCGAAGTGTACCAAGCCAATTATTTCTTTCAGTTCTTCTACAGATTGCCTGGTTTCACGTCCAGAAGTCACTTTAGCGCTGGAAAATGTTCCACGCTCTCTCAATGTTTGAAACATATTAGTAAACACTATCTTATTTGTTAGTCTATGTAATGGAGAACGCCTTCTGTAGCCGCATGTGCACTTCTATTACAAAACCTGTACATTAACTATATGTTCGTATACTCCTCATTCCTGTATGCTGGTGCCATTTTACGGTAACTATCTGAAATACTCCTGAAGCAACCCAAATGACACCAGCTCACATATGTGTATATATTCCAGGTACACTCACAACACTAGGCATGATGCTCTTTGAGTAACTGTCACGTGTTCTGCCACCTGTTGGCTAAGTTGAGACCTCGTTATGACACATTCCTAATCTGCAATCATTTTAAGAAGTGTGTGTCCCGAAACTATTATTCAGTAATAGTCAGTGAATGTGATGGTTTATCTATTGTGCAGCTCCTACGTATTTCAATAAATTAATTACTTCCAAAATTTGAAGTGCATTGATCTTGGTGGCGGAATTTTTTTTATTTCTGTTCATATTTCAGTTATCGTTCGAAACCAAACTTATATTCATAGAACTTTTTTGCTTAGAATTACCCATATTTCCATTTACCAAAGTAACGGCACTTCATCTCGAGATTTATACATGTTGAGTAATTTTGCTTTGAAGTCCAGAATATGATTGTCTCCTTATTTCACAGTACTCTTTCCTTATTTCGCAATAGCCTTACATAATTTAGCAATATTATCTTTCTGTTACAGATTTTGCGATATATGTTGTTTTATATATCTAATACAGTAAGTAATGAATGTATTACATGCATAGTTTCTAGATGTCCAGAATTTATATTTTAGGTGCTCCTCCATAATTGTTCAAAATTCCTATTTTTTCTATCTATTTTTTTCTACAACACGTAGGTTAATCGCTCATACTATATTAAAAACTATCGCTTTTATTGGTCATTGGTACTCAACTAACAGGAGTAATCTCCTCTCCGTCACTGAATTTTGCTAAGGGTTTATCTATTAATTAGTTAATTCAAATTTGTTAAGCGAGGAATGTATAAATTACCTTTCATAAATGTCTGTCATCCCCACAATCTTTCTGTCCTACACAATTGTTTAACATGTCATAGTTACAACTGTAAATAGATTAGGTGCAAAATTTACACTATAAATTCAGAAATCGTCTGAAGTCAGACAAGCATTAATTAATTACCATCTAGCTTGTCCAAGTAACATCCTCTCCTTCAGGGTCGTATCCAGGGATCTAGGGGGCGCCCTCCTAAAATTTTGCTTTAATCATAATTTTTCATCATCGCATCCTTGCAGAATCAAACATGTCGTTTCAAAAACAATTTTCTACTGCTCCTTTAACCTGTCATTTGGAACCGACAGTAGTTGACGGAATAATAAAAACAAAAATTTATATGGAAAAGGAGTTCTATTAGCTTTTGATTCAACAGAAAAAGGAACGCAGATATTGTAAAATATTTTACAAGACATTATTGAGTATGTACTTTTTATAATAGTGAATAGGTACTTTCATAATAGTTGAGATCATAATGAAAGGAAAATTGTTGTATTTGAATGAACAAAGAAAGGGACGTAAATATTGTAAAATCTTTTTCAATACTTTTTAATTATTTTATTACTCGAGATTTCTTCATAGTTTGTTATTAAAATACTTACCAACATATCCTTATTTTATTATCCTTATTTTATTATCCTGTAAAGTAGTTTACATTGATCAAGTCCCCGAGCTTTCAGAATTTCATATCATGTCCCCCCGGTACGAAATCCTGGCTAAACGAACTAATATATGTTCCAGTAAAATAGTTTATAATGATCGAGCCACTGGTGTGAGCAGGCACGTAGCCAGGATTTAGTAATAGGGGGGGGTCTGTGATGAAATACTGTGGTTACCACACCGGGGGTTCGATCATTCTAAACTATTTTACTAGCAATATACCGTTATTGGTTTGTTAGGACAATAAAATGAGGATATGCTAGTAAGTATTTTAATAAACTATGAAGAAATCTCGGGTAAAAGAATATAAAAAAGTATTGAAAAAGATATAGTCTTCCGAAGCCATTTCAAACTCTGTTCTTCTTGTCTTCTTTTTTCTTCTTTTTCTTATCTTCGTTTAATGCTATCAAGGACAGCAACGAGATCTCTCTCGGCAGTAAAGACATCTTATAAAAAGGATTAGTGTTGCCGTGAAATTCAAAATTTCTTTAAAAAATGTGTAACTGGAATCTTTGTTGTCATGCTCATATGATTGCTGATTATGGTTCTACCTGAGAGTCTATCTGATCGAACCGGTTTATCGATCGTCATTTGTAGTCCATACGATTGGCATGGAGTTATATGGAATTCGGAATGCTCCGTCACAATAATATCCATTTTTAACTTATCCCCTGCCCCGTTTCTTCCACACAAAGTTCCTCATGAGAAAGAGTAACTAAACGTTTGCTGTAGCTTTTTATTTTTAACGCTGATTCTTCTTTTTCTCGTTTCTTTTTGTTTCATCCTTCCTTAATTTTTTTCTTTTCTAGTCTCGAAGGGGGGGGCGGACCCCCCGAACCCACCCCTTGTCTACGTGCCTGGTGTGATGATCACAGTATTTCATGTCACGGACTCCCCCTTAACGAAATCCTGGCTACGTGCCTGGTCTGCGGGCTACTGTGCCAGTAATGCTGCGATTAACGCTTTTAGCGACACTTTTACTATTGTTGCTGGAAATAGTACAGTAATCATTCACACTCAAATTATACTGAAAGGTTTGAGAAAATTGATCTAGTTTAAAGCTAAATACGTTTCATTTGAAGCTGATTATTATTATTATTATTATTTTCCATCGGTCAAGTTGATTAAGCGAATCAATGTGTAATGCTTGAAGCATGTTTGGAAATCACTCAATTAATTATCAGGAGATGTCAATGTGCATAATTAATCTCTGCTATACTGTAATATTAGCAAAAGATGCTTTGCGACGAATCAGCATTATATAAAGAAATTTAATTCATTGTAAAAAGAAGAAAAGAAAGAAAGGAAATTGCTCCCAGTTCCTTATATATTTATTGAGTTGTATCTTTCATTGTTACCACTGAATATTGATACACACTAAGTTGCTCTTTATGCTTAACTATTATATTTTGACACATTCTCCAGCATAGCTCAGTATTTTCTTGACAGTTTTTCATACATAATCCTCTATGCGTATAGCTATACGTATTTGTCTGATACACAAAAATTTGAGACGGCTGTGATATCTTCACTTGGTCATTTTTCTTAGCAAATGAATGAATGGTTTGTTTGATCACTGAAGAATAATACGATTATTAATGTTAGTACCTCAATATCTTTCGTTCATCATGCGATAAACACAGGGCGTATAGTGAAAGAACACCGTAGCCTTGTTACTATTTCTGCGTTTCTTTGTTTATTTACCTAGTAGGGTGGTTCGAAAAAAATAATTTTTCTCTATCCGGAACGATATAGTGGGCAAAAGTTGCCATTGGTATAGGCAAGAAAAAACCCAAAAGGAAAAACTTTTATTTATATATCTTCCGGTCCTGCATCGCAAATGAAATTTTAAAAATCCGGTAAAAAAAAATCAATATTTTTCTAAAAGGACTGAAGAATATAGGATGATGACCGTATATAGCCTACAGGTTTCTTCAAGTATGTAAAAACAACTTTAAAATAAATAAACTACATTTATATAGTATCTTTTGGTCGGGAATCGGTCAAAAATTTGCAAAATTTGCGAATTTAGCAAAATTTGAGAGTTTAACATTTTTTTATTTTCTTATAAGTAAGATAAGGACGCTACTCGCCACGAGGGGCTGGCTTCACTTGGAGTTCCACTACCCAACCAGCCATCCAATGAATAGGGCGTATTATTTACAATTGTATTTACAAATTTATAATTTCACATAATTCACTCCCTTCAAATTTCCATTTTCCACTTCATTTTTGTCCATCACTAATGAATTTAAACTCTGATTTATGCGAGGGCAGCGGGGGCACAAAGGTAGAGTGTTAACCTCTTGTGCATGGGGATCTTGGTTAGATGCCAGCTCGTGCCAAGTGAGTTTTGTGATGGACAAGCACCGTGTGTGTGTTTTCTCGGGATTTTCCCATTTCCTTCCGCTTTCTTCATTCCACCATTTCATTCATTTCTCATCATCACTGTCTCCTTTAACCTAGCCGGCATAAGCGTGGGATTAAAACTTAAAAGATTTCATTTTTTTTTTCTGATTTACATGCATGGATGATCTTGACAATAGTGTAGTTCTGATGAAGCCGTCTCTAGCACAGTGTCCACACACTATACCAGAAAATTCCGTCACAAGCTTAACGCATCTTTCGGCAGCGTAAGTATGGCATGGGAACTTCTTGAAATTCATAACTAGCTTAGTGTCTACTTATAAACTACCTTATTTCGTCATTAGTCAATGGTCTTAATAAATGAGGAGAAGTAAGATTACAAGTATCCCATTGTATTATTTGGGTGTAATCTTTAGCTATAAAGTTCGTGTTTGGTGGCAAAAATGTCTTAATAGGATCACTTCCAAAAGCTGCTTTCGTTGGCTTCAAACGTTTTCTGTACCTAAGCTCTCGAATGTAGTTTCTATCATCAATGATCATCACCAAAAGCAAATTTTCGGGATGAGCAAAGTAAGCATTCCGTTCTATAACTGGGTCTACAACTTACTTAAGCTCTTCTGGCAAAATACCACGTTTTCTGAATGGTCTCGTAAACATGTTGTGAACTTTCCGTCAAATTGTTGCTCGACTTAATGGCAAACCACTTAGGCATATATAACTTTAAGATAAAGGTGACAATTTGCCACATTATCTGAAGGAATTCCCACGCTAATGTATAGCCGCAGAACTTTGTTAGCTGTAGTGAGCCATCTTGAGTGTGACAAAGGGCCAGAGTCACGAACTGATAAGTCTTCAGAGCAGTGCCCTAACTGGATGACTTTTGGATGTCCAGTGAATACAGTTGGTCTTTGCTGGGTATCTGTCTGTCTACTTCAGGAATCATTCAATTGATAGGTTCAAATTCAATAACTGGTAGAGTGTGTTGGATACAGTGCTAGAGACGGGTTTAATCAGAGCTACACTATTATCAAGATCGTCCATGCCTACATTTTCGCATAAATCAGAAAAAAATGAAAAATGAAATCTGTAAGTTTTACGTCCCACGATTATGCCGGCTAGGCTAAAGTGGACGGTGATGATGAGAAATTAATGAAATGGTGGCATGAAAAAGTGGGAGGAAACGGGAGAATCCTGATAAAAACCCACACACTATGTTTATCCACCACAAAGCTCACTTGGCGCGAGCTGGGATCGAACCAAGGACCTCATTCACCAGAAGTGAACGCTTTATCACAACTTCCGCAGCGCCCGCATAAATCAGAGTTTAAAATTATTAGTAATGGACGAAAATAAAGGGAGAAAATAGAAATTTGTAGTGGACGAATTATGTAAAACTATATGACGAATTATAAACTTGTTAATATAATAATAAATAATACACCCTAATCATTGGATGGCTGATTGGTTAGGGTGTGAGTCAGGCCCGTATCCACACGTGCCTAGGAGGGGCCGACCCCCTAAATTTTTGCTGGACCCGTAAAAGTTTCACGGTAAGCTTGCAAATGAATTATAATATGGTGATGAACTATAATATGGTTGCATCGGGCCCCCTAACTTCTACGCCCCCCTAAATTTTCGGGCTGGTTACCTGCCTGGTGTGAGTGGAACTCCAAGTACATCCATCCCTTCTTGGTGAGTAGCG
Source organism: Thermobia domestica (assembly GCF_964235325.1). Taxonomy (NCBI): domain Eukaryota; kingdom Metazoa; phylum Arthropoda; class Insecta; order Zygentoma; family Lepismatidae; genus Thermobia; species Thermobia domestica. The sequence continues at coordinate 136,249,682 of NC_137465.1, read as the reverse complement.
TCCTTATCTTACTTGTTTTAAGAAAATAATAAAAAAAATTAACTCTAAAATTTGGTAAATTCGTAAATTTTGCAAATATTTGACTGCGATACGCGACCAGAAGATATCATATAAATATAGTTGATTTATTTTAACGTTGTTTTTACATACTTGAAGAAACTTTTAGGCCATGTAGGGTCCTCGTCGTATATTCTTAAGTAGTTTAAAAATATATTGAAAATTTATTGTTTTTACTGGAGTTTTTAAATTTCAACGGCGATGCGGGACCGGAAGACATGTAAATAAAAATTTTTCCTTTTAAGTTTTTACTTGTCTATACCAATGGCAACTTTTGCGCACTGCAGCATTCCGGAAATAGAAAAATCAATTTTTCGAACCACCCTATTACCTAGGTCTTTAAAACCGTCGGGTGTTATTTTCATACCAGCTCTGTGCCAAACTGATAATAATAGGTCTGTGTTAACCATAACATTTTTATCTGCATCACCGACCTTTTTAAATCGTAACTCCGGACCTTTGGTTGGTTGATTAAGACTTCAGCATCCTTTTCAGTACGAAGTTTAGATGACACGTACCTTAATGAACGATTCGAACCACATGAGCTCCCAACGGGAATTGAACCTGGATCCTCGCGCTGATGACCGCTATCTTTTTTTTTTTTTAATTTTACGTTTCACGATTATATGCCAAGGAGACGGTGATGATGGAAATGAAGGAGTGAAGAAAATGAGAGAAAACGGAAAATTCACTTGACGCGAGGTACAATTGAAGCAGTAACTTCATGCAACAAATGTGAGCGCTGTTCTATTGAGCCACCTCGGTCCGCTAGACTCTTGGTGTTGAAGTAACATGTTAAAGTTGTAGTAATGATGTGATCATTGAAATTAATAAATTTGAACTGTCAATTTTTGCTATGTAGGATTATCTTATATAAAGCTGTATATTTATCTTTATATAAATCCGGACCGTTCGGCTGGCAACATTCCATTTGGCAAATTTCTATGTAGTTAAAAGACCGTTAGTTCTTCAAAATTTTTAAAAAGTGTATCGAAAGGAGGGAGGAGATGATTCAAAATTTATACCATAAAATAATCTCACGAGCCGCTCATGTTAGGAAGATGAAACTTGGTATATAAACTCCTTATTAAAAATAAGCAGACATGCACCAACATTTGAAAACAATCCACTTCTGTGAGTGTAAGAATGGCAATTTCCAACTTGTTTTCGATATATAAAAGTAACATTGACATTATGTGTTTCACCATCACTGGAAAATGGCTGAAACATAAAAATGAATTTTTGAACATACTTACAACTTGACTCGAGTTAGTTTTTCCCCCTAATCATGTTACTTTCATTCAAATGCTTATTCTAAAGAGGAAAATGTTCATAAACCGGGCCCAAAGTGGTATAAAAATATATTTTGTAATCGTATTTTACACGAGTTTGGCTTATCACTTCTACTGTTTGCAACGGAACATTAGGAGTAACCTAACCCCAGGCCTCTAGTCTGCTACGGACTCTTGGTCGATCCTTTCTCCCGGCTTAGCCTGCTATGGGGCTCTGTTTGGGATTCTATCCTCAGCCGCTTAGCCTGCTGCGGGGCTATGTGGTCACATAACCAACTCTCTGCTTGCCACCCCAACGCCACTCTGCTTAGCCTGCTACGGGGCTTTGTGGAGATCCTGTCTGCGACGTTACGGTTAAAGACTACCTATATCTAACCTTGCAAACTTAGAGAAATTATCTGTATAGTATTTTTGTAAAATACTGTTTATAGTAGAAATTTTATAATAAAAGCTGGTAGTGGGAGTTGATTCCGGACGCTCTTTCTATTAACGCTCTACCTACAACCTAGGACAGAGTTTTATAATATATATAAAAGAATATACTGCATGCAGCAGACAAGTGAATGGAATATTCGTATTCTGTGTCGTAAAAATGAAAATTAATGTTTTAGTTTACCGTCCCGTGATTATGCCCTTTAGGGTTAAGGGAGATAGATGAATAAGGTGACTGAATGATGATGGAATAATAATGAAATGAGAATGTGGGAGGAAAAGGGAGTACCATCTCATTTCATTTCATTTCATTTTCATCTCTAAACCAAGTGTTCAAGACATTGTCCAGAATGTTTTGATGAAGAGAAAAGGGTGCTGGAGTTATAGTGCAGTTTTTAGCAAAATAATAAAAAAAGGCAATTTGTCAAGCAGACTCCATATTCACCCAATTTGGCAGCGACTGACTTTTATTCCCTTAAAATCAAACATTACATGAAGGGCAACGGTACGACGTCGTAACCGACATTCAAGCCACAGTGACACATGAGTTGATTATCATCCCAAAGAGAGACTTTTTGACACTTTCATATGGTTGTTTGAACGTTATGTGCATTGTACTTAAGTAGAGGGAAACTATGTAGGACGCCGGAAGCATAAAGCTTTAACCTTAAATTTTCTCTTTTTCGATTAGTCCAGTCTCGAAACTTTTAAGACAGACAGTGTATATAAAAATGAATAAACCAACGAGCAATGAATTGGATAAAAGAACTCTTCAGCAGCTTGAAGCTGTTAATTGAGAAGTTGTCAGGAAAAACTATTATAGGAAGGATTAAAAAAATGTGATATTGACAAGTTAATTGGCAAATACAATATTTGAGAGACGGCTATAAGGAATATAAATAAGAAAAAAAAATCAGTTGCTGTCATATTCTTGATATACTATATTTCCAAACTAAAACGGAAATTTATGCCCTATTTTTTATACAATAACGATTTTATTGGGCTCTATATGTACCAGATCAAAATTTTGTCTAAAATAAACAAACACAAAGTGAAATAGCTGTTAGATCACTGCTGGAGGAATTAGGATACGGTTTACCTTATATGTGTTAAGAATTTAGTCACAAGCAAAATTTTTTCACTGCTGAGGTAACTATGTGTAACTAGGAACTAAGTTACTGTTAATTTATGATATTTTGTATATTTGATATTATATAAAAATATGCCAAGAAGCATTGAGTCCTGCTCGCATGGTTAAACTATCAAAAGTAAGAAGCAGGGCTCAGTGAAAGATCTTTCACATTTTTTGTGTTAAATTCCAGCTTCGATCTCGGACTATGTGAATTTGTAGGGGACAACATCGTATCGGTGAATTTTCTCAGAGTTTTTCCGTTTTTTTCTACATTCGCTGAAACATTACCAAATACATTTGCTGAAACTATTGCTGATGGCAATATCTTTTTTTTGGTACTCAAACAAAAGTAGTTGAAATAAATCTTAAATTGTGGTACGTGTCAGATTGACCAGAAAAAAATCTTGGCAGCACTAGTTACAAATGACACGATTTCTAACTAGGATCAAGCAATAATGCTACAATGTAAGTAGAGTTCTCGATAGTCGACTGTTGATTTATGGCAACCAACACATTTACTAAGGTCTTAACCCCGCTATATCCCAAGCTCGTGCCGAGAAAGGGGGAGGGACCCCCTCCTCACTACTGAGCAGCGTGCATTGTCGCTGCTCGGCAATCGGAGGGGGAGATGGGTTCGAGTGGGGCTTGGAAACATACTTCTATCTCGAATGTCCTGCTGAATTCGGTCAGTACTGTTTTATGGACTGGATATAGGTAGGACAACAACCTACCGGCGGAGGTGATCCTTTGGTAATCCTCCGAAATGGGCAACTAGGCCGTGCCTTTGGGTCCGGGAGATAAGGCTACGTCGTACCCCAAGACGTATGAAAGAGTGGGTAGCTGATATGTCCAAGGGTGTGGGTGGATCCAGCGCCCTACCGGGAGGATGATGTAGGTACTGCCCTCAAAGAGCGTGTAGTGCGTGATGGGATGGGATGGGATATCTAGTATCTTAACGCACACTCATACCTCAGGAGCGCTGAGGAAGTACACCTCCTTCATCCCAGGCTTCCCTTTACCTCACTGGGTGTAGGAGACACGACCCTGCCAGGGAAGCCGCCGCTCCCAAATGGCCATTGTCTTTAAAGGTAGGTAGTCTACATCAGCCATTGGATCTTGTACCTCTACCGTAATTAGAGATAGTTCTGTATTCTTTGAACTGCCCTACCGAGGAAGGGTGTGGGAGTCCCTTCTAATGGTGGTTTACACGTACCATTGGGTATCGGACAAGTAGCATAGCTACAACGTGTACGTGATAGGTAGCCCCGTATTGTTTGGGCGGGCCTACCAGGGGAGGCATTTCTCCTTTTGGGACATGGGGGAGACTTGCCTCCAAAATGACAATGTCTGCCTTGAGCAGACGGTCTACATCAGTCATTGGCTCTGGTAATGTACGGTGTACCTCTACCGTAATTAGAGGAAGTCTCGTATTGCTTGGACGACCATACCGGGGAGGTATCGGATTCCTGACTGCCGGTAGACCAAACGGAGGTGGGGGGGGGGCAATCACAGGAATCTGGTTAACGGTTCTGGTCCCGCTAAAGGGAGGAAACTCTATAGGATATGGGCCGGCACCAAACTCAAATGGTGAGTTAACACGTACCATTGGGTCCGGGATGAGGTACGGGAGTATCTCGACGTGTGCGTGGTACTAGGGATGGCCGGATCCGAAGATCCGGATCTAATCGTGTTCGTAACCTTTGGATCCGGATCTTGGATCTGGGTCCGGATTTTTTAATCTGGATCCGGATCTCAGATCTTGATTCTTATCCAAACCCACATCCCACCCAAATTGTCATAAACTTGAATATCAAAAATACGCCGAAAGTAATTTCACGAAGTCCTGACAGTGAAGAAGAAAACAGAAAATTAAGACGAATATTGACAGGTCTATTTGTCTCTTTCATTCTACACTAAAGATCAAATGCTTGCTTTACTAAAAAATAATCTGATTTGATCCGGATGAGAGTTCGAATGTCGAATCTAGGTTCACCCGGTTGCAGGATCGAGATGAAATAGACACATATTTATATTTGAAACCGGAATACAAAACTCGAATATTTAAAATTCCTCAATACACCTATTTCATTGACAGTTAAGAAAACATAAACAGTTAAGACAAGTATTGACTAGTTTTTACGTATATTTATCTTGCTCAGTCTGCTCAAAATATTAAACATATACCTTACAATTAGATTTAATAATTATTTAGTAAATCACAATATGGGCACCGAGAATAAACTATGAATTTTGGTGCCCCTTATCTAAATTTGAAATTTCGGATTCATACATAGAATCAGGCTGAAAGATAAATATTTGAGATCTGGAAACCGAAACAAGTGCTAGTACCAAGATCGTAGCCGTTTGTACCTAGGTAATGCGAGCGTAAGGCACTTACACTAATTCCGCATGTACTTTGGGGAACACGAGAAACTAAAAACAGATAAATATTCTTTCTCAGGGGCAAGTCGCGCTTTAACATGACTTTTCATGAGTGTTGTGTTCAAATACGAAAACTGTAATGGCGACTTGTTTGAAATACATGCCTTTTCTTTTTTAGCAATAAAGCTAGGTACTTTTACATTGAATAAAAATTAGCAAAGCACATTTCACTGATTAGAGCGCTGGTTCTTATGGAAGCTTTCACACTGAACCGAAGATTTCCTCATGTGGGTATCGGATTGCCACAATTCACCTTGCTGAAAGACGTGGTTTATCAGGAGGTCGGCCAAGATTCTTTTGGACTTAGCCTGTAGACTGCTTCTGGTCTCAATTATTCCCATATAACAAGACTAACCATACATAAAGTTGGTTCGAAATGATTTAAAATATCACTAATTGACCTTAAGGGGATAATCGCGATTTAAATATTCGTAAATCAGAAGAGATGTAAAAGTTAAGCGTTAAAATAAATCCGATAATTCGTAATGCAACCTAATGATAGTAATAAAACTCCTTATGTAACATTTTTAAAGCTAAGATTAACAGTTCTTGAAAAGGGTTTATGACAACATAGAATATTATAAATCCAATTATCATAAGTAGTACCTCTGACAGCCCCGCATTTCACATCACCATCACCCTTCATCCTGACAAGTGGGCAATTCACTTACCCACAATGACTTTTCAGGTGTTCCAGTGACATCAATATCTCAGTTTGGGTTTGGAATCATGCTTCGGTGAACCTTGACTATCACCATCAGCAGCTATTAGAGAATCAGAATTTATTTCTGTATTAGGTAATGTGGGTAACTATAGCTTTTCGTCTATAGAAGACGGAGAGCGTGCCTTCGGTGTCCGTGGTCATGAGTTCAATTTCCGGAGAGACACTCAACAATTTCGATGTTGACCCAGCATCGTAAGGACAATTGAGGAGTTATCTTAAGTAAGAGGTAGCGGACTCCAGTCTAGAAAGCCGGCATTAGGGACTTCGGGCATCGATGCGTTGACTACACATCTCCACTTTCAATGTAAGCCCGCTGGTAGGAACCAAAGGACTGTCGTGCCAAGAATTTAGTTTGTTTTAATTATCATAAATGCCTTCTTTATTATTAAATTTTATCCAATATTTTCTTTTCAAATAGTTTGCGAAACTCAGAGCTAGATACTTGTTTTCTTTTTAATTCATGCTCATAGTTTGCACAACTAATGACTAAGGAAAAACAATCTTTTCAATAAAATTCGCCTCGCGTCTTTCGTAGCTGTAAGTTTAGTTATTTTTAGTTCTTTTTTCTTTTTAAAGTTGAAGGGCGGTTTATCATTTTCCCCTCGCTTTCCCTATTTTTTTCTAGTTTTACCTGTTTCTTTGCACTGACATTGCGCCTATACGCACGTGCTAAGTGTGTTCGTTTACAAAAGCGGGCCATTTTCCTGCCACTATAGAAAGTAAGAGTGCACTGTATCAGATAAATATTAATTGACGAACGTAAGTGAATATATCTGTGACGAAGTCATAATTACTCAGTTTTTGTATCGTACATATTTTCCTCATCCTCACTAATCTCTTCACTTCCGCTTCCTAAATTCCAGTTCTAGTATTCTTTCTTAATGGCGGACTGATGTCTCATGTAGGCTTATTAACTATAACATCAGCAATAAAGAAAGTACGGTTTAATTTGCACTAATTTTAAAACATTACGTTAATTAAATAATAATAATAATACGGAGCGAGCTCAGGCTACTTGTTAGGATTCTTGCTTCGCAATTGGATAATACCGGGTTCGAATTCGGAGACCAGCCATCCTGACTGAGGATTTTCCAGGGTTGTTCCTCAGTTATACTGGGCAAATGCTAGGTTAGTACCTTGATCTAAGGCTCTGGAGACCTTTCTTCCATTCCTTTTCTAATGTTTTCATCTCTTGATTACTACAGTGTAGAGTGGCCTCTGAGGATGTAACTGGTAGCTTATAGTAAATAAACAATAACGACGTAATATATCTTCACGAAACGTGTGGGTTAATTTAACTACAGCCTTACAGTCCCAATAGATAGCTAAAGTTTTAATATCAATTTCCTGACTTCTAAATACTATTTTCATATTGTTTCAGCTTTCAATTTTATCATGTATGTTCCCACCGAGAATTGAACCTGAGATCACATGAACAAATGCGAATATGTTAAATATTTTTGAACACTTTAATATACAAAACACAAAACGCTTCAATGATACGATGCATGGATATGTTTTGGTTACGTCCTGCAATGTAAGATTAAAGAAACCTGGATGGTGAAGAAAAAATAACAGAAATCTCTTTTATATTTACTCCAACAAACTACGGAACTCAGACGGGCAAGCCATAAGTTAGGTAATAAAAAGTCATACAACGAACACAACCATATCGCTCTCCTAAAATTCTCGTGTGTATGTTTAAAAATCTACTGTTTTTCCACGCCAACCAGTCTATATTTTTTGTTGTATATACCTTCGAAGTGAAAGATATTCATTATTACATTTGTTGATGGTTAGACTCTAGTGAGTCAGAAACTACTATTAATAAAGAGTTAGTTTTGTCCTGGGATTAGAAGGGCCTTATCTAAAAGATATTTCATTTGTATATGAGAAAAGAAGAAAGTTTATTTTCTAAGAATAAAATAAATATTTTCAATGTGAAGCTAACATTAAGTTTCGAAGAGGAGCTAAACAGAAGAATTTGTTACCATTTACATCAGTTTTCAGACAGTTCACTATACTCTGAAATGGAAATAAATCAAACTTGGAAACATTTTACTAAAGAGACTTCAACAGAAAGTGAAAAATGTAAATATTGCAATTTTAAAATAAAATAAAGAACAAAGGTAGCACAAACGTGTTATGGAACATTTAAAAACACAGCAACCTACTATATCAGTGAATTCGTAAAAAGTTTTAACGAATTTTAGATATTCAATTTTATCATCACAATTTCAGATGTAGGTTTGGATACGAATCAAGATCTGAGATTCGAATTTCGGATCCAGATCTGAGATCCGGATCCAGATCCGAGATCCGGATCTAGGTCCGGATCCGGCAAGATCCGGATCCGGATCTCACTGGATCCGGGATATCCGGATCCGAAAATTTTTGGCCATCCCTACGTGGTACCTCTACACGACGAGGCGGTTGCCAATTGAACGATAGAGGTAGGCAGGGCCGGGATTGAACAAGCCCTTTCGGGCATTGCCTGGGGCCCCGGATTTGAGTTGGACTCTGCCGGGGTGTGGTCATTTCATGGGATTCGATAGCTTGTGGGAGCCAATCCCAGGAATCTGGGTAACGGTGAACACGGGCGGGAGGTGAGCTTGCCTTATAACGCTCGGGCGCCATGCCTGTAGAGCATCGTAGGACTGGCTCGCTAGCAGTCTGCCTCAACCAGTAGGTTTACTGGTAGGCACTCAGGACTTTGGTCTGGCCACGCAGTGGGCGTATCCCACTCTCTCAGTGAATGGAGGTTACATCGCTTAAGCGAGTCAGGATTAGGGGACAAATCCTGACGGTGCACCACGTGCACGAGGATACAATACCAGTATCGAGGAACTACGGACGGGGTGCAGAGTTAAGAAGAACCCTTCCATTAAATAGACCGAACGGTCGCGGGCATGCTCCCCATGCATGCAATTAAGCGTGGCAATAGTAGACCACTAGTCAACTAAGGTCTATTCAATAGTTCTTTTATATACATTTAATTGTGTCACTATCCGACTCATCTAGAAATTTTAATAAACTATTTAAAATGGGGAAAACGATGGACCTTGATACATATTCTTGTTCACAGTGGTGTTAGGCAAAGGGGTTAATCTGTATCAAGCCCCTCATGAATATAGTGATATCGAAAATTGATTCTTCTTGCATGCGAATCAATTTTACGTATGTAATTACATATGAGATTCCCGATATTACGAAGGTTTCTTTTTTGTGATTTGTCACAAAATACAATGATTGCATAGCCATATTCAGCAAACTTCCTTCTCAGAAGCTCTATCTTTAACCCAGAGGAGGCTCTCTAATGTAGTCACAAATCACATGCCTTACCAACGAATTGGAAGAATCATATTGAAGAGTACAATTATGGAAATGTGGAACGCAAATGTGGAACGATCGATTAAAAATTTTAACTATTTAATTTGGAGTCTCCAAGCCTGAATGATGTTCACGAGAGATTTGGCAACATAGTGTAAGTTACGATGCTTGTTGTTACCTAGCTTGACTCTTCCTTGTATTCTCCTACTGCACCGCAGTCGTTTAAACACGTATCCTTGTGTACAATGCAATCACACTTTTACCGTGACTAAATTAACTTATACCTAGCTTCGTGCAACAGACGGAAGGGAAGGAAGCTTCTAAGCTGTGTGCTGATTATGCGGCTGCACACAAGCAAGATGGGAGGAAGTTTCCTCTAATCGTGAGAATCGTATTATTTCAAGGGTGAGAGGTCTCTACAGTAGGTTTTTGAAACATTGTACGTACTCAGTCACGCTCATATATACATTAATATAAAGAAATAAAATACTTTCTCAGTTCACTCTGCAATTTTGCAATTTAATAACCGATTTATAGTTGCAAAACTTTTTTGATAACATTTATTGAAAACCATTTATGATAACATTTATGAAGTATATTTATGATTTATTTACCTGTTACAGTGAAAATAAGCATGTAAAGCCGTAGCCGTATATGAAGTGTTACACTTGTAATTCAAATAAATAATTATAAAATAACATAAGTAAAGACTAGTCAATTGTCAAGTCATGTAGGGCAGGTTTAACTTGAGGAACACTCTTGACGGTTAAGTAAATTCGGTTTCCGCTAGATTTACGGAACTTAATGCATATGTTAAATCCTTCTCGTGGCTTTATGGTTAACAAATATATATTCGGCATGGGATAACAGTTGGTTCACAATTTGGTGCTGCAATGAATTGTCGAAAGAATTACTCATTTGCTTTAAGATTAATCTGGAGTTTATCGCCTCTTTCAGCACCGAGCAGCAACGTATTGCTTAAACTTTTTGGAGGTATTTGTTCGACCGTTTTCAGAATCAAAGTGTATACCCACCTTTATATTTTCCATTACTAAAGTTGATTCATTTATATTGAGCCGAATTTGAATGTGACACTCACCTAGGAAGTGTCGTGTTTCCACCACTAATAAAACACAAATGTTGTGTTTGATCTGCAGGCAACCTTAAGCAATTATTGCCCGTCATCGGAGTTTCCATTGCTAGACACTGCGTTGTAGCTGGGGCATGAGTATTGCATTCCACTCCTCTTTACAGGATTTCCAGAGGCTGGAGACGGTGCGGACTCGACGATGGGATACACGTCGCTAGATGAGTCCGAAACCACAATAATCCATTGGGCTGCCATCTGAACTCTTGACAGGAACGTCAGAGAAGGATACTGCTGCCATTCAAGTTTCCTGTTCCATATGGTGATAAAATTCCAGCAATGTCTTCGCCATGTAGTTGGATGTCTTCTATTGGTGCAGTTCATCCTGATTTACGTCTTGTCTGTTAAATGCCAGAACATTTCATGCCGGTACATTTCAATTAGAACATGAGTCTGGTAGCGTGCAGCATTGATTTTGATGTTTTGCTCCACCTTTTGGAGACTCAATTTGGCCCTCTACGAGAAACTGGCGACAATCATGAACAGTTTTGGGAAACTCTCTGCCCATTGGCGGAAGAACGTGTTTCGGCCTTTGACGTCAATAGATCTGTATGTAATGGCACGAACTTCACCAGTGTCTGTGGGGTAAATACACGCCTCAGCTAGGGTAAAAACAAACTTCCATCTATCGCCCAGAAGATAATGTACATATAACCTCCAAAATTCCTTTTTGCTTACTCATACGACACTGTTTCAGTGCACATTGATTGTCGCCTGCGGTGTACGGCTTTTGCTAACAATCGCACGCTGTGTGGACGGATTTTTGGAGATTGCCTTACGCTGAACCATACACAATAGCGGCGGAGTCTTTTTCACGGGAGGCCAGTTTCTAATTGCTTGCGTCGGTATAGTGGGTCCAGCACTTTGTCGTATATTTCCATATAAAAGGATTCACAGTGGCACGAGGTGCACAAAAATTACGCACTTTCCATATTTCTACGATGCACAGCGCCGTAAACTTAGTATCGGAAAGGACCACAATCAATCCATTTTAGAAGCTGATCAGTTTCGGCGATATGGAACTACTCTCGAGCACACTGCTCTACTACGTGACTAACGAAATAGTGTTGCTTGTCTCTTGGGAACCTCAAGACGATGGGTTGCGCATACTCGGTGTATTTGCATATTGACTTCGTCTCAACATAAATGAATCAATCTTTGTATATGAATATGGAATGGTAAATTCGTTATCATTTTCCAGTAGTATATTTGCTTTATATCAGAATTCAAATAATGGCTTCGAAGTGAAAAATCGCTGGAGGTCCCAAAATGGAGGGGGAAAGACGATTTTCCCACTACTACCGATATGACTTCCCTCTTGTAGAACTCTGGAGCCGCCACAGTTTAAACCCTGTATACCACTGTTTTATTTTCTAGAATTCTTTCCCGTTAGCATATGCATCAAAGTTTACCAATGGGTGCTCAAGAATTATTTTAATATTGTCGAACTCCTGCTTAGCCGAATTCTAAGCGCGCGTGACTTCTGTTTGCTTGATTCCTTGATGCATCGTCAGTGGCAATACTGAATATTTCGGAGTTAACCACCGTTATGAGGCAATTGGAAAACTATCTGAATTAAGATGTAGCGAACTCCTGTCCAAAAGACAGAAATAGACACCTATAGACTGTAGGCTGACTACGCACCAATCCGTTGCACTTGTATCTGCCTGGCCATAGCTCTTCATGTGCTGTAGGACCGGAGTTTAGCACTACAAAAATTAGATAACTAGCAAAACCACTGAACCAGAAGGAGGAGTCATTTTCTGCCATTCTGTTGGTTGAAGCTCTAATACGAAATTCATAAACGACACACATACATAGTTATTTCATAGCATTGGCACAGAAATAATAATTTTGGGACGTCCTATAGCACTTTATTCAAATGGTGAAAGAAAATAATGTTCGATTTACAACTTCTAAAAGGAAATAAAAACGAACTGGATTGGGTCCTTTGGCTACAATGTGTGTTAGGAAATTAACAGATATATGAAATTATGTTATCTTTTTTCTTAGAGAAATAAGGAGTTTCTTTGTGAGGACGGTATAATACCATTTTCCGTTTCTTGACAGCATTACGGATTTAACACTTAATAGAAAGCTCCACAAGGATACACTTAAGTCTGTGAAATGATGAAGTTAGTACTTTAAAAAATATTAGTACTTTTTCCTTATTTACTTTACATTATCACACCTGTTAATTATATACAAAAACTGTTTATTTTCATTGTTCATGTCCATATTAGACAGTAAATTAAATTAAATATTTTCCATTTTAATTGCTGTGGATAATGCTATACAAGAATTTTAATTTGCAATTAAAATTTGAACGTGTTTTGCAGCAAATAGCTACATAAACTTATATCTATCTATCTATCTATCTATCTATCTATCTATCTATCTATCTATCTATCTATCTATCTATCTATCTATCTATCTATAGGGTGGCCCATTTTAATCTTTCCACGGAAATATCTAAAAAAACGATTAAACGTAGTTGAGGCAAACAAGAGCGCAAATTGGAAATACTATGGGGCAAATCGAATGGGGATGTCACAGTGTCCCCCAGGGCCACCCTTGATGTGGGCTCAGGGTCCAAATTTAAAATTTTAAATGGAAACATGAAGTGAGTGTTACTTTGTTCGATAGATCTTTAAAAACTAAAAAGAGTTGAAGCAACAGATTTTTCATATCGGTTACCGTATTCAAAATGGCCACCAAGATATGTTGCCTGTATCATATAACGAAATCACAGAAGGTATTTATCCACGGCTAGAAAATATTGCAACGGAGAAGAAGATTATTAGAGTAGAAGTGACACATTGCAAAAGAGGAAATCTAATTCTTAGAAAATTATCTTTCCGATCTCCCTTCCTAAGTGGATGAAGCGGGAATGAATGGTAAAAATCTCAAATGAGAACCCCACGTTTACTTACAATAGGTATGGTTTTTCTGAAACACTTGTGTGTACAAGTGACTGGTACTGTAATGAATAAAAATAAGGTGAAATTCGCTTTGAAGTTTAACATCATTTATATTGCAAAGTGTGATTGGATGGGAAGAAAGAACCAATTGAAATAAGAAACGAAGGTTTTAATAATATATTTCTGGAACTTGCAAACAATTTGCCCGCCCTTTCGCCCTTGATAATTTAGTGGAATGCGTTAAAGATTTCTGGGAGGCATCTGCATCAGTAGGGACTGTTTCGTTACTGAGGATCACAACTGAAATTACCACTGAAAGTTATTGGGAATGTAACTGTGGACAACATCTCAATGAAGCTCATTTCTATCGCATGCAAGGAGATATAGAAGGAAAAGAATCGAACCAATACCTTGCAGATGACTGGTGAACAAAACCAAAATTTGTATACGTTGTTTTAAAATGGCGTTGTTCGACAAACTTGTTTCGCATTGCAGTTGATTCATTTTTACATTAAATCATTGTATGCAATCGAAATGAAAGGTACCTTTTAACAAGAATTTTACCTTCTTTTTTCTATTACAGGGATATCTAAGTCTTATAAAAACACATTTAAAATAATTTTGTTGCGTAGATACAATTTGCAAAAACTAAGGTTCTCATTTGCTATTTCATCGTTTCTTCCCGCTTCACTCATTTACAAAGGGAAGATGGAGTGATAATTTTCTAGGAATTAGATTTTCTCCTTTGCATTATGGCACATTCACTCTAATCATCTTTTTTTCTCTTTCAACATTCTCGAGCCTTGGAATGATAAATTCCCTCTGTGATTTCCTATTCGAATTCTTGTTCTGTTCGTTTACCTTTAACCCTTTTCATATTAATAGTACTGAACGTTTTATCTGATACAGGTACCGTGTGTTAGTGGTCATTTTGAAAACGATGACCCATATGAACAATCTTTTGCAACAGCGCTCTTTAGTTTTTAAAGATCTATCGAAACAAGGTATCACTCGACCCATGTTTCGATTTAAAATTTTAAAGTTGGGTCCCAGGCCCCAATGAAGGGTGGCCGTGGGGGACACTACGACATTACCATTCGATTTGCCCCATTGTACTTCCTATTTGAGTTTGTGTTTGGCTCATTTATGTTCAACCGTCTTTTTTAGGTATTTCCGCGGAAAGATTAAAATGGGACACCATATATATAATTCATATGGGCCTATTGCGAAAAGTGCATAGTTTCAGAGCTAGGGCTGTTCAAAATCGCGAAAAAGCTAAATTTCAAAAAGACCTATTTCGAATTCAAGAAACTGTGGATGGTGGTTCTTATCAACGTAAAGGAAGTC